>NW_006160082.1:1126963-1140113 GCF_000334495.1 Tupaia belangeri chinensis | reverse complement strand
AAAAAAAAAAAAGTAAAAAAAGGATATTATAGAAAAAAGAACAGGTAGGAGACATCTTTTGCTTTGCTTAATGAGCACCGTCCTTTGGGCATGTCAGTTTAGCCTGGGCCATGCTGGCTTTGTCTCATCTGATAGGTCAGGCAAAGTATGTGACCCACCTCAGCCAAGTCTTGGCTTGATCAGTGCTCCACCTGCTCAGACCCAAGCCAGACCAAGCAAAGTTCTTTTCCAGAACTTGAGAACTAGAACTGAAAAAGAAAAGCTGGTCTCTCTTTGTGTGTCTAGACTATCCCAGGAGCTGGTGGAGAAGCAGAAAAAACTTGCCTGTGGAGCCAGAAGGTGGCGTGGTGATTAAGGTGCTGGACTCCCACATGGCAGACCATGGTTCAAGTCCCAGATCAGGTGGTTTGCTTTTTCACTCACTCTTTCTTTCTGTCTTTCCATCTCTCTTTCTCTCTCTTTCTGTCTTTCTCTGGTGAACACATATGTCCTCTAGCAAACTTAAAATAATAATAATAATGATAAATAAAATATTTTTAAAAATCTGCCTGTGGACAAAGAAGGGTAAAAACAGATGTGAGTTGGAGAGGAGAGTCCCATAGGCTTTTGAACTCTAATTCTGGCTGTCTCTAGAGTTCAGTCTCATTCCTAGGCTGGGTTTCTAGGAACTAGTGCAGTATCTTTATAGTACATTTCCTGTTTTCCTGAACAAATGCATGTTGACTTTCTGTCACTTGAAACCAAGAGTCCTAAGTATTAATAATACAAAAAGAATGAGTGAATGATGCCATTTCCACAGTGCTGGTCACCATCCTCGAGCTCATTTCCACAGTCAGGGTCACCATCCCAGGTGTTTTTAGCTATTATGAATGACCAATGAGACTCTCAGACTGGTCTACCCAGAACTTGTAAAAGCAAACTCCTTTCATCTTCAGAGGGAAAGAATCCTCACTCACTAATTCAAGTAAACTGGATAAACAGGTCTATCTACTCGTTTAATTTTAAGGAATTTTCTAGTAGTCCCTATGAAGTAAAAAAGAAAATGTGTCCTTTGGAAACCAGAGACATAAGCAAGAAAATAAGAACCCGGGCCACTTGGTTGGAGTGATCTGCTTTCTTGTTTTGTTTTGTTTTTTGTTTAGGTGGGTGAGTGAGGGGTGAACGGGGGTCTTGATTGAAATGTCTTAGTATGTGGACATAATTCCAGACAGATCTTCAGCCATAGCTAAAGCTGCCTGTTCATGCCTAACTCTCATGTCTAAGAATCTACTGAGTTATATAAGGTTTGGAAAAGTTGTGAGGAAGTAGAAAAGGATGTCACCAACCGCACTTGATAATGGTATTACCATTTACAATAGTCTTTAGGAAGAACCTTACTAAGGTTTACTGTCCCATAAGGAGGCCTGTGTATTCTGGCTGAGGACATTTCAAAATTAAGGGTAATTTTCACCAGAATTTTAAAAGGTTAAGTGAGTCTCCTTGGATGCTTCTCAAAATGTTTCTGAAGAAATTTCAGATTCAGTTGTGATTATAGAACTTCCAAAAAGTGATATGTATTGTACAAGTTATATCGACAATGAAAGAGATTGGTGACATAACAAACTTTTTTGGATACATTTAAAATAAGCCAATAGTTAAATCGCCACTCTTTAAGCTGCCTAAAAAAGTGACATTTTAAGAACTAGTTTGGAGCTGGTCCCATAGCTTAGTGGTTTAGGGAGCTGGATCCCACATAGCCAACCATGCAGTTCAAATTTCAGCCCTGGGATGCCATGTGCACGTGCTTGCATGCTCAAAACCCTGGCAGGATGGAGAGGTGGAGGGGTAGGGATTGTGGCATGACCTTGCCCCACTGGGGGCTGCTTTCTCCTGTCTCTGTCTCTCTGCCTCCATCAAGCACATGTGCCCTCTGGCGATTAAAAAAAGAAGCGGTTTGGGACCAGCAGTTAGCGTAATGGCTATGTCGCTGGACTCCCATGTAGTCGACTGCAGTTCGTGTCCCAGACCCAGTGGCTTAAAACTCATGCTGGGCGTGTGTGTGTGCATGCCCAAGATCCCGAGAGGAGAATGGAGGAGAAGGGATTGCGGCATGGCCATCCCCCTAGGGGGTGATTTCCCGCTTTCTGTCTCTCTGTCTCTGTCTGTCTGGCGAGCACATGTGCCCTATAGGGAAAAAACTCTAAAAAAAAAAAAAAACAAAAGAAGCGGTTTGGGGACCCATTCAGTAGAGCAAGTGCTTGAGGACTGTGCATAGAAAGCTGGGTCCCACATGGCTGACTGCAGTTTGAACCCTACCCTGGGAGCTTGGAAAACATAACAGGCAAGTGCATGTGTGTGTGTGTGTGTGTGTGTGTGTGTGTGTGTGTGTCCAAAATCCTGATGGGAAGGAAGAGCTGGGGAGAAAGGATTGAGGCATGATCACAATCTACAAGGAGGGGCACATGTTCCCTTAAAAATCTAGTTCACAGTAGCCATGTGGAACCTTATCCTGAAGGCCCGTGGCTTCTTCTGCCGCTAGCTCTTTTGTTGGAGGCTGAATTATTAGTAGAAAGTCTTCATTCCCTTAAAAATCTAGTTCACAGTAGCCATGTGGAACCTTATCCTGAAGGCCCGTGGCTTCTTCTGCCGCTAGCTCTTTTGTTGGAGGCTGAATTATTAGTAGAAAGTCTTCATTCCCTTAAAAATCTAGTTCACAGTAGCCATGTGGAACCTTATCCTGAAGGCCCGTGGCTTCTTCTGCCGCTAGCTCTTTTGTTGGAGGCTGAATTATTAGTAGAAAGTCTTCATTCCCTTAAAAATCTAGTTCACAGTAGCCATGTGGAACCTTATCCTGAAGGCCCGTGGCTTCTTCTCTTTTTTTAGAAGTTTTTGTCTTAAGGTGCCTGCGCTTGCCACACGGAGACAGAGACAGTAAGAGGGAAAGTAAGAAGTCAATCCCCCGTGGGGGATGGCCACACCGCAATCCATTCTTCTCCATTCTCCTCCCAGGATCTTGGGCACACACACACATGTGCCTAATGTGAGTTTCAAATCATTGGGTCTGGGGCTGGAACCACAGTCGCCCACGTGGGAGTCCAGTAACATAACCACTATGCCATCTGCTGGCCCCAATTACCTTTTTAACTTTAAGATTTGTAATTTTACCTTCAAAACAGTTTTTGTTTGTTTGTTTGTTTTAGTTTTTTGCTATATGGTGTGTACATTAGAGAGGGAGGGAAAATGTGAAATCACTCCCCAGGCAGAATGGCCACACTGCAATCCCTTCTCCTCCCTTCTCCTCCTGGGATTTGGGGCATGTACGCACAGGTGTCCAGTGTGTTTTTCAAGCTGCCAGGTCCAGGATCGAAACCTGATAGCTGGCCATGTAGGATCCAGTGCTTTACCTACTGTGCCACTTGCTGGCTCAGGGTGTATACTTTTTAAGGCTGGTCACAGGTATTAACTGGGTTATCTTTTCCTCCATTTATTTCCATCTACACCTCTCTTTTCATTACCTTCTGTCATTGCCAAAAAGAAAAAAAGTATAATTTTTCACCTGTTAATTTCCAGCTACAGGTGGAAGTATATAAATTGTTTTTCATCTTTTACCATCACCACCAATCTGCGTTATCAGATGGCTCCTGCCAGGACTTCCACCCCTTCCGGTGACTTTCCCATCTCCAGAAGACTCTCCTCTGTTATCTCTGTCAGTTGCAAACTCTTTCAAACAACTTAGGTGTGTCATAGCCCTGGGGCCAGCAGGTAGAATAGTGGCTAAGGCACTGGACTCCCAACTGCAGTTTGAGTCCTGGGCCTGGTGGCTTGAAACTCACACCGGACACATGTGTGTGCATGCCCAAAATCCAGAGAGAAGAATGGAGGAGAAGGGGAGAAGGGTTTGTAGTGAGGCCACACCCCTTGTGCCCAAATTTCTCATTTTCTATCTCTCTGTCTCTTCAGCAAAAATCTCTCAAAAAAAAAAAAAAAAAAAAGAAAAAGAAAAAAAGAAAAAAAAGAAAAAAAAATGGTCCTAGACCTTCTACACATATAAAAGACCCCAGCCTTTTCAGGATTGGTGAACATGCTGTCATTTCCTTCTAGTCTTGCTGCCAGTGTCCCTGGGTCTGACCCTTATTGAATGCTAGCTTGGGGAGAGAAACTCCATTTTTCCTCATGACTTTTGCATTACAGTTGACTTTTTTCATCTGATGATGTTAACCATGAGTTCTCCAAAACATGAAGTGACTGGACAGGATGGTCGGCCACAAGATTTTCAGTGGCCCTGTTCGCCAGTAGCCACGAGGGATATTTACAATGATGAAGAGCCAGTTCACAGGAGTGTGAGGAATGAGGAGGTGGAAAGGGGAGCCAAGGAGAACAAGATGCACTTTCTTCTTTATTTTTCCTTTGAGAGATTTTTTGCTATAGGGTGCATGTGCTCGCCAGGGAGACAGAAAGAGATAAAGTGAGAAATCCCCTGCAGGGAGGATGGCCACCTCAATCCCTTCTCCTCCATTCTCATCTCAGGATCTTGGGTGCACACATGCACATGTGTCCAGCATGAGTTTTAAGCCACTAGGTCTGGGACTCAAACCACCATTTACTATGTGGGAGTCCAAGTGACGTAACCATTACATCATCTGCTGGTCCCCAAGATGCACTTTCTAGAAAGGCAAATACGACTTCAAATAGGCAAGGCCAGGATCCGTTAGAATCAGCACAGCTTCCACACAGTGTCCCAGTGGTCCACGCGGACATCTCAGCCCACAGTTCTGGCCTGAAGAGTTAAGCCAAGACAGTGTATACATGAACACTGAAGAGTTAAGCCAAGACAATCGATACATGAACACTGAAGAGTTGAGTGCCAAGACAATCTACACATGAACAAGGGCTTGCGCCGCAGGGCCAGCAGATGGTGTGGAGGTTCAGGCAGCTGAGATGTGGGAAATAACTCTCCTTCCACAGAGGTGGAGCTGCTTACCTGAGTCTTCACAATTGAGGAGGAGTTCACTGAACAGACAAAGGAGAAAATGAATGTTGGCACAGGAAATATTGATATCACATGCAGAAGTCCCTTTAGAAAACAGCTGAGTATTTCAGGATCCTCAAGGCGGGCTCTATGGCAGCAGTAAAGTGAGGGAAGAAGCCGAGAGCCCCAGAGACATGTGTCGTTAATATGGAATTTGTCTGGTCTTCTTCCCTGGTTTTTCCCAGCAGGTAAACACTAGCTGCTTGGAATTTCCCAAGTGATATGAAAGGAGTGTCTTTGTTATTCATGGTGAGCCCCTGACTACACCTGAGCCTCAGCTAACAAGATGACTCAAGGTGAAGTTGGCATGCCAGAATGACCGTGGGACCAGAGCCAGCCCCACCTCCCGGGAGCGGAGGAGTAGCTGGGGATTGGATTCAGTCATGTGGCTGATAATGCAGTCAAGCATGCCTATGTAATGAAACCCCAATAGCGCTCTAGGCACAGGGGCTGATGAGCTTTTTAGTCAATCAACACATCAGCATACCGGGAGGCTAGTGCCTCCTGATTCCCTGGGGAGAGGACACAGAAACCCCACGTCCTGGACTCCCTAGAACTCACCCTATGTCTCCACATCTGGCTAGTGCTGATTTGTAGCCTTTCTAATAAAACCTACTGGTTGGGCTGGCCCTGTAGCCTCTCTAGCCTGGTGGCTAGAGAGCCAGATCCCACATGGTCAACCATGGTTTGAATCTCAGCCCCAGCATTTGAAAACCACATGGGGTATGTGTGCATATGTGCCGAAATGGAGGAGAAGGGATCGCAGCAGGACAACACACCATTGAGGGGTGCTTTGTCCCTTTCCTTCTCTCTCTCTGTCTCTCTGTTGCTCTGTACAAGTGCCCATGCTCTCTGGCAATTAAAAAAAGAAATTGCTGGTTAGTATGACTCTCCTGAGTCATTCTAGCGAATTATTAACTAAAAGGGATCATGGGAATTCCCAAATTTGTAGCTAGTTGGAAGTGTGGGTAGCCTGGGGAATCTACAAACTTGTGGCTGGCACCAGAAGTGAGGGCAGTGTTGGTGGAGAATGTGTCCTTAAACCTTTAGAGTCTGTGTTCATGCCAGTAGCTCACACACGAATCACACTGAAGGGCCAACAGAAGGTGTGGAGGTTAAGGCAGTTGAATCCCACACGGCTAACTGCTCAGTTTGAGTCCTGGACCTGGTGGCTTGAAACGCACATGGAAAAATGGAACAGAAGAGATTGCGCAGTGGTCGTCTCCCTTGGGGATGCTTTCTAACTTCCCTCTCTGTGTTTCTGTCTGTCTCTGGCACCTCTCTCAAAAAAAAAAAAAAAAAAAAAAAAAAAAAAAAAAAAAAAAAAAAAAAAAAAAAAACCAAACCAAACAAACAAAAAAACCAGAAAGAAGAATCACACTGTACTATTGCACCATGCTTGGACTTCCTTTTGAAGGGATTTAAGAAAAGGAGTACCAGGGCCAGCAGTGGCATGGTGGTTATGGTGCTGGATCCCATCTGGCCAACTACACAGTTGAAGTCCGGCCCCAGCAGCTTGAGAAACACAGTAGGTGCTTGTTCATGCATGTCTATAATCCCAAGAGGAGAGGGGAGGAGAAGGGATTGCAGCAGCGTGTCCATCCCCCCTGGGGGCGGGGCATGACCCTCTCTCTGTGTCTCTGTCTAGCAAGCATATGTGCCCTGTAGCAAAACAAAACAAAACAAAAACAAAGAAAAGGAATATTAAATATTTATGTCTTAGAAAAATCACTGCAGTGGGCTGACTGTATAGTCTAGTGGTGAAGAGAGTTAGATCCCATGTGGTGAACCACAGTTCAAATCTTGGCCCCAGCTTAAAATACATGCTGGGAACGTGTGGGTGCATGTTCAAAATATCAACAGAATATAGACATGGAGAAAGGATTGTGAAGTGACCACCCCATGGGAGGGGGGTGCTCTCTCACTCTATCTCTGCCTCTCTGTCTCTTGGGTAAGTGCATGTGCCCTCTGACTGTTAGAAAAAGAAAAAAGAGAGAGAGAGAGAAAAGAAAAATTATATGAAAGCATAAAGAACGGATTGGACCCTAACCCTTAACCCCCTAACGTTAACCCCTCACCCCTGGCCCGTAGCCTTAACCAGGACAACAGTATGTTTACGAGGATGAATTTCCGAAAGCTCTGAGAGGTAATTGTGAAATGACAACGAGCAGCATTCCTAGGGGTTGGTTCTGCAAGGGCTAGCCAACCTGTCCTGGAACCAAGACGGGTTTATTGGCAGTACGTTACTTTCAATTATTAGCAAGCTAGAAGATAGAAGATGTGGGCCTTTTAAAGATATCTTTTCCTTTTGAGTCTTTGGGAAGAAGTTAACTACACAAAATAATAAATTAGCCTGCCCCCAATAAAGCACTGTTAACATTTTCTTCCTAATTTCTTCTCTTGTTCTGTTTGTGCTTATTTGCTTTTTATTTAAATCAGTGATTCTCGACATGATAGGAGGAAGCAATTTTCCTCCCCAGGGGACATTTGGCAAAGTGTGGCCATACCTGTGGCTGTTACAGCAGAGAATCCCACAGGCATCTGGCGGGTGGAGGCCAAGGGTGCTACTGAGCCTCTACAGTACACAGGAGACCCCCACGCACAGCACAGGAAGGATCTAGTCCAAAATGTTGGCAGTACTGAGGCTGAAAACTTGATTGAAACTTAAAAATAAAGTAAAATTGGGTCAGCCGATGGTGTGGAAGTTAAGGTGGCTGGATCCCACATGCTGACTGCACGGTTCGAATCCCAGACCTGGCTTGAAAATCATGCTAGGCACATGTGTGTGCCCAAATCCTGAGAGGGGAAATGAAGAAGAAGGGATTACATGGGACCAGCAGTTAGCTTAATGGTTATGTCTCTGGACTCCCATGTACTTGACTGCGGTTCAAGTCCTGACCCTGGTGGCTTAAACTCACGCCGGGCACGTGTGCGTGTGTGCCCAAGATCCCGAGAGGGGAATGGAGGAGAAGGGATTGCAGCGTGGCCATTCCCCCCCGGGGGATGATTTATCACTTATCTGTCTCTCTGTCTTCCTGGTGAGCGCACACGCCCTATAGCAAAAACCTCTCCAAAAAAAGAAGGGATTACAGCATGGTCATCGCCTTTGCAGGGAGGGATGGATTTCTCTCTCTCTTTCTCTCTCTCTCTCTCTCTCTGTCAGTGTCTCTGGTGAGCATATATGACCTATAGCAAAAACTGAACTAAACTATTATAGATAAAATTGAGATCCCTTTGTACCACTACCCAAACCCAAATCCACTTCCCACCCACCCTCTCCCTACAAGTAACCACTATCATAAGTTAGTGACAATAACAGGGCAGGAGGGGGAGTCAGCAGGTGGCATGGTGGTTGAGATTCTGGACTCCACATGGTCAACTGTGGTTCGAATCCTGGACCTGTGGGCTTGCTTTCTCACTTTTCCTCTCTCTCTTTCTCTCTCTAGTGATTGCACATGCATATAGTGAATTAAAAAATAAAAATAAATAAAATTAAATAAGTCTTTAAAAATAACAGAGGTGGTTGGGGTTTGGGTTTTTGGAGTTTCTTTTCCTACTAATCTCTTCTAGTTCAAATCTTTGACTGTTTTAATTAATTCTCAGTTTCTTCTGCAAGGATGAAAGTACTCAATGTCAAGTCTCAAAACACAACACCCCCAAAACATGACTCCGTGGCATGCTGAGGATTTTAAATGGAAGGAAATTGAGAAAACTGCAGAAGTACAAAGGTTGCTCTTTGACCTTCACTCATATTTCTCCACTGATACATGGCCATAGGGAAATTCTCCAACTGACCGCCTCTGAAATATGTGATAAGACCCCATGTGACGGGTCCTGCCTTATACTCAGAAGAAAGGAATGAAGACACAAAGATGCCAAGAAAAATCTGAACCAACAGGCCTTGCTAAGTTCCCCCAATTTATCGCCACGAGATCAGACGTCTTTGTCCTCCAATCACATCCTTGCACAACTGTCCATAAAAACACATAGTTTCCACTGCGTGCTTGAGTCATTTCTGAAAAGTTCTGTCACATAAAACTTCGGTTAAGTAAATTTATTACACTGTCCTCTCGTGCATCTGTCTTTTCTATGGAGCCTCCGCTATGACCCTTGTCATGGGTGAGGGAAATGTATTACTTTTTCTCCCGTACACCAACAGAGATGCCACGATCCCCATTTTAAAAGTACAGCTGTAGAGATGCTACCTCTCGAATACACACACACACACACACACACACACACACACACACACACTCACCCAGGAGACCTCCCTGAGCAAGCCAGGCACACGCGTGCCCATGATCCAACGCTGGCTGATCATGGGGGCGGACTGACCTTGGGACTCTGTGTGTGTATCTCTCGCCCTTTCTCTCTTTTTCTCTTACAGAGGAAACAAACTTAAGAAAGTAAAAGAAGAAAAGAAAACCATCACCAGGAGTAATATTAGACACAGTGCCAGCTTTCTTTGTGTCCTGACTGAAATAGAATAAGCATTCCTTCCTTCATTCACCTCCTTTGTCACTGCCAATGGGAGTCCATCCTACTAGATCATGTGGTTAATTCTTCCATTCTTCCACAGAATTATTCCATTAGCCCTCCCTCTCAAAAAAAGGGACCAGCAGTTGGCGTAATGGCTATGACACTGGACTCCCATATAGTCAACCATGGTTCGAGTCTTGGGCCCAGTGGCTTAAATTGACACGGGCATGTGTGTGTGCGTGCCTAAGATCCCAAGAGAAGAATGGAGGAGAAGGTATTGCAGCATGGCCATCCCTCCTGGGGAGGTGATTTCTCACTTTCTGTCTCTCTCTGTCTCTCTCTATCTTTCTGGCGAACACACATGCCCTATAGCAAAAACCTCTCCCCCCAAAAAAAGATAAAATTATTCCATTAGTTTGATCATCATAGCTGGTAGAGCTAGCTAATTTAAGCCAATAGATCCTGTCAGAGTGGACTATTACACTGACCAAATTTCAAAGACAGCAAGTTACAGTTTTCAGCAGCTTGAAATTCTGTGTGTTATTTCAACACCAACTAGAGGGATTAAGCAATTTCTGCAACTAGAAACAAACATCAGTGTACATTGGCATAGCACCAGACTGATTTATCAACTAATTCAACACCCTAAGCGACGTAATTTTAACCTAGTGAAAAATCATCCCAACACGCTGCTTATTTTTGAATGAGTTTCTTGTAGCTAAGGAATCAAAATACCAGGGCTGGGGGCCAGCAGGTGGCATGGTGGTTAAGGGTGCTGGACTCCCATATTGCCAACCTTTGTTCGAGTCCCGGTCTTCGTGGCTTGCTTTCTCACTTTCTCTCTCTCTCTCTTTGTCTCTCTCTGATCAAACTGGAAAGTAATAATAATAATAATAATAATAAATAAAGTTGAATAATATAATTGTTTAAAAAAAATACCAGGGCTGGCTGGCTCCATGGTGCAACAGTAATGTTCTGCTCGAGAAGCTAGATATCACATGACAGCTGCAGTTCGCATCCCCAGCCCCATCAACTTCAAACACACCGAGCACACACGCAAAGTACCCAAGATCTGACAGGGGACTGGGGCATGCCCAGACCTTACAGAGAGTGCTCCTCCCTCTCTCTCTCTCACTCATGTGCACACACACATGCTCTATCATGAATAAAGAAAAATAAAGGCATCAAAATTCAAGTCGAGGCCCTTGAATTCCAAAAGCTCAGCAGTGAAATGGCACATGGTGGTGACAGTCATCCAGACAATTCTCCATTCCACCTCGTTAGCGACCCTTACGACACAGACAGAACCTCCATAATGCAGCTTGATTGGCCTGCACAGGAGAGGCAGCTCTCTCCACGGCAGACTGAAAGGTGGCATCGAAGATGGAAATTCGTCCCCTGATTTTCCATTCTCCTGAGGTATTTAGCTAATGAGTCGTCAGAACGAGTGACAGCATGTCTTTCAGCATCTCTCAATGGCATCAAGCAGCCGATTACAACATCCCACGTTGCTCCAGTGTGAGAGTCGCGAGTTGCGTAGTCCATGGGGGATACTGCAGACTGCAGATAACGGTCCCCTCCTTGACCTTCAAGTTAATTATCACTATTGAATCTTTAATGTTTTAAAAAGTACATGTCACTTCTCGTCTCTCAAATCAGTGGTTTCATAAATGCCAGTGTATGTATGAAATTATGTTCATGTTTAATACCTTTCTGAGCAGTCAAAAGTGCATTAAAAATTAAAATAAAATGAAGTTCCAGTTTCCCATTCTCACCCTGTTAGGTAATGTTATTTCACACTGTGCTACAGTGTTCTACAAATTGACACTTGGTGCTTTGAATAAATGAACTTGGAGATTTATATACTTGCCTCGTGTGTTGCTCATTACTTTTCCAATTACTGTAAAACTTTCTGTATCATGGCATGAGACCCTGAGCAATCAGAAGAACAGTGCTGGGGAGATTTTCTTTTCAATGCCATAGTGTAATAAAGAGACTAAATTAGCATCTCTAATATGCCAGCCAGCAACTCTGGGCTCCACGGTGGTGGGTTTGGGATTACCTTCCAGAGTGAACCTTTCACCATCAGAGTGACCAAGAAAACCTGGTCTCCAGCCCTTGAATAACTGTGAAAGTCTTGGCCAAGCATCAGCATCCACAGAGCTGAAAACCAAGGATCTCTAGGATCCAGTGTATTAGCAAGAGGCAGCTGAGACTTGAAAAGCACCGATACTGTGTCACAACATCCTGCAGACTTTTAGAACGGCCAGAAATGGTCGTGCTGCTTTGCACTAAGCATCCATGCATCCGTGCATTTGACTTCTCTTACAATTTATTTGATTACACACTGATACGGTTCCTAGAACTGCCCTGGGCTGTAAGAACTGAGGACACACATTCCCCAGGGTGTGGCTGGGGTGGCAGTGAGTGTTAATCTCCTGGAAACTCTGCATCATTCCCTGGCAGGGACACCTCTGTGAAACATGGTTCCTACAGTAAAACTCCCAGGCAGGAGGGGCTGAGCATGTGAAAGGCTAGAGGAGGCTTCACCGTGGTGCTCCGTAGTCACAGAAGAGTGAAAAGCAGCTGGGAGCGAGAAAGGGCCATTGACAAGGCAGCCATGGGCTCACGGGGAAGCCAAGTGCAGCACCAGCAGGCCTGGCAGGCAGCCTGCACAGACACAGCCACTGGGATTCCAAAGGGCTCCTGGGGGGCCAAGATTTCCAGCCAGCTCAACCCACTCTGCTTCGCAGTCCTAAATCTACAGGTGTTTGAAACTTGCCAACAGAAGGGGAAGCTTTTTGCTTTGATATTCAAAGGTGAGAAAGAAGGCAAGGAGGAAACACACGCAAATAGGCCTAAGGACTGGGCACTGCACAGCCGATAGCCCAGGCTCCTGGTGGCTCCGTGGCTGCCCAGGCAATATGAGACCATCCTACACAAAACACAAGAAAGAAGCCTGCGTTTAAGAGGAAGAGGGTGCTGTTTAATTAAGAAACATTAATTAGCAAAACACTGGTCATGCAAGGAGACATCAAACTCTAACTTAAGAATTTTATTCCTGTATCAAAAAGATAATAGAACCTGGAAACTAGACTGTGGCGCGGTGGTAAAACACAACACTCTTTGAAGCTGACCACAGGGAGGGTTCTGGTTTGGCATCTGGAAACCTCCCTGAGTGCACAAGGCACACATGTGACCATGATCCGGGGCTCACTGAGGCTGGGGGTGGATGTAGCATCCACACCTTGTTGGGGGTGCTATGTATCTCTTTCTCTTCTCTCTCATTCACAGAATAAATAAACAAACTTATAGGTAGGTGATGGTTAGATAGGCTGGTTCCATAGCCTAGACGTTGAAGGATCTGGATCTTGCATAGTCATCTGTTTGAATCCTGGCACTGGTGGCCTGAAGAATGTACCAAGTGCATGTCCATGCATGTCCAAAATCCCAACAGGAT
Organism: Tupaia belangeri chinensis; assembly: GCF_000334495.1. Classification (NCBI taxonomy): domain Eukaryota; kingdom Metazoa; phylum Chordata; class Mammalia; order Scandentia; family Tupaiidae; genus Tupaia; species Tupaia belangeri. The sequence continues at coordinate 1,127,166 of NW_006160082.1, read as the reverse complement.
GGATTTAATTTTAAATAATAGATAATATATTATATAATATAAAAAGTTATTTCATGTATTATTTAAAATTTAAAACTTTTAGAACTGGCAGGTGACATGGTGGTTAGAAGTGTTGGACTCCCACATAGCCAATCGCTGTTCGAGTCTTGAACTTGGCGACTTGCTTTCTCTCTCTCTCTCTCTCTCTCTCACTCTGTTCCTCT
>NW_006160082.1:1123128-1125871 GCF_000334495.1 Tupaia belangeri chinensis | reverse complement strand
TCTCACTCTGTTCCTCTCTGGTCAAATTAAAAATAAATAAATAAAATAATTTTTTCTTAAAAATTAAAAATTGAATACATGTATATACATACATACGACTTACTGCTGCAGTGGCACCTGTGACAAAGCTTGTGGCAAAGGTAGTGGCCAAAATATAAAGAAGCAGGTTCTGAAGTTCACTGTCGACTATACCCACCGTGTAGAAGATGGAGCTATGGATGCTGCCAATTTGGGGCAATTTCTCCAAGAGAGAATCTAAGTGAATGGAAAAGCTAGGAATCTCAGTAGAGGGGTCTTAACCATTGAAAGGAGCAAAAGCAAGCTCCCCATAACTTCTGAGGTGATTCCTTGCAAAAGGTATTTGAAATATCTCACCAAAAAGTATTCAAAGAAGAATAATGCATGGGATGGTTGCAGGTGCTTCCTGACAGCAAAGAGTTTTAATTATGTTATTTCCAGATTAACCAACTCGAAGAAGAGGAGCAAGATGAGGATTAAAACTCATTAATCTGGATTTTTTTCTTTTTCTTTTCTTTTTTTTTTTTTTTTGAAAGATTTTTGCTACAGGGCTCCTGCACATGCCAGAGAGACAGAGAGACAGAAAGCGAGAAATCACCCCTCATGGGGGATGGCCACGCTGCAATCCCTTCTCCTCCATTCTCCTCTTGAGATCTTGGGCACACACGCACACATGCCTGGCATGCATTTAAGTCACCAGGTCCAGGACTCAGATTATGGTCAACTACATGGGAGTCCAGCGACATAGCCATTGTGCCAACTGTTGGTCCCGACCTGGAATAGTTTGTATGGGTTCTTGAATAAAACTTGGGAACCAAAAACATCATTACAACAACCAAGTACCTATAATAGAAACTCAGTTTTCTAGAATGTTCCTGATCTGTCTGTTCTGGCATATCTTGGTCAATTGGCCCTCACCACTTTGTCTACCCTGAATCAGTAGTTCCCCTCATTGTTTCCTGGGTCACAGGGCTAGTCCAGTTCACTAGAGTCTGTCATACCTGTCATACCTGCATCTGTCTGGTCTGACCCTCAGTTCTTATCCAACCTGTCCCCTGCCTATTGACTTTCTCAAACTCTTGCATGTGATACTCAGGAATTCTACCTTGTCTTCCTGCTTTCTCCATGTTTAACCTAGCCCTTTGATGAGGCATAGTGAGAGACCCTCCAGGAACCCCTCATCCAGGACACCAATCCCATCCTGGTTCCTCCTGCTGAGCAGACCAAGGCAGATCTTAATTTGCTTTTTCTAGAGCCCAGCAGTCAACCACCTATTGCTTCATCCCTGGTTGGAAATAACAAGTTCAAGACCTAATCGATTTATTGTATGATCCTTCCTCAGGGATGAGGGAGGTTGTGTGTCTCGGGATCTTCATTCCAAATATCAGTAAAGGCTGCACAGTGCGTTCATTCAATAATATGGTTCATCAGTTAACAGGACCAGGTACTGAAATCCTTGCCTTGAGTGATCTCTTGTCATTTGATGTTCCCTGATAAGAGACCAGTGCTACAAAAACAAATATGTCCCAGGATGCCAGCTGTTGCAAGTTCTGGGGAGTGGAGGTCTTTGGGGCTTTCTATGCCATCACCATCCTACTGGGTCCCAGAAGCTCTGTAAGCCCTGGGAAGTAAAGGTTACTTTAGACCTCTGAAACTGCCACAGATTATCTTAGTAAATATACCATACCCTGGCCCAAATAAACAGACAATCCCTTCTAAAGTATCTGTTTTTAGGAAATCCTAAAAGTTTGGATGGAGGGACATAGTGTCAGTTGGAGTGAAGAGAGGATGTAGGTTCTGAGACGTCACGACTGGCAGTCATGCTGTTCCGGGCAGTTCATGGGTGTGTGTCCACGTCTCAGCGTGGACCCATGCAGGACTCTGCCTGACCTGTCCAGAGAACAGGTGCTTTGGAACAGTGGCAACAGCCTGAAAGACCTGCCTAGGGAAGACTCAGGGGTGTGTCCCTCCTCCATGTTGGCAATGGTGTGTCACCTTGGCCTCAGTCAGAACTGGTGAATTCCCCAAGTTCAAAGGTCAGAGTGATGAGAGTGATGATTTCTTACAGGGTGAACCATAGCTCCAGATATTTGGGGAACAAACCAGGTAGTTCCCCCTTACTTCTCTTAGGGGAGCGATTCTCCGAAGAACTCCCACTTGAGTACAGGTTATGGTGTCAAAAGATGCTGATGTCCCAACTGCCAGATTGGGGGGGGGGAGTGTGCAGATTTAGGCTACCTTGACTTGGGCTGCAGCGTACAGCTCTGTGGAAGCGATTTTGAGTTTGGAGACCTGGGTACATCAGTTCATCTTAAGCTTATCATGACTGCAGTATGAATGCTCAGCTTCTATCCTGGTCTTGAGTCTTACAAGTTAAGTGTAAGCTTTATAACAAATATTAATAAAATAATTTACTTAGAATGTACCTAGTTTCTATATTTTTGTTTGTTTGTTTGTTTGTTTGTTTTTGGTCATAGTGCTTGCCAGAAAGAGACAGAGAGAGATAGTGAGAGAAAAAGTGAGAAATCAGCTCCCAGGAGGGATGGCCATGCCACAATCTCTTCTCATCTTTTCTCCTCCTGGGATTTTTGGCACGCATGCACATGCACCTGGAGTGAATTTCAAGCTGCCAGCTCTGGGACTCAAACTGTGGTTGACCATGTGGGAATTCAGCACCTTAACCATCATACCATCTGCTGGCCCCCATCTATAGTGCTTTGGTTTT
>NW_006160082.1:1113033-1122576 GCF_000334495.1 Tupaia belangeri chinensis | reverse complement strand
AAAAAATCCTTGAAAGGCATCTCTGGGCCACTAGGTTGGTACCATGAGCAAAGCTCACCCTCCTGAATTGAAAAAAGGTATGACAAGAAGTTATCACTGAATTCAATGGTGGCAGACATGTCCAAGGAATATTGCGGGGATTTGATCCATTCACGAATCTTGTGACAGATGGATGTGTGGAGATGGCGACCAGTGGGCAGCAGAGCAATACTGGGGTGTGGTAACATGAGGAAGTAGTACCATCGTGTTAGACGCCTTGGAACGAGTGTAGCTGATGGCTGTTCAACGGAAAAGCCCATGTCCCCTCGTCGACAGGCCCGTTTTTTGTTCGTTTGGTTCTTATTCTTTTTTCTTTCTGAGAGGTTTTTGTGTGTGTGTATGTGTGTGTGTGCTATAGGGTATATGCACTTGCCAGAAAAACAGAGACAGAAAGCGAGAAATCATGCCCCAGGGGGGATGACCACACCGCAATCCCTTCTATTCCATTCTCCTCTTGGGATCTTGGGCACGCACGCACATGCACCTGGCGTGAGTTTTAAGCCACCAGGTCTAGGACTCAAACCACGGGCAACTACATGGGAGCCCAGCAACATAGCCATTACGCCAACTGCTGGTCCCAATGGGCCTGTTTTACTATGATGTAAAAATCTACATTTTCATAATAAATTTTTGTTAAGTTAAAAAAAAAAAATCCTTCAGGGGACCAGCAGTTAGCGTAATGGCTCTGTCGCTGGACTCCCACATAGTCGACCGTGGTTCGCGTCCTGGACCCGGTGGCTTAAAACTCACGCCGGGTACGTGTGCGTGCATGTCCAAGATCCCGAGAGGAGAATGGAGGAGAAGGGATTGCGGCGTGACCATCCCCCCGGGGGGTGATTTTCCGCTTTCTGTCTCTCTGTCTCTCTCTGTCTGTCTGGGGAGCGCACGTGCCCTATAGCAAAAACCTTTTAAAAAAAAAAATCCTTCAGTTAAGCTCCTCATTGCTCCAAGAAATCACCAGAAGCCTCCTCCAAGCCTTACCGTCAGCCCTGGCAGGCTGCCTGCAGCTGTGTTCAGATCACACAGCCCTTTGTGGCCTACATCCAGGAGAGAACTTCAGGAGGGCCCAGCAACCACTGCTCCTCTCATTTCACGCGAGACAGAGATGGGACAGAGGCCTAGAAAACTCGAGACGTGGGTCAAAGATCATGCAACTGGCTTCCTCTGTCCAATGTGTGCTCTGTGGATCCCGGTCGTCTGGCTACGGGTGCCACTCAGGAGCCAAAGGTGGCTTTTCAGGAGGTGCATGGGGTCCTTAGGAGCCCCGAACACCTGTGGGTTTTGAGTCAATTGGAAGACATCACACTGATATGCTGGCATTTTTCGTTTTGCTTTGCAGATTGTCCTTGTCCTTGCCAAACCCTTCCTTTCGTCTCCTTTAAAAATTATTTATGGGGACCAGCAGATACCTTCATGGTTACATTGCTGCACTCCCACATAGTCAACTGTGGTTCGAGTCCAGGACCTGGCAGCTTGCAACAAATTGGGCGCATGTGCATGCGTGCCCAAGACCCTGAGAGGAGAATGGAGGAGAAAAGGGATTGTGGCATGGCCATCTAGCCTGGGAGGGGATTTCTCATTTTCTGTTTGTCTTTCCCTGTCTCTCTGGTGAGTGCATGTGCCCTAGAGCAAAATCTCTTTAAAAACAAACAAACAAAAAACTCTACCTTGACACCCACACCCTGTTACCCAGTTGTGTGCTCAGGGCTCCTTGCCTACTAGACTCCCCCGTAGTTCAGTGGGCACTGGCAAAGGGGCGGCTTCAGAGGTTTTATCATGCAGCCAGTGGCCAAGACCTCGGGCATGAACCTGCCGGGGTGTCCATGTCTTCAGGAAAAGCTTGAAAGTGGCTCAGAAGGGCAGTGGCCTCTGCCCTGACATGGCTCAGGAAAGCCCTTCAGCCGAGCTGATGAGCTCTGGGAGGTCCCTGTCCTCCCTCACCCCTTTTGATCTTCCCCCCTGGTTTGGGCAGAAGGCCTGAATCGTCAGCAGCCCAAAGCAGAAATGATGGGCTGAGGAGACTCACTTAGGAACAGTCATTTCTTCCTGAGAAGATGTTCCCCATTCATTTAGACGCTGGAGCCGTTACTTGCCGCTGACTGTTGTAATTACTTTTTACTGCAGGTAGGTAACGTTCCAGAGGCCAAGCTAATAGGATTACTGGTTTCTGACGCGCTTTTGGAACAAGCCATTTTCAAACAGTCAGCACAACGTGCTTGATGAACTTTCCACTCAGGGTAAAATTCCTTTCCCTGGGACTCCTCACGACAGGCAAGGTGTGGCTTCCTGGATGGGGACACTGGAGCCATGGGGGCATTTTTCCTCTGTGCTCCTTTGTTAGAAAATAGGACCTGAGCAAACTGAGCCAGGAGCTATTTCAAAGGCTCGCACATAATTATTCTAAATGTGGGGTTGCTCTGGAAGTTGGCTTTAAATATTATCAACCAGCTTTTAGCATTAGCAGGATAAGTCACCTTCCTGGTCACGTGTCCTACGGCAACTTCTCCCTCTATGCCACCTATTTCAAGGGAAGTCAAGGAAAACAAAAAAGGTCTTTCAGTCAAGGTTTCTAAAAAGATGACCAACTGCTGTAGACCACAGTGATTTTGCAACAAGGGTCTCTATTTGATAAGAAAAGTCCTCTTGGGAACCAGCAGTTAGCGTAATGGCTATGTCGCTGGACTCCCATGTAGTCGACCGCGGTTCGCGTCCCGGACCCGGTGGCTTAAAACTCACGCTGGGCGCGTGTGCGTGCGTGCCCAAGATCCCGAGAGGAGAATGAAGGAGAAGGGATTGAGGCATGGCCATCTCCCCTGGGGGGGTGATTTCTCGCTTTCTGTCCCTCTGTCTCTATCTGTCTGGCGAGCACATGCGCCCTATAGCAAAAACCTCTCCAAAAAAAAAAAAAGAAAAAGAAAAGTCCTCTTATATGCTTGTCCACATTTGACCTTCTCAGCTGGTTTGACTTTTTTTTTTTTAGAGGTTTCTGCCTTGGGGTACATGTACTCGCCAGAAAGAGACACAGAGACAGTGAGAAGGACAGTGAGAAATCACCCCCCAGGGGGCATGGCCATGCCACAGTCCCTTCTCCTCCATTCTCTTCCAGTGATCTGGGTACACACACATACGTACCCGACATGAGTTTCAAGCCACCAGGTCTGAGACTCGAACCACTGTTGGCCATGTGTGAATCCAGTGATGTAACTGCTATGCCTATGCTTCTGGCGCCTGGTTTGACATTTAATAGAGTTTTAAAAGCACTGGGGCTTGGGACCAGCAGATGGCATAATAGCTACATTGCTTAACTCCCACATAGTTGGGAACTGCAGTGTAAGTCCCGGACCCAGCAGTTAAAACTCACGCCGAGTACATGTGTGCATACTCCAAATCCCGGGAAGTGGAGGAAAGGGAATTGCGGCATGACTGTCCCCCTTGAGGGTGATTCTCACTTTCTATCTCTCTGTCTCTCCAGTGAGCACACATGCCCTACAGCAAAAAAAAAAAAAAAGAAAAAGAAAAAAGAAAAGCCCTGGGGCCAGCAGACGGTGTGGTGGCTGGGGACTCCCACATGACTGCACAGTTTGAGTTCAGACATGGGGACTTGCTTTCTCACTTTCTTCCTCTCTCTCTCGTCAAATTAAACAAATAAATAATAATAAATAAAATTAGATAAATCATTCTTTTAACAAAATGGCCACATCCACACCTTGTCGGGACAAGTTTCTCTTACTGAGAAAGTGGGTGAGGTCCAAGCTGTTGTGTTGCTGCTGAGGTTACTTAAACCCTCCTGCCCCCACCCTGGCCACCCACTATCAGCTGAACTCTTATTCCAGTGGGTTATAACTGTTCTCTTTGTCTGCATGGTTTGCTTTGAAAGAGAACCAAATGCAAAATTTTATGACTAGGAGTGAACAATGAGAATTTAAGTCTAGCACCTCTGGAAGAGACGGTCTGCTTTAAGTAGAAGAGAGCATTGAATTATGAAAACCAAGAGGAAACGAACCATATAGACTGTTGATTTCGAGAGTGTTCTGTAGGCTTCTTGACTTCATCAGTAGAACTTGTAAAGAAGTATTACCACGAATCTTCTGTGCTATCAGTTTTGTTTGCTGATATGCAAATTCGCTTGAGTCTGAGATCCCCATAGAAGGAACTATAATTCTAATTGTATGATGAACTTTCTCTGCGCCCCTTAGAAATGAGAAAATTTGACAGTAAATTTTGAAAATTTTTTACTATTTAAAATTATATAACCAAAGACTACTTATTTTTAGTTTTTAGGAAAGTTACACTAAATTGTGTAGACATAAAGAGTCATTGTGGCTATACTCTCAAACAGTGCAGAGGGGAAGAACATATAATAACATGCTAACAGTGGGGAGCCAGCAGGTGGTGTAGTGGTTGAAGTACTGGGGTCCCACATGGCTGACCATGGTTTGAGTCTCAGACCTGGGGTTTGAAAAATCATGCTGGCTGTGTGTGTGTGCATGCCCAAAATCCCAGGAGGAAAATGGAGAAAAAGGGACTATGGGGTGGCCATCCTCCCTAGGGAGTGATTTGTCACTTTCCCTCTCACTGTCTCTCTCTTTCTCCAGTAAACGCATGTGCCCTATGGCAAAAACCTAAAATAAAACAAAACAAAAAGTTAAAATTTGGAGAATTGTAGTAAGGATTGTGCAGGAGTTGTTTGTGCTATTTTGTAACTTTTCTGTAAGACTGAAATTATGTCAAAATAGAATGTCAAAAGGATAAAATGAAATAAAATAATAAAATAAAATAAAATAAAAACACACAACTTTTAGTATTTGTCAAAGGACAAGCGTGAAACCAGATAGAACTGGTTCGTTGTGCTAGAGCACTTCCACACAGTCTCATGCACCTGGAGTGTACACGCATCTGCTACCACATCTTCCCCTCCACTAGCAAGCAAGCACCATGAGGGCAGACAGCAAATCTGGTCCTGAGGCAGGAGAAGGCCAGCAAATGGAAGTGGGCAAGGGGGCTGGAGCACCTGCCCACGTGGGCAGATAGAAAAAACCTAATCAGGGCAGAAAATTCCCCACCTCAGGTGATGTAGGCAAGAGATTAATGGGGATGTCCAGCTCATTAAGCCACATTTGACATAGCCAATGAGAAATCAGCAAACCCAGATACATTAGATCGAGCCAATGAGATGGGAACAATCAGTGGGCCCGGCCAAAGATCAACCGACATGTCCTAGATTAAAAAATTGTAGGTGGCATGGTGGTTAAAGGTGCTGGACTCCCACATGGCTGACCATAGTTTGAGTCCCAGACCTGGCAGTTTGCTTTCTAACTTCCCCTCTCTTTCTTTCTCTCACTCGGTACCTCTAAATAAATAAATAAAGTTAAATAAAATGATTCTTTAAAAAAATTGTAAATCTCATGAAATATAACTGCCAGGGGCCTCGGAGCCATTCTCTCTGTCTGCTCAGGCCCGCTCCTAACTCTCAGGAGTGTACTTTCACTTTTACTTAATAAACTACCTTTTCCTTTCACTGTTTATGCGTTTTGTTCAATTCAAAGTCCTGATGGGATAGAAAAGTGGAGGAAAGGGGTTGAAGTATGACCACGCCCCCTTGAGGGTTCTTTCTCTCTCCGGCAAGTGAAAGTACCCTGTGGCAATAGAAAGAGAAAGAGAGAAAGAAAGAAGAAAGAAAGAAAGAAAGAAAGAAGAAAGAAAGAAAGAAAGAAAGAAGAAAGAAAGAAAGAAAGAAAGAAGAAAGAAAGAAAGAAAGAAAGAAGAAAGAAAGAAAGAAAGAAAGAAGAAAGAAAGAAAGAAAGAAAGAAGAAAGAAAGAAAGAAAGAAAGAAGAAAGGAAGAAAGAAGAAAAAGAGAAAGAAAGAGAGAGAGAGAAAGGAAGAGAGAAAGAAGAAAAGGAAGAGAAAGAGAAAGAAAGACTAAAATTTGTTGAGTGAGGAAATAAGTGAATATCCACTATCCTCCTCTACTTAATTATCTGAAAAAATCCATTAAAGGATTTAAAAAACCTAATTAAAACTGACTACTTATCTATACAGGCATGGCAGTTTTTTCCTAGTGAACTTGATAATGTAATCCATCTTCATTGGAAACTGTGTTCTACAGCTGTGATCAAAGATGAAAATAACAGAGGAAGCAAATCCCCACACTCAGGGTGTCTGGGTAATGCTGCCTTGCAAGGAGAGCTCCATTTAAATTTGCAGAAAAACAATTTTGAGTAGAATGAAATGAATTAAAAATAAAATCAAGTAAATTAAAAATAAACTGCTTGCGTGAACTAATTCCACAGTTCAGGAAGTACTAACAGAAAGTGATGTCATTTTTCTTAATTCGCTATATAATTCATTGGGAGTTAAAATAGTCATGTTAATATTTGTTATATTCTTGAATCTCTACAGCCGTACAGATCTATAAATATTAAAAAGTGAGCCAGAATTTACTCAGAATGTATCAATATTTCCACAAACATGTTTGTGAACCATTCATTACAAAGTGTGTTTTCTGGGGCCAGCCAGTGGCATGGTGGTTACAGAAGAAAGACACCAAAGGGACCAGCAGGTGGTGTGGAGGGTAAGGTGGCTGGATCCCACATAGCTGGCTCCACGGTTTGAGTCCTGGATCCAGGCACATGTGCATGCATGCCCAAAATCCCAAGAGAAGAAGGGATTGCAGCGTGGCCATCCCCTCAAGGGATAATCCGCTTCATCTCTGTCTCTCTCCAGTGAACCCACATACCCTTATAGTTTAAAAACAAAAAAAAAGTGTGTCTCCTGTCTTAAGCCATAACATTTTATTACAAAAGTATGAAGGATTCTAGTTTATTTTCTCACCCCAAACCCATTCTTTCATGTATGTATGTATTGCCAGAAGGCAAGTACGCTGGCTAGAGAGAGGGATGGAGAAAGTCAGCCATGTGGGGTCCAACACCTTAACCATCATGCCACCTGGCTGGCCTGCCTATGCAATTTTTAAAACACAAAAATAAACATATAAAAAAGAAAGGCTTTTCTTTCATTTTTTTTTTTAAATTTTGTTAGAAGTTGCCAGAGAGGACCAGAAAGAGATAGAAAAGGAAAATAAAAAAGCACTCCTCAAGGGGCATGGTTACACCGCAAACACTTCTCCTCCATCTTTCCCTCCTTTAGGGATTTGGGGCACTCATGCACATGCACCCAGTGTGTTCTTCAGGTCACTGGGTCTGGACTTGAATTGCGTAGTCAGCCGTGTGGGATTCAGCCACCCTAACCACCACCTAACTGATTGGCTAAGTCCAAGCAGGTTCAGCTGAAAGCCAGCCTACTAATGCATGGGACATAAAACTGATGTAGAATGGGACCTGCAGATGGCGAAATGGTTATTAGATGTCATAATGGTTATGTCGTTGGACTCCCCCATAGTTGACTATGGTTCATGTCCCAGACCTGGTGGCTTGCAACTCAACACTGGGCTCAAGTGCTTGGGTGCCCAAAATCCCTAGAGGACAATGGAAGAGAAGTGATTATAGTGTGGGGGAGGGGGTGATTTCTTGCTTTCTGTCTCTCTGTCTCTTTCTATCTCTTCAGCGAGCATGCACACCCTATAGCAAAAATCTCTCAAAAAAATATATATAGAATTAAGTGTATCACAACAGAAAAGCATTAGAGAATGTGAATGCCAGGAATGTTTATATTAAAGAGCAATTTAATGCAGAATCTGATTTTAAAGGAGATGGAAGGGATGGATGAAACAAAATGAACTGTCCCCCAGGAGAGACTATCTGGACTTGTTCTGGGTTGGACTTGGACCACACCATGACATGGAAAAAATAATAATAATAACTCGTTTTTGTTGCCTCAGAAGGAAAACAGAAAAGGTATGCCTTGAAGTGACTGAAAATCACATTTTATTTATTTATTTTTGGAGAGGTTTTTGCAATAGGGCACATGTGCTCGCCAGAAAGACAGAGAGAGACAGAGAGACAGAAATCGAGAAATCACCTCCTGGGGGGGATGGCCACGCCACAATCCCTTCTCTTCCATTCTTTTCCTGGGATCCTAGGCATGCACACATGCATACACATGCGCCCGGCGTGTCAAGCCACCGGTCCAGGACTTGAACCATGGAGGGGTCCAGCAATGTAACTGCTATGCCATCTCTGGCCCTCACATTTTATTTTTAAAAATAAAAACAACCCCTTACTTTGCCACTTTGGCATGTTTTGTGCCTGCTGATCAGGTTACCGTCTTAGTCAGTTCAGCTGCTATAACAAAATGCCACAGGCCAGTGGCTTATTCACCACAGACGCCTATTCCTTACAGGTTTCCAGAAGACTAGGAAATGCAAGACTGTGGGTTGGCAAACTCAGTGTCTGGTGAGGGCCTGTTTCCTGGTTCACTGACAGCTGTCTTCCGGCTGTGTCCTCACAGAGTGGAAGGAGCAAAGGCGTTCTCCCGGGCTCTTTCACAAAGGCATTAATGCCATTCGTGACAGCTCTGTGCTCATGACCTAGCCACCTCCAAAGACCCCATTCCCTAAAGCCATCACTTGGGAGGTTAGGGTTTAGTGTATGAGTTTTGGAGGACACAAACATTCAGTCCCTAGAAATGGCCAGAATCAGGACTTGGTCTCTAACAAGTCCAGGACTCACTCAGGTCTTGACTTTTGGGTCCTCCTGTATTTGTAGCAGCTGCCAGATTAGACGCTGTCAAACCCAGGAGGAACGAGCACCGTCAGCTACAGCATCAGCCTGGGCTGAGGGAGGAGGGACATGGGGTCCTCTCTGTGACAAGCTGTGGCTCATTCTGCTTTGTCACACAGGAAAGCCAGGAGGGGGAGATGGTGAGCAAAGTGCTCCTCCACCTGTCAGGTGCCACAGGGGAGCAGTCAGGTGTCTCTGCCCCCTGGCTGCTGATTCTGGCATGGAGGAGGCACACGGGGCAGGGGGCGGGGGGCACAGAATTATGGATCTTCAGGAGAACACCATCACCGCCACCTTTTATGGAACTTTTCCTAGCAAACTTAATTTTCTTTTCCACTTCCCACCAGACCCTATCCAGGAGTAGGAAGAAGTAAAAAATGATTTGTTCTCGGGCTGGCAGGTGGTGTGGTGGTTAAGGGTGCTGGACTCCCACATGGCCCCCATGGTTTGAGTCCTGGACCTGGTGGCTTGCATTCTCACTTTCCTTTTCCCTCTCTTTTTCTCTCTCTCTTTCTCTGTCTCTCTCTGGTCAAATTAAAATGAATGAATAAATAAATAAGGTTAAATAAAAAAATAATTCTTTAAAAGAAAAACAATTCATGGGACCAGCAGGGGGTACAGTGGTTAAGGGTGTTGGACCCCCACAGGGCTGACAGCGGTTCGTGTCCCGGACCTGGCGGCTTGCTTTCTCAGTTTCTCTCTCTCTCTCTCTCTCTCTCTGTCCTTCTCTGGTCAATTAAAGTAAATAAATAAATAAAGTTAAATAAAATAATTATTTTAGGGGACCAGCAGTGAGCGTAATGGCTATGTTGCTGGACTCCCACG
>NW_006160082.1:1108928-1113014 GCF_000334495.1 Tupaia belangeri chinensis | reverse complement strand
GAAAAACCCCCCCAAAAAAAAAAAATATATATATATGTATATATATATATACACACATATATATATGTATATATATATATTAAAATATATATATATAATATATATTAAAAATATATATACATATATATTTATATATATATTAAAATATATATATTTAAAAAAAACGATTCATTCTCATACTTGAAATGTATGAAATGTCGTCAAAAAGTGTATGCATATTATGAAAAAACTAGGTATGGATTTTGAATTCTTTTGCATCAAAATTAAAGTACATTTGTACTTTAATCCACGTCCCACCAACATTTTGAAGTCCCCCTAGATACTGACATCTTTGGTCAGTAGCAGGTGGGGGAGTGATATTCACAAACCTAAGAGAGGAGTCTAAACATGGGGACCCTTCACTCCGCTCTGAGGTAAAGAGCTCTGTGTGGTTCCAGCACGCTTGCTGACGTTCCCCCAGGGACAAACACCTAAAAGAGAGTCCTAGTAAGTGAGAAAGTGTCTCTTCACCTACGTCAGGCTACTCCTGTCTTTTCCTTCCTGCATCTTCAACCTTCCTTCTCTCGTTCAAATACTCTCTCTTCCCCTCTCAACTACAACTTTTCAGCATGCTGAAGGCTCTCTTGTTTAAAGAAGACCACACTCTTTTACCACGAACTGAATTGTGTCTCCTCTGCCCCCATCCGTATGTTGAAGTCCCAACTCTCTGTATGATGGTGTTCGGAGCTGAGACCTTTGGGAGACAGTTAGGCTAAGATGAGGTCATGAGGGTGGGGCCCTTATGATGGGATTAGTGCATATGTGATTATTTGACTGGCGCCGGGACCGGGCCTATCCTCAGCTAGTGGTACCCCCTGTGCCTAGCCGAGTGCACGGCACAGACTGGAGCTCTCCAAATATGTGCTGAATAAATGGATGAAAGTGGCGTAAGGAGGCATCCTGGAGGTGAGACCAGAGGCTCAGGCCCTAAGAGAAGACAGGCTGATAGTTTGACCTGATATTTCCAGAAGGGCCCTGAAATGCCTCAGCTGTCTGCTGATTCTATCATCCTGTAACTAGGAAGATTGGAAATGGGCATACCCCTGAGATAGGCAAGACATTCACCTGAGTTTGCATTAGCATATTAATAACATCCTTTCTAAAAAGCCACCTTGAGGAGAGGGTGTGCTGTGATGAATACGAAATCAAGACCCCAAATGTCTGAAGTGAAAGCCGTGACTCAATAACCAGGGAGAAGAAAAGGTGGGGACAAGGTAGGGACAAGTGATGTGAAAACTATCTTTCTTACATTCCCCCTTTTGCTTGTTTTGTTTTGCTAGAGGGCATGTGCATTTGCCAGAAAGAAAGAGAGAAGGGGAGAGGCGGGCGGGCGGTGGAAGCATTCCCATGAGCAATGGTCATGCTGCAATCTCTTGCCTTCCATCTTTCCCTCCCATGGGAATCGGGACACAGATACACATGCAGCCAGTGTGTTTCTCAAGCCATTGAGTCTGAGGCTTGCACTATGTGGTCCGCCATGTGGGATCCGGCTGCCTTAGCCAGCAGGCCATGGGGCTGGCCCTTATATCCCTTCCTAAAGCTCAGCTTACTGTTGGTCAGAAACAGACCACCACATTACTGCTTCCCCTGGGTCGATGCGCCTCTTCCCAGGAAACTTTCACATGGTGGTCCATGGACACTCAGCAGCTGGGGAATTAGCTCCCCTTTCAACAAGATGTATCCGGGGACAGCAGAGGGTGTGCACCTGGACCTACTGGGAAGGAAGAACCACACCCTTGGGTTCAAGGTTCTTCAGCTGTAATTAAAAAGGAAAAATTGGTTGGCCGTGTAGGTGGATCCCACATGGCTGGCAGCATAGTTGGCTGTGTATGCATGTGCACCCCAAATCCCAGAGGGATGGAATAAAGATGAAGAGTTTATGGCATGACCATGTGACCATGCCCCATTGAGTGGTGCTTTCTCTCTCTCTGTCTTTGATCTTACACACCCTCTGGCAATTAAAAAAAGAAATAGATCATTTCTTTTACTTATCACTTTTAGAGCTACAAGAATTAAATTTTCTCTCTCTCTCTGTTATCAGCATAGCAAAAATGCTTCCCATTCCTACCCTCTGAAATTGTTAACTGTTTTTAGGATTGGTCTGAAGTATACTAAAATTCCAGAATGCTTAGAAGGGATCTCTGAGTACATCTGGTTCAACCTACTTCAGGGTGAAAAAAATACATTCTACAACCCCCCTCCCCCCCGCCATGAGTGACTCCCAAGTTCCCAAGTTATATTTGAGTCTGTGAGAAACAAGGATCTAGTCTGCTTCTTTTCTGGCCAACTTATTCCATTATTAAGCAATTTTGCTTAGAAAGCTTTTAAAAGTAGACCCTATTACATGGGACCCTGTATGACTAATTGGCTACTTTCGAATTTTACACAGTAGCTTAGTTTTTCAAAAGTAATTGACTAAAGAAAAATACGTTAACTGTATATTTAAGCAAAAGGCACAAAATTGGCAATGATTTCGTGTTGCGATTTCTAACCTCTGAAACCGTCCTGTGTCAGAAAAGAAAGGAAACTTTAAAATTAGATAGATTGGAGGACCAGCAGTTGACGTAATGGCTATGTCACTGGACTCCCATGTAGTTGACCACGGTTCGAGTCCCGGACCCGGTGGCTTAAACTCACCAGGCACATGTGTGTGCATGTCTAAGATCCTGAGAGGAGAATGGAGGAGAAGGAATTGCAACATGGCCATCCCCCTAGGGGGTGATTTCTTGCTTTCTGTCTCTCTGTCTCTTTCTGTCTGTCTGGTGAGCACACCCATTCTATAGCAAAAACCTCTCAAAGAGAGAGAGAGAGAGAGAGAGAGAAAATGAGATAGATTGGTATACATTTATGTTTCAACATATAAATTATACATTTGCAGTCCTCCGCCAAAGCCCAGAATGATCTCAGACCTTACCTTTTTTCATAAAGCATGAACTCACAGAACATGCATGAGGTATTCTTCGTGCATGAGGTATTCTTCCCATGGTGACTTATTTTTGTGGACAATTTCACTTCTGTAAAATATAATGGCTTGGGTTAATGCAGTGCTGCTGACTATCCAAGCAAACCTGAATCCATATGGAAGGTCATGGGTTTGGTTCCCTGGTAGACCCATACATGCCAGGCACATCCTTTCATGATCTGTTTGGCTGGGGGGGGAGGAGTGGTCGTGGCATGAGACCCTTTTGAAGGTGCTTGTCTTTTTTTCTCTATATATTTATCTCTCACCCTAGTGGGAAAAAAAAATAACTTAAACATGTTATTGGCACTTGGTATAGTCATTTAATTTTATGACAGAGTATTTAAGAGTAAAAGCATCCCCCAAAGGAACATTGACATTAATTAGCAACGGAAAAGATGTCACTGCTGTAAGGAAGTTCCAAGTAGTTAAGATTCCAGATAATCTCACAGGTGTCTATAGCCTATGGATTAGTAAATGTTGCTACTTAGTAAAGAGGGAGGTGAAAGAGTAATATGTGCATGAGTTAGACATTTTTCTTTCCTTTATTTTTCTGCCAGTGGGTGTGTGCGGTTTCCAGAAAGAGAGACACAGAGACAGGGGAAAGCACCACTGGGAATGGTCGGGCCACCATTGAGATGGTCAGGCCATTTCTCTCTCCCTTCGGATTTTGGGCACACATGCACATGCACCTGGCGTGTTTCTCAGGCTGCCAGGTCCATATGGTCATTCATGCATGATCGAGCTCATGGAGTCAGCCCCATGAGTTAGAAAACTTGAAACATAGTTTGAGCAACTTGAAGTAAAAAACACAAACTTTCTCAAGTATGTTTAAAGTGAGCTACCAGAGTCAACCTAGAAAAGAAGACTTTTAACATGGGCCAGAAATTTCAAACTTTTAAAATATTTATAAAAACATTAAATATATAACCAAAATAAAAATACAAAGACAGGTCCCAGTCTTCTGGTCAGACTTGAAGTGGAAATAGTACTTTACACTGTTTCCTGAAAGTCAATCACATATTCCTGTTGTATTGATCTTCGGGGGTCAGCCCAAGTGAAGACATCTAAAGAAAGGGGCGCTGATG
>NW_006160082.1:1104103-1108913 GCF_000334495.1 Tupaia belangeri chinensis | reverse complement strand
CTATAGCAAAAACCTCTCAAAGAGAGAGAGAGAGAGAGAGAGAGAAAATGAGATAGATTGGTATACATTTATGTTTCAACATATAAATTATACATTTGCAGTCCTCCGCCAAAGCCCAGAATGATCTCAGACCTTACCTTTTTTCATAAAGCATGAACTCACAGAACATGCATGAGGTATTCTTCGTGCATGAGGTATTCTTCCCATGGTGACTTATTTTTGTGGACAATTTCACTTCTGTAAAATATAATGGCTTGGGTTAATGCAGTGCTGCTGACTATCCAAGCAAACCTGAATCCATATGGAAGGTCATGGGTTTGGTTCCCTGGTAGACCCATACATGCCAGGCACATCCTTTCATGATCTGTTTGGCTGGGGGGGGAGGAGTGGTCGTGGCATGAGACCCTTTTGAAGGTGCTTGTCTTTTTTTCTCTATATATTTATCTCTCACCCTAGTGGGAAAAAAAAATAACTTAAACATGTTATTGGCACTTGGTATAGTCATTTAATTTTATGACAGAGTATTTAAGAGTAAAAGCATCCCCCAAAGGAACATTGACATTAATTAGCAACGGAAAAGATGTCACTGCTGTAAGGAAGTTCCAAGTAGTTAAGATTCCAGATAATCTCACAGGTGTCTATAGCCTATGGATTAGTAAATGTTGCTACTTAGTAAAGAGGGAGGTGAAAGAGTAATATGTGCATGAGTTAGACATTTTTCTTTCCTTTATTTTTCTGCCAGTGGGTGTGTGCGGTTTCCAGAAAGAGAGACACAGAGACAGGGGAAAGCACCACTGGGAATGGTCGGGCCACCATTGAGATGGTCAGGCCATTTCTCTCTCCCTTCGGATTTTGGGCACACATGCACATGCACCTGGCGTGTTTCTCAGGCTGCCAGGTCCATATGGTCATTCATGCATGATCGAGCTCATGGAGTCAGCCCCATGAGTTAGAAAACTTGAAACATAGTTTGAGCAACTTGAAGTAAAAAACACAAACTTTCTCAAGTATGTTTAAAGTGAGCTACCAGAGTCAACCTAGAAAAGAAGACTTTTAACATGGGCCAGAAATTTCAAACTTTTAAAATATTTATAAAAACATTAAATATATAACCAAAATAAAAATACAAAGACAGGTCCCAGTCTTCTGGTCAGACTTGAAGTGGAAATAGTACTTTACACTGTTTCCTGAAAGTCAATCACATATTCCTGTTGTATTGATCTTCGGGGGTCAGCCCAAGTGAAGACATCTAAAGAAAGGGGCGCTGATGATTAAATTATGAGGTGAGCTTCAGAAAGCAGAGGCAGCAGGAAGTGGGTACTCTCAGCCAACATCTCTACTCAGCAAAAAAAAAAAGAGTCCAGAGAAGCTGAATGGTTTGGACAGAAATCCTCCTAGTTCTCTACGAAGTGTGATTCAGCTGCAGTCCATACGATGAAAATTCATTGCATTGTCAGCCAAGTTCAAATATTGCTCTCTACTATCCCATAATAATTACATTTCAACTCGAAAGGGATTAAAACCTTCACAGACACTGAAGCCTACTGCAAGTGAACTACAAATGGTAGGAAATAGAGCATGGTTTTTAAAGTTTCATGAAATCAGCAACCTTAAACCAAAGAATTACAATTTTTTGCCCCAGATAAAATTTCAGGATTCCCAACCGCCCCATGGCCTGGTGGCTCCCACATGGCCAAATGCAGTTTGAGTCCTAATCCTGGGGACTTGAGGAATGCACTGGGCATGTGTGCATGTGACAGAAATGGAGAAGGGACTGTGGTGTGACCATGCCCCATGGAGAGCGCTTTCTCACCCTCCCACCCCGTTTCTCTCCATTGACTATATACGCTCTCTGGCAAAATAGAAATAATAATAACAGTATTGTATTAGTGGGAAGAAGGAAAACCATTTTATTTGGATTTCTTTGGGAACAAAGTTTGTATTTTTTTGTTGTTATTGGCTTTTTTCTTTTCTTTTCTTTTCTTCTTTTTTTTTTTTTTTTTTGTATAGGGTGCATATGCTTGACAGAGAGATGCAGAGAGACAGAAAGTGAGAAATCACCTCCCAGGATGGAGGGTCACACCACAATCCCTTCTCTTTCATTCTCCTCTCAGAATTTTGGGCACACATGCACAGTACCTGTAGTTAGTTTCAAGCCTCTGGGTCCAGGACTAGAACTGCAGTTGACCACATGGGAGTTCAGTGCCTTAACCACTATGCCACCTGCTGGCCCCAGTTTTGTTTTGTTTTGATTCATGACAGAATGCATGTGAACAAGAGAGAGAGAGAGAAGTACCCTCCACAGGGCGAGGTTGTTCTGTGATCCCCTTCCTTCAGTCTTCCAGCCCACCAGGATCCTGGGCATGCTTTCATGTCCCAGTATATTTTCAGGCCAACTGGAGTCTGGGGACTCCAACCACTGGCAACATGATGGCTTCCAGTTCCACATGCTGGCATGCTATTGGCTGCACCCCAGAGGCTGAGCCCAAAGTTTAATTTGAGGTAAATTCCATTATTCACTTGGGAATCAGAGTCTTTTTCTTGGTCTTTTATTTACAACATTCTGAAGTTAGAGTTTTGAAATAGTTGGAAATGTTTCCTACCGTCTAACTCTACCACGCCTACTGGGAACAAAATTCTGTGTTTTGAATCGTGTACGTGACTGAAGCTAAATGCTAAGGTGCATTGCAATGATGGAAGAAGTGAATTCCACCAACACGCATCCCCCCCACAACAGCAAACCACCTATTCTCATTGTTTTCCAGATGCACAAAAAGCACAAATGCAGACTTATTTTGCACAGTTGCGAATGAGTAACTGATCAGAGCATTCATACAATATGCATGAGAGCACTTCCACACAGTTACTTCAAAGACTCTTCCTTTGTTCCAGGCATTTCAACAGCAAAGGAACTGCGTAGAGCCATTTAGAAAGTGAAATAATGCCTAGGAAATAATTACTGGGATCAATAAACAATTAACACTGGGGCTTGGGGGGGGGGAGGTGGAGTTCTTAGGTTCACTCGATTCTTTCCTAGAGATTTGAAATGATAAATTATTAAAAAATGCATATCAAAATACTGTCTAAACTCCTGTGGCAATAAGCCATATATGCCCAAGCAGGTATTCTGTTGATTTGTGCAAAAAAAACCATCTCCTGTTTCTAAGAAATGTACTACCCTGTGTTTCGGTAGTACCATTTAAGATCCATAAGATGGCAGGCCTCGATTTCGCAGCGATATTTAAAGTGTAAATATATGAATTGCCTTGAAATAGATACCACCTACAATCAGCAGCATGTGGCGAATAATGTTATCTACCAAGTTTGTCAATTATGAAACATCGGAACTATTACCCAGGCTAAGGTAACCTCCCATTCATAGGAACTCACAAAGTACATTGTAGCAGAAGAAACATAAGATCACCTACTTTACATTTGCCTTTCTCTGTTTAAGGAAACCAGAATCCACGTGTCAGTGGTTTGCTCAAGGTCACATGGCAAAGAAAGCAGCAGGGAGAAGTCCAGAGCCTGGTCTCCTTCCTTCCAATCTGTATCCGCCCTCTTCATATTTCTCCATCTCCTCAAGGTGGCATCAAAGTTCAAGCAACTGCTTGGCTCTATCTGTTCTCTAGCTTCATTAAAAAAAAAAAAAAAAATCATTCATTTTCTTTGAGCAAGAGACACAGAGACACAATAATCCGGCAGGGTCTTGCTGTTATGATTTACGCCCAGACCCAGGTCTACCCCAGATCATGGATATGTGCATGTCTGGTGTACTCAGGGAGGGCTCCAGAAGTGACCGTGGAACCTTCCCACATGGGATTACCTTGCAGAGTGCTGTGTCTCACCGCTGCACCGTCCGGCCCGCAGCCCCACTATGGGCTTCCCCACAGACTGTCCTTTCTCATCCAACAGTCAGGCCCAAGATACCACACTGGTTCTGTCTGGATTCCACAATCTCTTCATGTGCTTTCCAAGCTGGGGTGTGGTGATGTATGGGGTACTTGAAGTCAGAAGATAAATAAGTGTATCTCCTGATATTATGCGGGAAGTAGAAGGGACATACACATGTGCAGTGGTAACAGCTTTGAACCCATAGGGGAGGGGCCCTGGGTTGGCATCCTGGGACTCCCCTGGCATGCCTTCAGCATACATGCCGGTGACCTAGGATGGCTGGGGCTGTGGGGTATTGCAGTGTGGAGACCCTGCTGGGGGAGCTGTCTCTCTCACCTTCTTTCTCTCCTTGTGTCTCTCTCATTAAAAAATAAAATGTTGGTACCAGCAGGTTGCATGGTGGTTAAGATGCTGGTCTGCTACCTGGCTGACCATGGTTCTAGTCTTGGATCTGGCAGCTTGAAACTCACGCCAGGTGCATGTGTGTGCATGCCCAAGATTCCAAGAGGAGAATGGAAAAGGGATTATGGCATGGCCACCCCTCTGGGGGTTCGTTTATCACTTCCCCTCTCTCTGTTTCTCTCTGTGTCTCTGGTGAGCACACATGCCCTTTAGGAAAAAACTCTCTTAAAAAAAAGAGGAGAAACATAAAATACATATGAATTATAAACGTGAAATGCATGAAGTTACAAAGAAATACATATTAAAAAAATTTGGAGAGATTTTTGCTCTAAGATGCATGTACACTCCAGAGAGCCAGAGAGAGACAGAGAGACAGAAAGTAAGAAATCACACCCCAGGGGCAATGATCATGCCACAATCTCTTTTCCTTCACTCTCCTCTCAGGATCTTGGGCACACACACACACACACACACACACACACACACATTATATATATATATCTACACACACACA
>NW_006160082.1:1090587-1104042 GCF_000334495.1 Tupaia belangeri chinensis | reverse complement strand
TCCTTCCTTCCAATCTGTATCCGCCCTCTTCATATTTCTCCATCTCCTCAAGGTGGCATCAAAGTTCAAGCAACTGCTTGGCTCTATCTGTTCTCTAGCTTCATTAAAAAAAAAAAAAAAAATCATTCATTTTCTTTGAGCAAGAGACACAGAGACACAATAATCCGGCAGGGTCTTGCTGTTATGATTTACGCCCAGACCCAGGTCTACCCCAGATCATGGATATGTGCATGTCTGGTGTACTCAGGGAGGGCTCCAGAAGTGACCGTGGAACCTTCCCACATGGGATTACCTTGCAGAGTGCTGTGTCTCACCGCTGCACCGTCCGGCCCGCAGCCCCACTATGGGCTTCCCCACAGACTGTCCTTTCTCATCCAACAGTCAGGCCCAAGATACCACACTGGTTCTGTCTGGATTCCACAATCTCTTCATGTGCTTTCCAAGCTGGGGTGTGGTGATGTATGGGGTACTTGAAGTCAGAAGATAAATAAGTGTATCTCCTGATATTATGCGGGAAGTAGAAGGGACATACACATGTGCAGTGGTAACAGCTTTGAACCCATAGGGGAGGGGCCCTGGGTTGGCATCCTGGGACTCCCCTGGCATGCCTTCAGCATACATGCCGGTGACCTAGGATGGCTGGGGCTGTGGGGTATTGCAGTGTGGAGACCCTGCTGGGGGAGCTGTCTCTCTCACCTTCTTTCTCTCCTTGTGTCTCTCTCATTAAAAAATAAAATGTTGGTACCAGCAGGTTGCATGGTGGTTAAGATGCTGGTCTGCTACCTGGCTGACCATGGTTCTAGTCTTGGATCTGGCAGCTTGAAACTCACGCCAGGTGCATGTGTGTGCATGCCCAAGATTCCAAGAGGAGAATGGAAAAGGGATTATGGCATGGCCACCCCTCTGGGGGTTCGTTTATCACTTCCCCTCTCTCTGTTTCTCTCTGTGTCTCTGGTGAGCACACATGCCCTTTAGGAAAAAACTCTCTTAAAAAAAAGAGGAGAAACATAAAATACATATGAATTATAAACGTGAAATGCATGAAGTTACAAAGAAATACATATTAAAAAAATTTGGAGAGATTTTTGCTCTAAGATGCATGTACACTCCAGAGAGCCAGAGAGAGACAGAGAGACAGAAAGTAAGAAATCACACCCCAGGGGCAATGATCATGCCACAATCTCTTTTCCTTCACTCTCCTCTCAGGATCTTGGGCACACACACACACACACACACACACACACACACATGCCCGGCGTGAGTTTCATGCTGCCAGGTAGGCCATGTGGGAGTCCAGTGACATAACCATAATGCCATCTGCTGGTCCCCAGAAATGCATATTTTTGTGTAGGCGGAAGCAGACTACTCCTGCAGTGGTATCCACCTGCAGCATCCTGTGCTGTCAGGGATTCTCTGGTAGAAAGGTTAGGGCAGTACTTGGTTAACCGAGTCTTCTCATTCAGGACATAGTCTTGAACTCGCCTGGTCTTTGGTGACATATGTAACAAGGTCACATTACACTTGCATTATGGGAAGATGGTTACACTCCTCAGACTATGTGGATGGTCCCAAGAGACATTTAATTTCTCTACATGTCAAGCATTACATTATAAACATTATAATATAAATCAAGTATAAGCTATTGTTATAAATACAAGAGGGTCTTCAATACGTTTACGGAAAACACGCATTATGAAAAGACTATTCAGGGGACCAGCAGTTAGCGTAATGGCTATGTCGCTGGACTCCCACGTAGTCGACCGTGGTTCGCGTCCCGGACCTGGTGGCTTAAAACTCACGCCGGGCGCGTGTGCGTGCGTGCCCAAGATCCCGAGAGGAGAATGGAGGAGAAGGGATTGCGGCGTGACCATCCCCCTGGGGGGTGATTTCTCGCTTTCTGTCTCTATATCTCTCTCTGTCTGGTGAGCGCACGTGCCCTATAGCGAAAACCTCTCAAAGAAAAAAAGAAAAGACTATTCATGGATTTCAAAAACTTGTACCAAAAATCCTCATACATGAATTCCATTTTCCCATGAACCTTTGAAGTCCCTTCATGGGTATCAGAAACTATTGCCAAGCAAAATTCTTACGGGCAAACCAAACACTGTGGAGAAAATTAATAAAAATAAACCAAGGTGTTACTCTTATTAGAGTTTTTTTTTTCTTTTCTTTCTTTTTTTTTTTCTTTTTTTTTTTTTTTTTTTTTTTTTTGAGAGGTTTTTGCTATAGGGTGTGTGCGCTTGCCAGAAAGAGAGACAGAAAGCAAGAGCTCACCCCCCAGGGGGGATGACCACACTGAGGATGCACACACATGCACCCAGCATGGAGTCAAAGCCACCAGTTCCAGGACTTGAACCATGGTCAACCACATGGGAGTCCAGCAACATAGCCATTACACCAATTGCTGGTCCTGTGTTTTATAATGACTTTTTACACTAAGTGTTCGCCTATGGAGAAAAATACAGAGATCCAGGAAGGAGGGGACTTTTATTGATCATCTAAATGTCTTCATCTATTTTCGTCTCTGTAAAGAGACTGGGTTGGGGTAGTATAAGGGTGGAAAAAAAACCCCTCAAATTCTAATTTTCTTTTTTCATCTTTGGCTCTACCATTTCCATGGGCATGATTTTTAAATGAATGTAACAAGATAATTAGCACCGGGACCAGCAGTTAGCATAATGGCTATGTTGCTGGACTCCCCTGGAGTCGACCACGGTCCATGTCCTGGACATGATGGCTTAAAACTCATGCCGGGCGTGTGTGCGTGTGTGACCAAGATCCCGAGAGGAGAATGGAGGAGAAGGGATTGTGGCGTGGCCATCTCCCCTGGGGAGTGATTTCTTGCTTTATATCTCTCTGTCTCTCTCTGTCCGGTGAGCGCACGCACGCACCCTATAGCAAAAATCTCTCAAAAAAAAAAAAAGATAATTAGCACCTAAACCTTTTTCTGTGCATTATGACAGCGATTAATGCAGTCATTACTTGAAATATACTGACTTCTTTTTTATAAAGAATTATCTCATTTATCTTTATTTATTTATTCATTTCTTTCTTTCTTTTTTTTTTTTGGAGAGGTTTTTGCCATAGGGCGCGTGCACTCGCCAGACAGACAGATAGAGACAGAGAGACAGAAAGCGAGAAATCACCCCCCAGTGGGGATGGCCTCGCCGCAATCCCTTCTTCTCCATTCTCCTCTCAGGATCTTGGGCACGCACGCACACGCGCCCGGCGTGAGTTTTAAACCACCAGGTCCGGGACTCGAACCGCGGTCGACTACATGGGAGTCCAGTGACATAGCCATTACGCTAACTGCTGGTCCCATTTCATTTCATTTTAATTTGACCAGAGAGGGACAGAGAGAGAGAGAGAAAATGAGGAGGCAAGCCACCAAGTCCGGGACTTGATCTGCGGTCAGCCATGTGGGAGTCCAACACCCTTAACCACATGCCACCTGCCAGCCCACAGACTTCATTAAAAATTCTCAGTGCATTGATTTGTTTGAAATTAGTAAGACTGTGAAAAAAATCTAAGAGACAATTCCAGATTAAATGAGACTAGAGACATGACATCTTCAGAGGTTTATTTGCTAGGAAGGACATTATCGAGACAACTGGCAAAAGCCAAGTGGGGACCATGGATTAGACAATGTTGGACCCTGAGGCTGTATCCATTTTCTGATTCTGATCATTGTACTATAGTTGTGTAATAGAATGACTTTATTTCTGGAATCGTACACTGACATATTTAGGGACAAAGGGGGCTCATGTTGAGAGAACCTGGGGCCTTCCCGTCTGAGTCCAGTTGCACCACCACCCGACCTGTTGTTTCTGATTTGTAATAAAGTTAAATATTTCAAAGTTAAATATTTTTGAATTGAGAATGCAGTTCAAACTGGTGGGAAGAGAGGAAGATAACATTAGGAAGTACGCAAATATTTTTCAAAGTATTAGTATTAGTTTTCTAGCTATTTGAATGGGTGGTGGGTTTGCTGTGGTTTACTTTAATATTATGCCAAATTATTTGTATTTACTAAGCATATTATTTTGTATGAAACTTGAAATGGAATATTATTGATGATAACATGCATGATTAAGCCTCTATGCAGTTTATTCTAGATGGGAAACCATATTTAGTATGTTGTGATGATACTCAGGGAACGAATGTAAATTCATTAAAAAAAAAAGTTTCAGGAGAAAAAAAAACACTAAAATTGTTCTTATCGAAATTAAAAAAAAAATGCATATTTGATGACTGCAGTAAGCTATATAGCCCCAGCTAGGTACTACTTTATAGTATGTTCATTCTACTCACTGAGGTTTATGCCTAAAGTCAGACTTGGGTTCATGGATATGTATGTATCAGATTGCCATTGGAAATATCTAGACTAATTAAGTTCATTAGCAAATCAATTAAATGGGGGGAAAAGGCATAGAAAGCAACCATGGATACCAGAGACAATGTGGGAGGAGGGTGGGACACGGCAGAGGGTGAGGGATAGGGAATCAAGGATGGCAAAAAAAAAAAAAAAAAGCAAAATATACAGGACATAAGAAATGGAAAATTATTTGCTGATAACATGTATGTTGATGTGCTTGATTGAGCCAATATACAGTGTATTCTGGAGGGAAAATTCATTTTGTATGTTGTAATGATGTATAGTGAATTAATGTAAAAAATATTTAAAGAAAAAAAAAACCAGATTTATAACTAAGAAAATTATGATTGTGTGGACTAGCTAACTGCTTAAATGAGAATGTGGGAATAATTTTGTAGTATTTTAATTAATGCACAAACTAAACATATATATATGTATTTAAATCCATGTTGAATAAAAGATGGATCACACAGCTCTAAAATAAGATTTCAATTAAAAAAACATATTATTTTGTATGTATGAAACGTCACATAAAATGTTTTAAAAAGTAACATAATGTAATGTTTTCCTTTTTACAAATTGCATTATGAAAGCTTTCCTTCTTTTTAAAAACTTTTTCCTCCAACTATTTTAATTCATTCAGCTATTCTGTATTTGTTTAGCCAAATATATTTGTAATTACACATGAATGCAGTTATTGAAGACACAAGCAAATATAAATGTAACAAAAACCAAGATTAAAGACACAATCTCAGGTCCAGGAGATGACCTCACAGTTATGTTGCTGGACTCCCATGGAGTTGACTGCTGTAAGAATCTCAGACCTGGCAGCTTGAAACACACCAGGCGTGTGTGCGTGTGTGCCCAAAATCCTGACAGAAGAGTGAAGGAGGGAAAGTTCTAGTGGATTGAGGTATTGACCGCAGCAGCCGGGTGGTGGGAGTAGCCATTACGGGAACCGGAGCTGCCGATTAAGCCTGATCAGGATGCCAACCTCCCAAAAGCACCAAGACTTCGTGGCAGAGCCCATGGGTGAAAAGCCAGTGGGGAGCCTGGCTGGGATTGGTGAAGTCCTGGGCAAGAAGCTGGAGGAGAGGGGCTTTGACAAGGCCTGTGTGGTCCTTGGTCAGTTTCTGGTGCTAAAGAAAGATGAAGACCTCTTCTGGGAATGGCTGAAGGACACATGTGGCACGAATGCCAAGCAGTCCCGGGATTCTGTTGAGTGTCTTCGAGAATGGTGTGATGACTTCTTGTGATGCACTCTAGGGAGCCCTAAATCCCCAGCCCCCAGCATTGAGTCTCCAGAGTTTGCAGCTGAGTGGGGACTCCTCCCCTGTCCTCTGCAAAGAAAAAGGTTGCTTTTGTCATCCCCACCTCTGACCTACTGCACGGTCTTTTGGGAATCTACCCCATCACCACTGCCCCTGTTTTGGAATCCTTGCTCTTGCATGCATCTCTCTTCCATCCTCCCCTGCCAGGTCCGTGGCGACAATTACCAGCTTTCCTGAGTGGATTACTGACCCCTTCCCTCACCCCCACCCTCATTTCTGGTCAGTTTGATGCCGTTTGGCTTCTTTTTTGATGAAACAGTCACTGTCCTTAACAAGTTTCTTAGATCAATAAAATCAGTGGCTTCAAAAAAAAAAAAAAAAAAAAAGAGCAAAGGAGAAGGAATTGCAGTGTGGCTATCAATCCTGGAGGTGAGGTGATTTCTCACTTTCTGTCCCTCTTAGATAATGAACCATGTAGTAGACTGTGGTTCAAGTCCTGGACACAATGACTTAAAACTCATGGTGGGTGCGCACGTACGCACGTGTGTGTGTGTGTGTGTGTGTGTGTGCATATGCACTTAAAATTCCAAGGGGAGAATGGAGGAGAAATCACCCTTGGGGTGTGATTTCTGACTTTTTATCTCTCAGTCTCTCTCTGCCTCTCAGGTGAGTGCATGTTCCCTACAGCAAAAATCTCTCTGTAAAAATAATTTTTTTTTAATTCATTGAAAAATAAAATTTGCAACAAGGCATTGTGGATGTTTCTAAATATTGTTTGTCGTCCAGTTTTCCCATTGCTAATTATTTATATCCAAAAGAAATTTTCAGATAACAGCTTTTGTTCCCTCTCTGCACCATTTAGCATGGACTTTACAGAAAGTCACAGATTTTGTACACATAGCCTCAGTTTCCAGAAGACAGCGTTCTTTTTTTTTTTTTTTTGAGAGGTTTTCGCTATAGGGCGCGTGCACTCGCCAGACAGACAGAGAGAGACAGAGAGACAGAAAGCAAGAAATCACCCCCCAGGGGGGACGGCCATGCCACAATCTCTTCTCCTCCATTCTCCCCTCGGGATCTTGGGCACGCACGCACACACACACGCCCGGTGTGAGTTTTAAGCCACCGGGTCCGCGATGCGAACCGTGGTTGACTACAAGAAGACTCACTAGTAAACTGTTCTGAAAATAACTCATACCATCATTACATATTCTCTTCAACAAAAATAAACATTTTAGGGGGACAGCAGGTGGAATAGTGGTTAAAGGTGCTGGATTCCATGGGCTGGCATGTGGTGTGGTGGCTAAGGGCACTGGCCTCCCACATGGCTGACCGTGGTTCAAGTCCCAGACCTGGTAGCTTGCTTTCTCTCTCTCTCACTCTCTCTCTGTCCCTCTCTGGTCAAATTAAAATAAAATAAATAAATAAAGTTAAATAAAATAATTCTTAAAAATTAAAAAGACACTAGACTCCCACATGGCCGACCACAGTTCAAGTCCCAGACCTGGTAGCTTGCTTTCTCCCTTTCTCCCTTTTCTGTCTCTCTCTAGTGAGCATGTGTGTCCTATATCAAAATTTAAAAAATATTAAATAAAATTAAATAAATCTAAAAAAAATTAACTTTTTGCCATCAACAGATGGCATAATAGCTATGTTGTTGGACTGCCATGTAGTTGACCACGGTTTGAGTTCTGGACCCAGTGGCTTAAACTCACGCTGGGCAAGTGTGTATGCGTGCCCAAGATCCCGAGAGGAGAATGGAAGAGAAGAGATTGTGGCGTGGCCATCCCCCGGGGGGGGGGGGAGAGGGTGATTTCTCACTTTCTGTCTCTCTGTCTTTCTGGCGAGTGCATGTGCCCTACAGCAAAAACCTTTCCAAAAAATAAATAAATGAACTTTTTCCCCAAGATCATAAGCAAACATTGATCTAAACATCAACTCCACTAAATCTCATGGGAAAATACCTTGTGACAAATTTCATTTATATATGTTAGTTCTTTTTAAAAAATAATTTTATCTGTTATTATCATTATTATATTTTAAATTTTGCTATAGGGCATATGTGGTCACCAGAGAGGCAGGAAGAGAGAGAAAGTGAGAAAGCAATCCATTTAGGTCCAGGACTTGAACTGTGGTTGACCATGTGAGAGTCCAACACCTTAACCACCATGCCACCTGCTGGGCTTATATGTCAGTTCTTAATTGAATTTATTTATTTTTTATTTTATTTATTCATTCATTTTTAATTTGACAGAGAGAGACAGAGACAGAGAAAGAGGAGGAGTGAGAAAGCAAGCCACCAGGTCCGGGACTTAAACCATGGTCAGCCATGTGGGAGTGTCCAGCGCCTTAACCACTATGCTACCTGCTGGTCCCTTTCATTGAATTTAAAGTAATGCAAACTCTAATCTTATTTATTTATTTATTTACTTATTTTATTGCCAGAGGGCACATGTACTTGGCGTATAGAGTGTGAAAGGGAGAAAAAAAAACACCGTCCTGTGGACACAGTCATAAAAATGCTCAGTAAATATTTGCTGCTATTCTTGTTACTGCAGTCATTAGTCTCTCTGCCTACAGTCTCTCTCTGTGAAACTGACCTCACACTTTACTACCACTTACCTATTCTTAAATTACCTTTTATTTTCTCAGTCTTTTCTCAAAACTCTCCAGTGGGTTCCATGCATAAAGCGTAGCCTTACTTTCTTACCTGGCGTCTGAGGCCATTTATCATCTAGTACGGACAAATCTGACACCAGCCTGGTTTTTCATGATGCTCCTTAGACCAAACTTCTTCCTCTCCCCTGATACACTCTGCTCTTTGCTGCCCCTTTGCCTATGGTCTGGGTGACCTCTGTGTGGATCACCTTCTGCACATACATCCACAAGGCGCTGATCCGCCACGCTACCTCGGATGCCACCTCGATCACACAGGTTCTTCCATCCCTCAAGGAGACCGAACACTCTCTCTGGACTGCTGAAACACTTGTCATTTTTTCCTCTCTTGAAAACACGTTACCACCTAACCTAAAATAACTCCTTCAAAAACTGAGGTCCAGGCTTTGCAGACGCCGCTGTCTGAGTCTCTCACCCTCACCTGTGGTCAACCTGACCGTGTTCTTTGATGACAACACTGTCGTGGGTGAGCCCTGCGGCCATGTCTCCTTTGAGCTGTTTGCAGACAAAGTTCCTAAGACAGCAGAATATTTTCATGTTTTGAGCCCTGGAGAGGAAGGATTTGGTTATAAGGATTCCTGCTTTCACAGAATCATTCCCGGGTTTATGGGTCAGGGTGGTGAGTTCACATGCCATCATGATATGAGGGACAAGTCCATCTTTGCAGAGACTTTCGAGGATGAGAACTTCATCCTGAAACATACAGGTCCTGGCATCTTGTCCGTGGCAAATGCTGGGCCCAACACAAACAGTTCCCAGTTTTTCATCTGCACTGCCAAGACTGAGTGGTTGGTTGGGAGGCATGTGGTCTTTGGCAAGGTGAAAGAGGGCATGAACATTGTGGATGCCATGGAGCACTTTGGGTCCAAGAATGGCAAGACCAGCAAGATCACCATTGCTGACTATGGACAACTCTAATGAATTTGACTTGTTTTCTCTTAACCACCAGATCCTTCCTTCTGTAGCTCAGGTGAGCACTCCTCCACCCCATCTGCCCGCTAGCTATATCCTGTAACCTGTGCTCCCGCTGCAGGTCTTTGGGTTCCATATTTCCCTTATTTCCCTCCAAATCTAGCTGAATTGCAAAGTTAGGGTTATGATTATGAAATAAAAACTAAGTAACAACGAAAAAAATGACACGGTCCAAATCTGTTTCATTTTATATCCTCAAGGCCCCTAGTATAAGTCCACACTCTCAAGGGGCACTTGACAAATATTTGCCAAAGACTCATCAAGTACCCGTAATAATAGTAGGAAGTGGTAACAGAAGAAAGTGAAATAAAATGCCCAAAGGAGAAAAAGTTTATTTTAGTTGATTTTTGCATTTGAAGTGAGCCTTTTGGGATGTTCAAACTTTGTTGGACCAAAGATGATGGAACTCAGAAATCTAGGACAAGGAAGAACATGAATAAAGGATGGAGGGGAGAAAACACAAAGGTGGAAGAACAATTCCTCTGACAGAAACTTAGGAGGCGCAAGGGTAGTACATTATGAGGATGAAAAGGCCACATTGTAGAGGCTCTGAAGGAACTGCTGCAGGAATCTGGACTAATCCTATAGGCCAAGAGAAGCTATGGAGGTCTTTGAGCAGGAAAATGATAGTCAAAAGAGCGTTTTAGAAAAATTACTGCATCAGCTGAACATGGATGGAACTGGCGTGGGAAGATTGCTATGGTTTAAAGTATACATGCCACCTAAATGTATATGTTGGAACTTAAACCCAAGTGATGGCATGGAGGTGGGGCCTTTTGGGAAATGATTAAGTTGTAGGGGCTCTGCCTTTGGGAATGGGATGAATGCCCTTATAAAAGAGGCTTCAGAGAGCTGCTGGCCCTTCCATCTCTTCTGCCATGTGAGAACTCAAGGTTCATCCCCTTTCGCCCTTAGGTCTTCCACTACATGAGCATGCTTCCGTAAGGCGCCATCTTGGAAGCAGAGAGCCTTCGCAAGACACCCAATCTGCCAGTGCCTTGTTCTTGGACTTCACAGCCTCCAGAGTTGTGAAAAATACATTTCCTGTTGCTTATAAATGACCCGGTCTGTGATATTTTGTCACAACTGCAGAAATAGACTGAAAGAGAAATAAAGACTTTTAAAAGAGGAAAAATGGTGATGGCAACTTGAATTATAATGGTGTCAGTAAGAATGGAAAGGTGAAAGAATGTGAAAGGGGATAGAAAATAAAGAGAACTGCAATGAGGCAACAGAGAGTGAGTCCTTAACCTGGACTCCATGGAAAAATTCAGAGTTCATCAACTTGGATAGGAAAATAGGCCATCTTTATTTTCATCGACCTCTAAATGAAATATAGCATGTCTTCAGTTATGAATATGAGCAACAACCACAGTAGCATTAGACTTTATCTGACTGGCAAAAGAAGCCACTTTTGCCCTCTACAGTGGCTGAAAGTTGGTAAAGCCTTTACCAGAAACAAAAATTACAATTAAATAGAAAATTTTAGAGGGTTGGTCTGTGTCCATGCAAATGCTCCATGAGGTTGACTCACATGAGAAGGTTCTGAATTTGGGTTTGGAGACCTCCCTGAACATGCTGAGCACACACGTGCCCACAATCCAAGCCTGGCTGGAGCTTGGGGTGGATTGTGGCATTTAGACCTTGTTGAGGGTGCTGTCTTTCTGTTTCTGTCATTCATTGAAGAATGAAATAAGCTTTCTAAAGACAGAAAATTTAAGAAATATCAAAAACAAAACCAAGCATGAGTGGGAACTGAGAGAAGGAAGTACATTAAAGGTGGATAATATCAGTTTGACTTTGAATGTGCTGTTTCAGGTGTCACCCACGTTCATCTCATACGAGGACACCCATTTTCCTTTCTTTTTTTGGAGAGGTTTTTGCTATAGGGTGTGTGCGCT
This sequence comes from Tupaia belangeri chinensis, assembly GCF_000334495.1. Lineage (NCBI taxonomy): Eukaryota > Metazoa > Chordata > Mammalia > Scandentia > Tupaiidae > Tupaia > Tupaia belangeri. The sequence continues at coordinate 1,092,850 of NW_006160082.1, read as the reverse complement.
AGCCAGAACGACAGAGAGAGACAGAGAGACAGAAAGTGAGAAATCCCCCCCCCAGGGGCGATGGTCACACCACAATCCCTTCTCCTCCATTCTCCTCTCCGGATCTTGGGCATGCATGCACACATGCCCTGCATGAGTTTAAGCCACCGGGTCCAGGACTCGGACCGCGTTCGACTACATGGGAGTCCAGCGACATAGCCATTACGCTAACTGCTGATCCCAGAGGGCACCCATTTTCTTGTACTTAGTAGCTTTCAGCTGCGGAGGACCCAATCACCTCTGTACTGAAGAAGTCTTCATGTCCTTTTCCGTTCTTCCTGCCAGGTCTCAACCAGCTGAAAACCCATCCATGGGTGACCAATTGTTCTGGTTTGCCTGGGATAAGAGGGGCTGTCCAGGAAACATGAAGTGCTAAAACCAGCAAAGATCAAGACGAACTGTGTGAGCTGGTCGCCCTGAGTGCCCCTCACATCTGACACTATATGCTAATAAGTCTATAAAAAAAAAAGTCTATATGCATACTAGCTACATTAAGAAAAATGAAACTATGCTATTTAAGGTTTATTTTGGATCTGAGTGTGTCCATCTGTTCTTCCCATGAAGTAGAAAAATCTTGAATGAAAGTCCTCTCCCAGAGTCGGACAGTATGAGCACACAACGAAGGCCTTAAGAACTGCATGTCATTATCAGTAGTTGTACAGTTCACACGGTGCATATCCTGCAATCCTCACAAGAACTCTGTAAGATAGATTTGATTCTCTTCATATCACAGGAGAAACCGAGGCTCTGCGGTACCTCCTGCAGCCAGCAAAGTGGCTGGCTCCTAGCACTGCAGCTGCGGGAGGTCCCTGAAATACTTTAGTGTTCTACAGAGGCACGAGTGGTTGTTGCTATATGGGGATTATGCAAAGCTGCAACTCTTTTTCTTTTGGAATGTCCTTCAACTCAGTGCTTTGACATCAGATTGATACACAAAAAAATGGAGTGTTCGTTTTAGACAGAAGGTACTCTAGGGGAAGATCATGGCTTACCTATGAGAAAAGGGATAAAAGCCAGTAATGAAATGTTCAAAACTGGTTAAGACAAGACAACTGGTAAGAGAAGCAATAATTTACAAATCAAATTGTGTAGCAAACGGTACCAAAGCTGTGCTTCCAGATGCACCATGTAACTGGAAAATCTACACAGGTTGTGAGTGTACCTGTGTTAGTCAATACAGAAATGGACACGCCTATGTGTGCCTGTATCGATTAATAGCAATCTTGGATCAGGGTAGGAATGGTGAAAGCCAAGGTACATAAACCTGAGTAGTCAATTACTATGGAGACTTCAGGTTTCAGGTATCTTAGGGGCCTGGCCTTGTTAAGTTTATTGGCCCCACAATTCGTCAGCTCCCTCTCCCTGCAGCCATGGCAACGGCTCACAGGGAGGCGGCTCCAGAATTCACCTTTGGATAGCCAATTTGCACCTGCGCAGCTTAAATAAAGTCAACAGAGATATCATCACCTGTTCAACTAAGACAGCCACCGGTTTTAAAAATAGAAAAACCTTTTCTCCCCTCTCTAACTTATCCAGGGAACTTATTCTCTAACTTTCACTCACATCCACTGAAAGGAGCGTGAGTTCTGAACAGTGATCACTTTTGATAGAGTAAAAGATTGAGCACTCCCCCCCCCTTTTTTTTTCCTGCAGAGGTGGATGTCACAGACCAATGAAAACCGGGTGCACACACAAACATCCCATTTGCCTAAAAAAGGCAAGTAAGTTGATATGATCAAAATGATTTTCGGTCAACGTCTAGTGGCATGTGTCAGGCTGGTTCAGGTTTGCCCCTGCAAGCCTCTGCCTCGGGACCGAGAACTAGTTTCCCACAGGGCCGTTTTACAGTTCTAAAAACCAAAACCGAAATCCGTACGGGCGGGACCGCGCACAGCGAGAGCAAGGATCATGACGTATTCGGGAGAGCTTTCCAGAATAGCTCTCCAGCTCGAGCAAGATGACCAGGCAGCATATCTTGGCTTTACGTGTAGACACGGAACCAAGTCTTAGCCCCTGCGAACGCCGAGAGAACGCCAACTAAGGGGTTTTATCAAAGCAAATGCCCTCCTTGGACGCCCTCCTTCCTGGGCGGCCCCTCAGCCCTGAGCCTTCCACTCGCACCACATCCCTGGGATGTGCGCAGGAGCAAAACAACCCACCGTAGACGAAAACTAAACGAAAAAAAAAAGTCCTGAACAAAACTTCCTGGACAGATTCTTTTCCC
>NW_006160082.1:1088343-1090479 GCF_000334495.1 Tupaia belangeri chinensis | reverse complement strand
GAAGGCCGCGGGCGGCCCCGCCAGCCACGACCATTCACGCGGAGCCCTCCACGCCCGCTGCGGCTTGACGCATTGCAGGTGCGGAGCGACCAATCAGGAGGCTCGACGGTTTCCGGCCAACCACTGCAGGGTCGCTCTGGCCTATCAGAGGGTCCTTGTCAAACTGAACGAGGAAAGAAGCCTCAGCAGCGCCAACTAGGCAAGCGGCCCCAGCGCGCGTTAGGGCGTGTGTGACGGCGGCCGTGTGCTCCTCCGCCGGGAGATATAGTGCCGCGCCCCGCCCGCCGCCCGCGCGCGCAGGGCTCCGGCGCGAGGCCGGCTCTCTCCCTCCGCTTGGCGGGCGGTGGTCCTCTGGAGCCAAATCCAGACTTAAAAAACAATACCAAGTTCCTGTGCCGTGTCTGGTGGCCCTCGTGGGGCTGGGCCTTCCTCGGCTGCCCCCGTGCTCAATGAGGCGGCGCCTTGGGCCGTTGGTCCCGCACGTTTTGTAAAAACAGTTGCCGGCAGAGAAATAAAAAGTCCCTTGCCCTCGGAACCCTGACTCGAACTGCCACCAAACCATCCCTTCCTGTTTTGGAGCGCAGGACGCGGCCGCCTGCGAGGCACCCTCGTGGGCGCTTGCGTTTCCTGAGGGGCTTCCACTTCCCTCCTGGGGTTTCCTTATCGCCTACCGCCGAGGAGCTCGCGGGGCTCGGGGGTGCCGCTCAGTCGGAGCAGGAGGGGACGCGTGGGTGGACGGGTGATGGCCCCATGTGACCCCTGCGGAAAGGCGCCCCTGGGTGGAGGTGCAGGCTTGGGGAAATAGCCTCTCGGATGGGCCGGATCTGTTAGCCCGGTTGGGCTCGTGCATGAAACCCTCAAACTACAGAGAAAATCTGACACCTCAAAGTCTGTTGAACACGCTGAGCGTCACCTGACGGTTGCAAAGCAAAGCAGAGTAGTATCCACTTAAGTTGTCTCCCAAGCCTGTGCGTTTCTACTACAGGGGCATCCCACCTAGGGATGAGGCCATAGGTGTGAGATGGCTCCATCACGTGGGGGACGAATATCCAGCAATGAAGGGAATTGTTTCCTGTGACCCTAAGTTCAATCACTGGTCGACCGGGAAAATAAAAACGAAATGCTACTTGGTTATTGCCACTGCTGTGAGAATCGAGCTAAGATAACTAAATCTGGTCGATTTCTTAAAACTGCTGTTCCGTTTAACCTCCAAAGGTTTGTCTCTGGTTTTAGCACGAGAGGGCTTGGGGTGGTAAGATTTTGTGACATTCTGTTTCTAAGACGATGTTATGAATGGGCTTTCCTGAGCGTTTACAACCTGCGGTGGTGTCTTCACTGTACCATGTGAAGGTGGTTCTTTGATCTAAAGCTATAGTTGCCAGTGCTGTTTATTGCTACTTAAACTTTTACTCAAAGTATTGTTCAGAAAGGAGAAAAGCTGTGGTTTTCTTTCTGTAGGCGGTTAGTAGTCATCACCAAGGAACACTGCCAAACGAGCAGCTCCATAAAAATTACCTGCCCAAAAAAACAATGCATCGTATTTCTTTTGCAATGATTTGGTATAGAAAATATGTACTGTGATTCCTTTATATCAAACCAGATCATGATGTGAGAATAGAGATCTGACTATGCCACTAATAGATTGAGAATTCGGGTAAGTCCCTTTGTCCTGGGGACCTGGGTTTCTAATTTGGAGAAGGAGAGAATTGGATTAGATGGTTTCCAGATTCCCTTCCTGCTCTACTATTTGATTCCACTGGGAAGAAGTTGGACCATAACTTGATTATGTCATAGTTAGGCTTATCTGTTTCTATTTACAGTGCTTTAGGCTTTTCAAATCACTTTCATGTTTATTTTCACGTTCAGTCTTCACAATATTTTCGGAGGGAGGATCCCTGTTTACAAAGACGTTAGTTTTACTATAAAGCCTGTCCTAGGTTTACCTAAATTTGAGTCGGTATGCCATGAAATATTCGTGAGGTACCGGGAGATGGACAGTGGCGGTGGTAATATAGTGCTCGAGGCTGACCCACACGGGGAGGGCCTTGGTTTGAATCTGAGTCTTTCCTGGGTATGTTGTGGTCTGGGGCTGCCGGGAGCTGGGTGGGTTCATCACAGTGTGAGGGCGCTGGTGGG
>NW_006160082.1:1075773-1088330 GCF_000334495.1 Tupaia belangeri chinensis | reverse complement strand
TCTCTAGTTTAGGGAAGAAGCAAATAATTTTTTTTCTTTCCCCTTCTAGACTTACTTCAATCTTAGTACAAAACCAGGGTTTTTTTTTTTTTTGATGGTCAGTCAATTAGCTCACTAAACTGAGCTCCTTAAGAACAGAGCCAGTCCAATTCATCCTTATATTATCTGTGTTAGTATCCTTTTACATTCTAGGGAGCTCAACAAAGTTTACTGAAGAAATGAATGAACAATAATTAGGATAGTGGTAGAAAAATCCGTATTTAAAAGGGTCTGTTGAGTTATAAGAAAATCAATCAACCAACATTTATGGAGAGTTTATGATGTGGAAGGTATATGTTTCATTTTTCAACATAATGTTTGCTGTCTCTATTTTTTATTTTTAGATTAAGGAACTATCATCCTTATGGAACATTAATAAAGCCTTTTACAAAGCAGGGCTCAGGGCCAGCAGGTGGTGAGGTGATTAAGGCACTGGACTCCCACATGGCCTACCATAGTTTGAGTACCAGACTTGGCAGCTTGCTTTTTCCTGATGCTTCTCTCTTTAGGCACATGTGCCTTAAAACAAATTTAATTATAATAATTTAAAAATTAAATAATTGTAAAAAAAATGTAGGGCTCATATCCAAACTTGCCTTTGTATATTCTATCACATTCTTTGAAAAACAAAGATTTGGAAGAAAATTATTTTTTAAAAAAAGCGCTGACTCACTCAAACAAAATTGCTCACTCTCCCCATCTATTGTTGTTTTTCTAGTCTTTCTAAAGAGATAATGTGTCCTGCCAAGCTTTGGTTTTTTTTGTTTGTTTGTTTGTAAGTTCTGGAAGTTAATGTCAGGATTAATAAATCGGTAGGCATGGCCTAGTCTGTTTGAAGGAGTGTATACAAGTGTCATTTGACACTGTAGGACTTCTAAAATAATTTTAATTTTTACATTTATAACAAGATAGAACTCTTGAGTCCAGTCTCCTGTGGCTTCATCTTTGTATACATGTACATGCTCCAGAGTTTCCAGGTCCCTGGGGCATTCACACAAGTTCCTCATGGAATTCACAAGCAAAATATTTAGTAACCGTGAAATTCCAAAGCTGGGAAGAACCAGAAAATGTTCATCTACTCCAACTTTCCATTTTACAGGTAAGAAAACTAAGTACCAAGAAATGACTACTTAGAGCCAGAACAGGCTGTAGGGTTATACTAGACCAATTTTCCCTTTGACCTTTGAAAACATTTTGATGAATGAGTAATCGCAATCAGGGGACCAGAGGAATGTTATCATTCTCAGGGCCTCTGGGTGACTAGAAAAATCTTGAGGCAACTTTGCTTTGGACTTTGTTATTCCATTTAGGGATTGGCTGTCCTGAATTGTTCTCTGAGCTACGCCTTATCTATACTGCTTGTTTAAAATCTTTGACCTTCATTTAAATTGCTGACACTTTCCTGTTAAGCCTTATCTAGTTTCTTTACTTCTGTCTTCTTCAAGCTAGCAGTATTTCCCTTTCTTATTCCAAGAAGAACTCAAGAAGCTTAGGTTTTGAGTTGGGCAACAAATACCTCACAAATTACAATTATTTCTTACAATTTTGAAGTTATTTTTTAGGATGCTGCAAAGAGCATAGTAGGCAGGCCCCATAGCAATAGAGGTTAAGGGCTGGGTATAGGGAGTCGAACCCCATACCTCTGCTGACCTCTGTTGAATCCAGACCCCAGCAACTTACATACCAGGCATGTGTGTGTGCATACCCCAAATCCTGACAGGATAGATAAATAAACAAAGAAGAATTGCAGCATAACCATGCTCATTAAGGGGTTTGCTGTCTCTCTTCCTCTTTCTTGTGGAAGCGTCCAGCGTACATACCCTCTGGCAGTAAACATGAATGAATAAATAAATAAAAGTTAAAAAAGGAATAAATGTCATTATAAGTTCATTATGTAACTTTTAGGCCAGTTTCTAAAAATCCAGTTTTTTTCTTCCAGTATTTCCAATGGGTACAACTGGACTTGTTTAGAGTATGGTCCACTCTCACAGAAAGAAAAATTTGTTCCATGGCTTCTGCAGCTCTCTGAACCCCTGACCGAGCTGGCTGTCTAGCAAGTGTTCATATGCAAAACAAGCTGAGAAAGTTAGGATGGCTAGGTGGAAGCCTACGGACCACGCAGAACACAGTGTGTGGTCAAACCACAGAGTACCTCCAGATGCAAAGCACTCATTAGCTTTTCTTTTCCTTAGGATTTGAAAATCGTAAATGCCTCTGTTAGATTCACTATGTCAGTTGGAATCAACCTAAGTGTCCAGAAAATGATGACTGGATTGAAAAATTGTGGCACATATATTCTATGGAATATTACTTAGTCCTAAGAAATAATGAAACCCTATCCTTTGATTCAAAGTGGATGACTATAGAAGACTTAAGTGTTATGCGAAGGGAGCCAGACTTTGAAAAATACACACTGTATATCCCCACTTGCTATGTACCAAATGTCTGCAATCTATGGCAGAAATGGAAAGATCTGAAGGTATGATAGTACAGAGGGTAAGTGTAGATACCAGAGACTGTAAGAGAGGGTAGTGGGTAGTAGAGAGTGGGTGATAGAGGGTGGGGGTGAGGGGCAAAGGGAGAAAACATTTAACAGACAAAAGATTGTAAAGTTCTCTGTTAAAAAAAAAAATCTGTGAAATTTGCTTTATGAACAAAAAGGATCACTGTGTCAGGTCAGCTGCAATGGCATAGCAGTAACTGATGCGGTACAATACTGAAACACATGGGAAGGTCCCAGGCTGGTGTCCCAAGGTCTCCCTGTACCTGCTGGCTGGTGTGTGCTTATGATCCGGGCTGGCTGAGGCTGGGAGTGGATTGTAGCTGAAGACACTGTTGAGGGATGCCTCTCTCTCTATCTCTCACAGAAGAGAGAAATACGCCAAAAATCAGCATGTCAATAGACTATTAAAATGGCTTACATATTTTGCTGCTATGCAGCTTTCAGGTCATTTTCTAGGTTTCAAACTTTGTGTGAAACAGGTGCAACTCTGAAATTTCATGTGCAGAGAAGAACTGGAGCAGTGAAACATGAAACTATAAATCAGTTCTCTGAGTCACAAATCTCTTAGGCTGCGCTAGGAGACGGTGATGACTCAGCTGCACTCTGCAAGCCTGGTGGGGGGAGTGAGGGGCCGAGGGCCTGCTGTGTCTCCCCAGGCACTGGCCTGTTGGGGGTGCCCCAACTTAGCTCTTCCCATGGCTGAACCTTAGCCCACGACTCCCTGATTTAGGCTCTGAATTGATTTCTGATCTACCCTTTGCCAGAGTTAGCAGACTGATAGTTTAAATATTATAAACAACATGCTGGCTTTTGTCTAGGGCTTTATTGTTTACAAACTAATTCAACATTTTTTTTTCTTCTCATGTAACCCTCACACCAAGCCCCTGAGATATGTTATCATTATACTAATTTTACAGATGCGAGTTGAGTCTGCTATGTGGCCAAGAAAGTAACCACTTGGGCTCAGAGCTGGCAGGTGGCATGGTGGTTAGGGGTAATGGATTCTCACGTGGCTGACTGTGGTTTGAGTCCTGTACCTGGTGGCTTACTTTCTCACTTTCCATCTTTCTCTCTCTCTCATTCTATCCCTCTCTGGTCAAATTAAAATAAATAAATAACATTAAATAATTCTTAAAAAAAAAAAAGTAACCACTTAACCCAGCAAATAGTATTTTATGATATTGCCCTCTTCTTAGGGGAAAAACTGCTTTGTTTGCCAAAGCAATAAAAATAACAATGTCTTTCATTGAAAAAAGACAAAATTTAGTCTTTTGGGCTTATGGAAGAGAATATGAAAAGGGAGGGGAGACAATGATATTCAGTTGTACAACTTGAAAACCCTCATGAAGGTAAACGTTTCCGGTGATCAAATGATTCAATCATCCTGTTGTGAAGCCTGGAGTTGGTTTATTAGCCAATGACTCAGCGTCTCTACTTAGAATGAATAAAATTTGAGAAACATCTTCACTGGATTTAAACAGAGATGTTTTTTCATTCAAGTACAACTTCCCTTGGTCCACATTTTCTTCCTTACCAGAAGCAAGGAATGGATCCAGTTATGTGAAGTGTGAAGACAGTTGCCAAAGAAGGATGGATCAGTCCCAGTATGTGAGGAGACTTCAAAAAAATCTGTGGAAAAATGGAATAAAAGTACTAGTTTATTTTGGTGTTAAAAAAAAAAAAGCAATTAAATCCATGCATATTTTTTCATAATACACATTTTCTGTGAACTTTTAAAAGACTCCTCATATGTTTGCTCAGGGCTGTAGAAGGGTGCAGGTCAGGATCAATGTAGGGACAGTCCGTTCCTGAGGGAATGTGGCCTGTTCCCAGATCAAGGGCTGATTTCAGGTAGTAGTTCAGAATTAAAGCAAAGGACTTCTTTTCCCTTTTCCCTTTTGGAAAGTTTACCTCTAACATCTTTTTCAGCCCCAGGAATGAACTGAGCTCAACACTAATCAATTAAATAATCTATTGGTATTTCCTGAGTCAAGTACTATGCTGAGTTCAAAAAGTGTTAAGATGGTGGCTTCTGGTACATGAGAGGACAAGATCAGGTTGAAAAGGACAAGAGATATAAAAATTCAGGAGAGGGGAAATTCATTTGGAGCTGTGATAACCAGGAATGTTTGAAAGATGTATTTAAAGATGTATTGCCTAATTGAGCAATAGGACTTGAATAAGTGGTAAGACATGAAGAATAGCCATTTGGACACTGAGGAGGTCATGGAAAGGCAGTGAGTTGAGAGGCACATTGTACTTTCAGGGGACAGAGAGTAGACCGATTTGTCTAAAACAAATCATATTTATAGAGTGACAACAGATGATAACACTGAAAAAGTAGATTGACAAGCCTCTGAAGGGTTTTGAATGTTAGGTACAGGTCTTAGTGTTCTATATCCTGTAGGTATTGGGGAGCCACTGAAGGTTTCTGAGCAAGGGGGTGACATGATCTGGTGGCTACATGATGGATGGTTCAGAAAAAGACTCGCTCATTGGGATAGACAAAGAATCGTGGATGCAATATTAAAAATGTTGGGATCTTTGGTTCAAATCCTGGATCTGGCCATTTGAAAATCACACTGGGTGTGAGTGCATGTATGCCCAAAGTCCCAGAAAGAGAAAGGAAGAGAAGGAACTGCAGCATGGCCATCTCTTCAGGGAGTGATTTCTCACTTTCCCTCTCACTGTCTCTGACTCTGGTGAGCGCAAGCGCCCTATGGCAAAACCAAAAAAAAAACACAGAAGTTGGAATCTTCAACATTTCAGGGTCCAGATACACATGGATGCTTTTCTTTTTGATAATCTCTAGAATAGAACTTGAACGGAACTATGTCCCGTGGAACTTTCTGCATTGATGGGAATGTCCTATGCTGTCCAGTATGGTAACCATTAGCCATATAGACCCACTGAGCAATGAAAGGTAGCTAGCAAAACTGAGGAAATCAATTTTAAATTTTAATTCATTTTGATTTAAACACATGTGGGTAGTGACTATTGCACTGGACAGCAAAGCTCTGGAAAGATAGGACAAAGACTATTCGTTACGATAAAATAACCACCACAACAAAAGCACACATATAGACACCAAGCTAGAAGTTAACTCTGCTGGAATTGATGAGGCCAATTTTTTGGTGTAACCCACAACCATCAACTCACCAGATTTGTATGACAGCCCAGTTTTATGTATATCAAGACCTCAGTGAAAATACTAATTCATGCTAATCATTAACTCTGTAAAGGGGCAAACTGAGTCGCCCTTAAACCTACCATTCCAACCTACCATCATGGCCACATACCTCTCAGCTGAATAGGTGTTAAATCACTTGTAAGTTGCTAAATGCCTATTGCTATGGGTACTAGACCTGCTCTATAGTTCGTCTCCCACTACAACACCTATGGTAGAAATTGTTTGGATGCTAGAGTAGTTACTTTTGTACTTGGCATTGTGTTTATTTTAAATTTTCCTTTATTCAGGACAGTGTGTGCACATGTACATGACAGTTTGAGTTCAAGAGAGAAGCACTCTCCACAGGGTCTGGTCACATGCCCTTCTTCCAGTCCTCCAGCCTGTTGGTTCTTGGGCACTTGTTAGTGCTCAGCATGTTTTTCGGCTGAGTGGGCTGAGTATCTGAACCTCAGTCATCACGTGGGATCCAGCTTTTTATCCCTGCACCATGGAGCCAACCCTGCACTTGGCTTTTTGGTTAGTGAGGAAAATGGTACCTTAAGAATTTCCAGAATAATGTGATGTACAGAATAACAAACAACAAACCAACCAACTTGAATTTAGCATAAACAGCCTAATCACAAAATTATGATCCTATTCCAGTGGGTACCTTACAACCCTGACTTCATGTCTCTTAAGTCTGTGCCACCACTGGCTGCCTGTGACTTGAGAGGTCAGTAGGTAAAAGCACAGAACTAATGAGGCCCAAGTCCTGGGTTCAGCCTCATTAAAGCCAATTTTACTCTATTCTCCTTCCCTGGCCTTGACCTCTGGCTGAATGGGTTGCATATTCATGACCTTGCTCATAAGGGTGTCCTGGCCAGAGAGAGAATGGACAGAGAGAATAGAAGGGTGCAACGCCATCACCACAGCTACTAGCAAAAGAAGCATAAGCCCTGGGGGAAGAGCAAGGCCTGTCCTCTACAAAGGAAAGTGTTTTAAAGAAACAAGGACAAGGCACAGAAGGCCAGGTGGACGGTGTGGTCTGAAACATGGCACTTTTGACCATTACCCGAATGGGCTGATGACCAAGCTGGAACCTATAGCAGGACGGTTGGCAGAGCTATGACTCACTTAAAATCAAGGCAGCTAAACAGACACCCTATATGTTACAATTGACATCTATCTATCAATTACCTATGTCTATCTATCTATATCTATCTATCATCTGTTTATCACCCATTATCTCATGGTTAGTACTCTTGGCCAAATACTTTCTTACACTGTTCTGTATACACAAAGATAATAACATTCACAAAGATAATAACGGCAATACAAAGATAATAGCAAAATTTAAAATGGAAAAATAATGCAGTATTTTCTTTATGGGTACAGATAAGAAAACTTTTATCATGCTCCTGAATACAATGTAATGAAATGTAAATCCACACACAAACAGCAAGAGTCTGCTGGTGATGGGATGGTTACTGAGGCAGTGAATCCCAAACAGTGGGTGTTCATCAAAGCATATTGGACCGTGGGGTGGAGAAGGAGGAAGATGGGAGTGGTGCGAGGCAGAAAACAAGATGCTTTTTCTTTCTCTCTCTCTCTCTCTTTTTTTTTTTTTCCAGAGATTTTTACTATAGGGCACGTGTGCTTGCTGGAGAGACAGAGACAGAGAGAGAAAGCAGGAAATCACCCTCAAGGGCCAAGCCACAATCCCTTCTCCTTCATTCTCCTCTCAGGATCTTGGACACGTGCACACACATGCCTGGTGTGAGTTTTAAGCCACCAGTACTGGGATTTGAACCACAGTTGACTACGTGGGAGTCCAGCAATAGAACCATTAAGCCATCTGCTGGTCCCATAAGATGGTTTTTCTCTGTGAGACAGCTCAGGAAATAGGCACCAATTTGGGATTGGAAATGTCTTAAGGAAAATTCTTTAAATTGATAATCCCTCTGTGAATGTAAAACTTGAATTTAGACTGGTTATTTACCATCAAACCAACTGTCTTTCTTCTGCCTCTCTCGCTCTTTCTCACATACACAGACAATACACACACACACACACACACACACACACACACACACACACACGGAGTAATTTTCTTAAAAGAATGTCAGCTCCATGAAGGGATATCACACACACACTTTTGCTGTATTTATGGTGCCTAGAAGAGTGGAGGGTTCAGGACATAATATGTCAATGAAAACTGGTTCTGAGGCAGAGATACAGTCTGAATACATACCAGTAAAAATCAGGGTGGTACTTCTGTTTTGTATGAATTGAAGTCTTAAAATCAAGTTTTGCTTCAGGGACGATTATGTAAAAAGATAGAAAATACCAATCCCTGAAAGAAACAGCATGATTTAAGGACTAGGACTGGGACTCAGGGCATCTCCTTCCATGGCAGCTTAGTGTCAGCAACCAGCTATTCGACAATGAGCAAGTCTTCTGACCACTCTAGGCCTCACAGGCAAAATAAGCACTGTCCTCCAGTGACAATCATCCCAGAGAACACGCTTTGCTCTGCGTTTTCCGTCACTCTGCTCTTGCAGGAGACAGAGTTAGCGCTATATTCACATGGTCTTATTTCCATTTTAAATCCTTGGGTAAGAAGTATCATTTTTTTTATTTAGAATTATTATTATTTTTATTCTTTTAAATTTGCTATAGGGCACGTGCCCAAGAGAGAGACAGAAAAAGAGAGAGAGAAACTGAAAAAGGAAGTAGCCAGGTCTAGGAGTAGAACTGCAATTAGTCACGTGGGAGTCCAGTACCCTAACCACCACGCAACCTGCTGACCCCAAAGTATCTCTTTAAAAAACAAAATTTTTATCTTAAGCTTCCATGATCTCCCCCAGGTTACATTTTAAATGAATTCTATTAAATTACAGAAAATAGTTGGGGAGTTCTGAACTAGATTTTTGGGTTCTACCACTTAATTTAGGCAACTCACTGTTTTTTTCAGTGGCTCAGTTTCCTTATAAGGATTATAATAATGCCTGCCTCAAAGGATTGGTTGGAGGACAAAAGACCACATTTAGTACACAGACAGGCCATAGTCGGTGCTCAGTAAATATTACTTTTAAACTATTTTCCATTTGCCCTCTTCATCATTTATGTGTGTGTGTGTATAGATGCACATATTTGACACATATGTATAATATGTTATATGTTATTTTTTAAGTTTTATTATTTTAAAGAATTATTTTATTTATTATCATTATTTTTTAATTTGACCAGAGAAAGACAGGGAGAGAGAGAGATAAAGTGAGAAAGCAAGCCACCAGGTCCTGGACTCGAACCATGGTTACCTTATGAGTGTCCAGGGCCTTAACCACCATGCCCCTGCCAGCCCTTGAGTTTTATTTTTTTCATGGCAGAGATGATGCACACAGGAGAGCGACAGAGTGAAAAGTAGACAACCTTGGCAGGGTCTCCTTGTGCCTCAGTCCCTGTCCCCCAGCCATCCAGCTTGTCAGGATCCTGGGTCCCTGCACACACACCTAGCATATTTTCAGGTCTACACAGGATTTAATCCTATAGTTAGCCGTGTGGATGCCAGCACAGTAGGTCAGTATGCTCCCGACTGTGCCACTAAGGTGGGGCTTCTGTCTATTTTATAATACATGTAGTAATCTCAGACACGGGGTTTTGCAGCTAGAAAAATTCATAGCTCAAGCTTAAACCTCATTTCACCTATGAACGTATACAATTATTACATCTGTATTCTTTCTTTCAGGCTCAGAGGGGTGGGGTAATCAATCTGGTTAGTGACCAAAATGATATTATAGCCTGAGATTCCTGGCTTGGAGCTGCATTCTTTCTATGTTTCTTCTATGTGACATTATTTTATTTAACTAATTGCATATATGACTATTTCCTCTAAATATCATGAAATGCTCACTCTATGGGCTTTCTGGTTCTCAGTAAGTGATGCTATTGCATACCGTGGTTTACGTTTCCTGATTGCTGATCTCTTCATAAGCTAGGAAGTTTATTTATTTATCAAGTGACCATCTACACAGTCAGGCAAAAGACTCTGCTTTATGAAAAATACAAATCTTTAACACTGTCCCTTTAAGAATTTCATCCCTGGGACCAAGTATCAGTGAGGCAGTAACTCAACACTTGGCCAGCCGCATCCACATGGTTTTGGGTCCGTGTCTGGAGACTTCCCTGAACACACTGGGGATGGGGATGTGGCCATGGTCCAAGGCTGGCTAAAGGGGAGGTGGCAGTGGATTGCAGCATGAGACCCGGGGGCAGGGGGGGGCAGGGTGAATGTCTGTGCCTGACTCCTTCATTTACAGAAGAATGAAAGGAATAACCTTAAAAAACTTTCATCCTAATACAGAGTAAAGACAAATGTTTGAGATGATGGATGTGCTATTACCCTGCTCTTATCACTACACATTGTATTCGTGAACAGGAAAATCATACTGTACCCCACAAATCTATGCCATTAGTATGTGTTAACCAAAACATTAAATGGCCCAGTTGACACAGCACATGTTGGCTGATGCTGCTACTCAGGAGGTTGAAGCCACATGGAAGGTCTGGGTTTGATGACTGGTCCACCCTGCAAGCCAGGTGTGGTCCTGTAGTCCCAGTGACTCCGGAGGCAGAGGTAGGAGAACCAGGAGCTGAAGGAAGGCTGACCTGTCAACATAACTCGAGGCCCCATCTGAAAGAGCTGGGTGTGCTGTGCACACCTGTAATCCCAGCTGCTAGGGAGGCTGAATCAGGAGGAAATAATAATGAAAGAATTTTAAAATTAAATTTAAAAATTGCAGATTTGATTTCACTAATATATAATCTAATATTAGAGTCCCAAAGCAAGGGCTCAAGCTCTATTTTATGCCCCTTTACTGACTCACAGTAAGATCTTGGACAAGTCACTTGACCTTCTTATATTTCAGTGTAAAACTACCCATAAAACTGTGTAAAGCATGACCTCATTATAAACCAATAGACTTGAAAAGCTAAGAGGTGCTTTGGTACATTAAGGAAATACCAAAAGAGAACTCTAGTTGGTCAAACATGAAGAATAAGAAACATAAATTTTACCATAATAAGTGAAATGATTCTGAAATATATACTTTTCAGCAAGTAAAGTCATGAGAAAGTTTCAAAGTATCCAATTTGCGTGAAATAAGGTTAGGTGACAGAGGAAAACTTATTTTAGAGAATATCCAGTCTTTAAAACCTTAAGATTGTAGTAACTTAACCAAATTAATTTAAGGAATAGAAGACTATTAGAAACTAATGGATCCTTAATAATTTATTTCCCCATACTAATAAAATGCCCTCCATGTTTTAAAATGTATTTAACTACCATATGGAAAGACTAATGGCGAGAATACAAATTCCCTTAGGAATAAAGTCATTTTAATAAAGAGTTTGGCCATTTAGACTTATAACTCACTGGATAATTAAATATTCTTTCAATTGATTTTATACCAGTCCCTTTTCTTCTATTTTCTTAATTCCAACTCTCCCAATTAATACATATACTTTATTCCTGTTTGAGTTTTCCCCTATGAACACTGGAGTGTTTTTTTGAGGAGTCGAAGATTAGTGAAATGAATAATGTGTTTTTAATCTGCAGAGAGAAGGCGGCATCATTCTCTGGCTTGCTGCTGCAGCCTCTTTTGAAATTAAACAGCAGGTTCACCCTTTCTGCAGCATTCCAGAAGGACTACCAGTAAGAACAGCTCCACAGACACTGAGGTTTCCCCAGAAGTCCTGTGGCATTTGCAAGGTGCCTGAACATTTTCCATTCTTTTTTAAAAAATATCTTTCTGCATACTGTCAAGGCCAGAAGCAAACACAACTAAGAAAGCCCTTCCCAGCAGGGCATGGTAGTCACCCACTTTGCCATAGTCTCTGAAAGAGTAAGCAAAGGATAACCTGCAACTGTTGCCCCAGCCCTGTAAACAAAAGATCAAATTCTGTGTTCTGCCTTGGCAAGAAAAGAAACTGCAGCATTTTGCCTGGATTTTTCTAAATGTTGGGCTTCAAATTAATGACTGAAATGGCCTCTTTTAGCTTACAGGAAAACGTTAGTACATTTAACGATTAAAATACTCGTTTAAAAGGGAAGATAATCAAGACTATAGGTTAAAATAACGCCTAGCTCCATCGTAGAGGCAGCTGGCTGTGTGTTCCACCTGTAATCTGGAGAACCTAAGTACTTATTTTTTTTCCCCCCGTTTCTTTCTACGGATTTATGAATAAAAATTCTGACCCCCTCACTGGACTAGGAAAGTTGTGGAAAATTTTAAAGCGTGTCTTTCAAGGTCTATAGAAATTGCACAAGTAAATTAATTTTAGTAAGATTGAAGCCAGGATGAATGTAGGGTAAGAGAACAGGGAGAAATATTTAGGCACCCTAAAAAAAAAATCCAGTGGAAACAAAAACATTAAAATAAGACTGGCTAAGCTTATGAACATGACACAGATCTAATAACAGCGTACACAGTTTGCCTCGGATATTGCTCCAAAACTCAACGAGCAAAAAAAATCCGACCAATTTCTTCCAAGAGGACAACTACCTTGTCCTCTGCAGACCCCTTTCTTCGGCAGCTGAAGGTGTGCAGTCAGTTCTTCTGCTCCCAGCTCCCCAGGCCACCCCCAGCCTCAGAACATCCCGCAGCTCAAGTGGCCGCTGGAGGGACCAAAAATGCAGGGCAAAGGGGACCCCCGCGGCCCCAGTGGAGCGTTTGGAGATGTTGAGGCGGTAGGGTCACCAGATGGGGTGGTTCTGTGGTGAGGGCCGGGCGGCTTCCGTAGCCCGGGGCCGCCCCTCTGTCCCCGCCGCCCCCGCCTGCGCCCGCT
>NW_006160082.1:1074662-1075521 GCF_000334495.1 Tupaia belangeri chinensis | reverse complement strand
ACCGCCGTCGCGGAGGCACCCTCGCCGTCACAGCCCCTGCGCTGGTGCAGCCTCCCTTGCTTCCTCTGCTTTTCCTCCCTTCGCTGGCACCATGGTAGGTCGGGAATCGCAACCGTTGGCGTAGCAGCTGCCCAAGACTTCTTTTCGGATTTTTAGTTCAATCTTGTTGGCTTTTTTTTTTCCTCTCTTTTTTTTGGGTGGGGGGGTTGAAGTGTTTCTTTTCCCGCTGTTACGCAGCTGCAGTTAAGAGGGATGCATTTGGATTTGCATTTCGGGTGTTGTGTGCTAGGGAGTTTCATTTAAATTTTGGTCCCACTTGGAGCTGGACTTGGCCATGGGCTGTTTATGGGCAGGAGCTCTGGCCGTAGCTGCACCGGGGCCTTCCGCATCCACCCCCAGCCCCAGCCCCGCACCCACTGCATCCTGCGCGCAGCACCCGGACGATCTGCAGCGCTGCGCCACGGCCCGGGCCCTGGGGGGCGGGGGAGCCGGGCGGGGTCGGCCACTGGACCCTTACCCCAGCTCCTTTGCTGGCACGAAGGTGACGGGTCGAGCTGGCGGCGGAGAATGAATGAGAGAGAGTTAAGCGGTGGCGCACATTGCTTGGACAGGGGAATGAAGGGCGCCGTCAGCGTCGGTCCCCGGCAGCCTACACTCCTGGGCGCCCTGTTAGCTTTGGTCCCTTCCTTCCTCCTGGGGGGCGCGGCGCGGCTGCGGGCGTGGGCTGGGAAGGAAGGAGCCGGGGAAGGGCGGGGTGGGGGCAGGAAGGCAAGGGGTTGGGGGCGGAGAGGGCGGAAGCAGCGGGGCGCCCGCCCAACGTGCGGGCGGGGGCCTGCGGTGTGGGCGAGGGTCGGCGGCG
>NW_006160082.1:1059920-1074440 GCF_000334495.1 Tupaia belangeri chinensis | reverse complement strand
CGGGGGAGGGGGGAGCTGGCGCGCGGCTCGGTTTCCATTAGAGACGCAAAGTTTCTGCTCCGGGAGGAGGAGGTGGCGGTCGCCGGCGGGCTCACCGCCTGGGGGAGCAGAAGGGAAAAGCGAGGCGACTTGGCTGCAGCAGGAGAGTTGAGGTGGGCGTAGGGGTCGCCCTGGCCATGGAGGGGCGGAGCCCCCACGGTTGTCCTAGGGTCGCCTCGGCACGCACCCTGGCTCGGCCCTTCTCCCCGCATTTCTCCTGCTCCGCGCTACTTCCCAGTCCGCAGGAAGATAGATGCCCTCCACGTTTCTTTCTCTGCAGCCTCTAGATTGGCAGGTGTGACTGCGCCTTGCTGGGTGCGTTTTCCACAACCCCCTTTCTTCTTGGCGGGCCAGGCTGACATCACCACATCACCGCAGCGTTTTCTGGCTTGGCAGGGTGGGGCGGTGGCCGTGGCTGTGTTCTCCAACACCTTTAACCCTAGGCCCCCAGGACTAGAGGCAAGGGAAATTTCATGGTTGAGGAAGGCGGATGCATTTGACAACTCTTTTTTTGTGGCGAGGTGAGACTGTTCTCCCCGTAAGGTGACAGTTTCTCCTGCGAGGTGTGGCAGTACTTCCTGTTGTACAAGGTGCATTGCCTTGGCATTACATAAATCATCGTGTCTCTTTCATTTGATATAAAGTAAACCAGTTTTCAGTGACCCGGCCAGAAAAGAAGGAAGATCTTCCTACAATTCATAAAAAAACTAAGTTTTCCCTTCCCAAATCAATGTTTGAAAAGCCATTTCAACTGTGAAAGTTTCTATGTAAGAAAACAAACTTAATGCCATCAGCTATTAAGACCTACATTATAACTGGCTTCATTAGACATCCTTTTTAAAATAAAAATGCATATGAGGTGTTCTCAATCTCCAATTCCTCTGGCTGGAAGCACAGGCAGGGTGTTGGGAGGATCAGATAATGACCAGATAATGAAGTATGCCTATAAGCTCTTATGTCATTCTTGAAGGGTATAGTCTCCTAATTACTACATACTTCATTTTTGCAGTTTTGTTAACACATCAGTTGTAAAATGGTTCCTTTTTTTCCTGCCTCCGGAATCATAAGATAATTTGAGAGCATTAGGCCCTGTAAGTGGTAGGCTTTTAATAAATGACTGCCTAACTTATGTGATTGGAAAGCATTTATTACATGAAAACGGAAGTTGATAGAGTAACCCATTGCCATGTATTTATTTTTCCTACTCAATCGTTGCTCGTAAAGTGGATATAAAAGCCTGTAATCCAACCCAATGCCATTATGTAACGCCAATTTGGAGATTTCAAGGGCCTGAAGCAATGCGCAAGGTGTGCTGAAAGCCTGCTCCTGGACAGGATCCTGATCCTGGCTGCGGCGGCTGTGGCCGCCAGCCCGCAGCAGCCTTGGGCTGGGTCCCGTCTTGCTGGAGGTGGGGACTGCAGTGTCCCTGGTGCGGTAGGTGGCGCTCTTTTTTCTGAGTCAGCTGCGGTTACAGCCGTTGCTGTGGGGCCTTTTGCCACTAGAGGTGCCATTTTTCACATTATGAACTGACCCTTCCTAGTGGACTCTCCAGAACATGCTGTAAGCTGGAGGCTCAGGAAGGAAAACCTGAATCCAACAGATGTTGTGACTTCCTTGTCATGGTGGTTAAACTAGCAGTAAAGGGCTCCCTTCGTTTTAATTGCTTTCAGTAAATGATAATGCTGAAGATTTTAAAGAATTTTTAAAATATCTGTTTTTAAAATACCACAGTGTGTAACTGGAAGACTTAGGTTGCTCTCAAACAGGCTGTCCTGGATTGAATTATCACCTTTTCTTTCTCCATGTAGGCTGATCAGCTGACCGAGGAACAGATTGCTGGTAAGTTAACAACTCCGGGGAGTCCCCAGAAAACCAGAACTAGCCACTTTATCAGTTTGGCTGACTCCTCTGACTCCTCCCTTCTCCAATCTTGAGTAGTTTTCTAAGAATTTATTTAAATGAAAACAGAAAAATTTAGCCCAGGAGTTACTCCTTGCCAGTATTAGGGATATAATGCTGGAAGGAAGTGGAATTAAGCGTGCCCGCTCATTACACTCCAAAGTATCAGGTTATGCTTCACAATGTGTGAAGCTTTGTGTATACTGAGTTCGCACTGAGTCTGCTTCTGAAAAATTTAGTTTGTTATTATGCCTTGGGTCATTTAGTAACCCACCTGGAAAACTTACGCTTGCTTACTGAAAATGAATGAAAATGGGTGAAAAAGTGTGCCAGAGCCACTGTAATAATCAGGAAGGGAGTTATATTAGTTTAGGTTTTCTCTCCATTGTCCTTTGGAAAATTCGCTTTGAGAAGGTTTCTCTTTAAGAGAAAACCAGGAATGCTGCTGAAATACTCTAAATGCCTTGTAGAGAGAACATTCTGGTTACCTAGTAACCTTTTCATGTTGCTATGAAACAAGCGGTTCTTATGGCTGTAGAAATTTAGCAGGAAAGGACCTTAAGGGAACACATGGACCAGGCTTCTCCTCTTATACTAGACTTGGGACTAATTTAAGTGTGTGCAAGCCTAGCCTTTTTTAAAAATGTGAGAATCCTGTGGCTTTTATAGAACTCGTTACTAGGAGCAGTGTTTGCTTTGTGGGCTGCTGTATGAAGGCCAGTCCAACAGGTCTGTTATGGTCTTCATTTCAGTAGATAAAGACCAGGCGGTTTCTGATAACTTGTACAACTTGGCTGGCTGGCTTTGGCAAGCCCCAGGGAAGTGTGTATTGTAGCTGGATTGGGTAAAGACATTCCTTCTAAAAGGTAAATCTTTGTTTTCAGAATTCAAGGAAGCTTTCTCCCTATTCGATAAAGATGGCGATGGCACCATCACAACAAAGGAACTTGGAACCGTCATGAGATCGCTGGGTCAGAACCCCACAGAAGCTGAATTGCAGGATATGATCAACGAAGTGGATGCAGACGGTAAGGGCTTTAGAACCACCAGTGAACACCACCGGTATTGTGTAATTCAAGTTCCAACATGTTACAGGATTGTCTTTCAGGTCCCCAGAGCAAAACAAGCGTGTAGAAGTCCTTTCTCTGGTTGCCTTAGGGCCATTAACAATTGAAATAGAAGATTATGGGCCCACTGTTTGCCCTGCTTACTGTCTAGAATGTTTCCTGGATGGGATCACTGTATTGTTCTTTTCTGCTTGCCGTGACTTACAGCTCAGATCTTGAATCAACTGGCTTATGAGTCTGCACTGAGTTATGTAGAAGAAGTAGAAAAAATTAGCTCTGAAGCCTTTTTAAAGAGCTCATTTTCACTGAGAGGATAAACCCTGAAGTAAAGTGGGGAAAGTGCTTTTACACATTAACATAGAACCGAGCAGTATGAGCTATAGATGTGTTTGCTAAAGATCATGTATGGTTTGGAGGTGGGAGTCCCTGGCTCTAGGGCATAGCTCTGCAGAACCTAACAGAAGGGGAAGCTGTTTGGTGCAAAGCCAGAAGGAACCAGTGTAACCTCTGAAGCAGTCATCTGTTGCTCTAGACTACAGAAGCGAATAACGGACCTTGTATAACATTATAGAATGTAATGTTTATGAGTTTTGTGTGTGTGTGCCTTAGGGTGCATATGCTTGCCAGAGAGACAGAGACTGAGAGGGAAAGTGAGAAATCACCCCTCCAGGCAGGCTGCACCACAATCCCTTCTCCATTCTCCTTCTGGGTTCTTGTGCACACATGCAGACACACCTCACATGATTTTCAAGTCACCATGTCTGGGACTCGAACCATGGTAGTCCATGTATGAGTCCAGCAATGTAACAATTAACTAATACTTTTTTTTTTTTCTTTTTAAGAATTATTTTATTGAACTTTAATTAGTTAATTTTAATTTGACCAGAGAGGGTCAGAGTGGGGTTTGGGGGGAGGTTAGAAACCAAGCCACCAGGTCTGGGACTCGAACCGCGGTTGGCCATGTGGGAGTCTAGCACCCCTAACCACCACACTACCTGCCAGCCCCTAGATGCTTAACTTCTAAAATGGTGGCCATTTAAAAAATAAAAGGTGTCATTAGGGGATTCAGTAGAATTACACTTGTCAAGTCACAGATACTCAGAAGCTGGGATTTTGGGTTCAAGTTCTTTGATCCCTTTCAAGCCGTTAGAGTTACTTCTAAAGATGGTTTTTATGCTTAATATGCTTTTGGGAGCAGTTGCTCCTAATCCTCTCCAGTGTGACTGCTAAGGTGCTCAGCCACTGGGAACAGGGGTGGCTCCCTCCTGTTGTGCAAAGATTGGGCAACCAGGCCTGGGGGTGGAGAAGTTTGCCAGGCGCTCACATTGTGTGGAGCAAGGTGGGAGTTGTCAGGCCACAGACCCTGAATCCGCACTGGCTAAGAACATTCTGCTTAGTCGTGAGAGCAGCTCAGATGAGTTCTGTTTTATACAAACATCAACACTTCTTTATTAGTTCAGAAATCAAGAGGACTTGACGGGATTGTTGAGTAACTGCTTTATCTGTTAAAACTGAGCACCTTAACCCCATGCTTTTTTTTTCTTAGTTTATTTCCATTTAAGTTAAATTGTTCATTTTGATGCTTGTGTTTGGGGGTAGTCGTCTGTCTCTCAGTTTTGAAGGAGGAGTTTGGCATATTGACCATAGAGCGGAGTCTTATGACAGTTTTCTAATATCAGCTGGGGAAGTCCTCTGAGCTGTTCCCATAGTGAGAAATAAAGATATGAGCTGGGGGGAAAAGGCAGCCCATCAGACTGTGATCCACAGTGCCTTCAGAGAAGGCTTTTTGGCCCAAGCCATGACAAAGTCAGTTCTTCCCTTCTCATAATCTTTTCTTCCTTCCCTAAAACATTTTGTACTCTTAACTTGCGGCCCAGCTCTAGTTTTCTTTACATGGCTAGCATCATTAGCCGTAGCACAATAAGACTGAGCGTTCTCCCTAATTTGGGGTGGGGGCAGTGGCAGGCAATTACACGTCCTTCCTTCCCTTGAGAGGGAAGACTCGGCCTGCAGTGTCGTGTGCTGCTCTTCCCTCGGGCTGTACAGTCTCCCCCAGTGGTCATGAGCCCAGAGGTGCCGTTTTCTTTGCATCGTTAAAAGCCATCCTAGGTGCTGGTTATTAGTTTTGAGTCACATGAAATTGCCTGTGAAGTATTTGAACGTTCTTGACCTACCCGTGGTTTAGACTAATATGCCACTTTTCCTAGCAGATGTTTAACGTCCTATACCATGGTTCTGAATGTATTACTGCTGAGCAGTTTTAACAGAGTGCTTGTTTTACATGAGCTTTTTTGTTTTTAAATTTCAGGTAATGGCACCATTGACTTCCCAGAATTTTTGACTATGATGGCTAGAAAAATGAAAGATACAGATAGCGAAGAAGAAATCCGTGAGGCATTCCGAGTCTTTGACAAGGTAACCCTGCATCTGGGCAGCAGACAGCACTTGCTGCGCCTCTAGTAAAAGCAGTAACAGTCTGTTAGAGGTAGAACACCTAACCTCACAGCCTGAGCCTTCCATCTGACGTTTAAGTATCTGGAATTCTTTTAGCAACCTAATCTGGTGAGGGGAGGCACCATCAAGAGGAATTTAAAACCAAGTTCCTCAAGGAATAGTTTTTGTTGTTTCGAAAACCCTTTATGTTTCTGCATTAGCCGACTGCGTGTTTAGTAGAGGAGGAACTGGAGATGGGAGAACTGTTGATGTGAGCAGCAGTGGCAGTAACTTGAGAAGGCATAATTAAGTCACCGATCTCCTTGCCCACACCAACCCACTTGTCAGCTGCCGTCAATAACAATTGCTGACTGTTCACAGGATGGCAACGGTTACATCAGCGCGGCAGAACTACGTCACGTCATGACAAACTTAGGAGAAAAGCTAACAGACGAAGAAGTAGATGAAATGATCAGAGAAGCAGATATCGACGGAGACGGACAAGTCAACTATGAAGGTAAGCACGACATTTGTTCAGCTACGTTAGCAGTCTGATCTTCAGGACCTGTACACAGGTCACCTGCTTCATTAGACAGTGCTTGATACTATTTCATACAGAGTAGACATTCTGTGTTCATGAAAGCCACTTTTGAAGATAACCAAAAGTTTTGATTATTTGTCTTTTCAGAATTCGTACAGATGATGACTGCAAAATGAAGACCTACTTTCAACTTCCTTTTTCCCCCCTCTAGAAGAATCAAATTGAATCTTTTACTTACCTCTTGCAAAAAAAAAAAAAAAAAAGAAAAAAGTTCATTTATTCATTCTGTTTCTATATAGCAAAACTGAATGTCAAAAGTACCTTCTGTCCACACACACACAAAATCTGCATGTTTCGGTTGGTGGTCCTGTCCCCTAAAGATCAAGCTACACATCAGTTTTACAATATAAATACTTGTACTACCTTAATGATAAGGAAGCACTTAGTGGACTCCTTAAAGTTCCATTTGCTAATGATTAATACACTGTTTGGGCTGGCCAGTTTTTCATGCATGCAGCTTGACGATTGAGCACAGTCAGGCATTTGTATTAAAAACGAAAAATGAAAAAACAAATTCAAAACCTATTCCAGTGGGTTCTAGTTCAATTTGTTAGTTTCAATTGCTATAGCTGGTTTACTGAAAACAGACACTCTTGACAATTGGTGTACCTCAGGATGATGTGCAGAACAGTGGGCGAGACCTAACCCCACTGCTAGCAGGATGGTCCCCTTGTACTTCCGTGTGCTCCGACCCATGGTGACAGTGACACACTCTGGTGGCATGCCCCGTGTACGTTGGTTTGGCGTTGTCTGCGTTGTACTAGAGTAAAATGTGTCAGGCTGTCACTGCTCACACCAATTTTTAATAAGAAACCTATACTAAGGGAGCATCTTTGGACTCTCTGTTTTTAAAACCTTCTGAACCATGACTTGGAGCCGGCAGAGTAGGCTGTGGCTGTGGACTTCAGCACAACCATCAACATTGCTGTTGAAGAAATTACAATTTACGTCCATTCCAAGTTGTAAATGCTAGTCTTTTTTTTTTTTTTTTTTTTTCCAATAAAAAGACCATTAACTTAAAGTGGTGTTAAATGCTTTGTAAAGCTGAGATCTAAATGGGGACAAGGCAAACAGGGCAGGCCCATGTCCGTGTAAATGCCCTCAGCCCGGCATTGGGTTTCCCTCCCTCGCAAGATCCCAGCACCAACCTCTGAGCCTAAGACCTTGCCTAAAAACAAGCAGATACTGATTGCTTCATCATACTTCGGATGTAGGTCTAGTTGCATTTTCACCGGGGGGAGGGGGGAAGAGGCGAATCATGGTAATTTTTAATGATCTGTTCAGGCAGTAGAGCTCTTAATGAAGGAAAAAAAAATTTCTCTCAAGCATGTATTTAGGGGTTCTTCTCAATTGTGCTGCTGATTACCTGTTTTATGTAAGTGCTTGAGACCATCTGTGCAAGAGACATGATTTAGTGTGTCTGTAATTCAATCCTTGCTGTGTGTGGTAGAAGCAGTAGTCACTTTTCTAAGCCAGTCTCTTCATGCCTAAAAGACACTACCGATCACCTTTGATTTTCCATTTTTAATTTATAAATCTAATCTTAGCCTCTCCTTATTTTTTTTCTTTTGTAAATGTTGACTTGACTTTGCTTCCCACCCCCCCCTTCCCCCAGAACTAATGCTAGCTGCCGGCTTGAAAGTAAAGTTCCAGCCCAGAGTGAATTTCGTGTCTAATTATAAACCTGTAACCAAAACTCAGACATGCTGGTACTGGTCTTTGCAGTGGGATTGGTTCATTTTAAAAAACAAACAAACAAAAAAAAAAAACAAAAAAAAACCCTTAAAATCATATTGCATTTAGTACAGAGCTCTTTTTTTTTTTTTTTTTTAAAGTGAAGGCTGGATGTGCATTTTTCAGGGTGTTAACTGGTTGTATCTTATTAGCAAGGAGATTTGGGTTTTGAGTGTGTGTGTGGGTGGTTTTAATTTGCCAGGGAACAGTGGCAGGCTGCTGGCGAGGCAGTGAGAAGCTCTTGGCAGCCAAGTGGGTGCATTCAGGGCTGATTTATAGAGACCCTTGGCTTCTCCCTCTCCTACTCCCTGCCTTTCTGGCATTTTGTAGCTTGCGAGGTTTTCTGCCAGAGAGGTGGGTCAGAGCAGTGGAGAGGAGGTAGGGCCCATGTGCTTTTGCTGCTGGCCCTTAGACTGGGTGGTTGGTAGAGAAGAGGTTGGCCATGAACTAAGGATTGGCTTTTCCCTAAGTGAATAGGACACCTAGGACTACCTTGGGTTTCTCTTCTAGTGAGAGCGCAAGTGCTGAGGACTCCTGTTTGAGTAGGTTAATGACCTTTTGGATGTTCCTTGTAGAGGGTCACATAGCCCAATTTAGACCCATTCCCAGGCCAGTGGTTGATGACCTCTTTCGGTAGTTCCTTGGGGGGTGATTTGGTGTTTTTTTTTTTTTCTTAATATAACTTAAGCCTTCTCATCCTTTAACAAGTCTTTCTAGAAGCTGGGTGGACTCCATTTTTGCAGTCCAACAGCCTGTCCTAACAGACTAGCAGTGAGACAAGATTCTTTTATTTTTAGACCCATTCCCAGGCCAGTGGTTGATGACCTCTTTCGGTAGTTCCTTGGGGGGTGATTTGGTGTTTTTTTTTTTTTCTTAATATAACTTAAGCCTTCTCATCCTTTAACAAGTCTTTCTAGAAGCTGGGTGGACTCCATTTTTGCAGTCCAACAGCCTGTCCTAACAGACTAGCAGTGAGACAAGATTCTTTTATTTCTAGGATCCTGTATGGGAACTAGAAACCCTATCCCCCCCAGGGAATTTCCAGTTTGGAGCAGAGATGAGGCAGAGTCACTGTAGCCTTTCCCTCCTGCTATTCAGGGGGGACACCCACCCGGTCCGGGTGTCAGCAGCCTGCGTGAGTTTGTGAGGATAACTGGGTGTCATGGCAGTACTCTTGAAGTTGGTTAGCACCTTCCTGTAAACTCATCCCTACTTCTAACTACTCTATAAATATATACATATATTTATATATAAAGTGATTAGTTTAACCGGCATCCCGCTTTAGCCTGAGACTTGCCATAAGAAACTGCTGAGTACTTGGCAGATCCTTTTACGGTTGTGTTCTCCATCTGTTTGGGGTAGGTGTTGAGCAAGGCAGATGGATCTCGATATTTCAGATGGGCCTTTAACGCACTGTTGCCAAGGAAGGCTTTTTCTGATTTTTTTGACAAATGAATTTTTGCACACTTTAATTGGTGTCTTTCGGCAACTTAAAACACACACACACACACACACACACACACACACACATTGAAAATGAGCTATTGTACATATTTTTATATTCTCTTTATAAATGCATGTCTGATTGTACTTGTAACAATATTGTAATGAATGGCTGTCCGGTAGGCCCAGTGCCGCTGTGTCACGTCAGAGGAATAGCATCTTATTAGCAGCCCCTCAGCATATTGGGAACTTATTCCTGAACAAAGAATGTAAATTTGGTCAAGTCTACTCTTCATTCAATTATTTGAAGCATTTGAATTATTTATTGTATATCCTAAATATATTTATCCTTTTTGGCAGTGACTAGATTTCCACTAACGTGTCTTAATCTATCCCTTCAGCTGGCAGTTACTGTTTTACCCCTCGAAGTTGTCCTGTAGGAGACAGAAGTTCTTTGCTGTCTGTATCCCTTGGAGTGAGGAGGTAGTGGCATGGGTGGAGTGTGTGTTCTTTCTCCAAATCTATTACAATGTTAAAATTAAACACTTCTGTAGTGAAGATCACGATGGTGATAGTTCTCTCGTCACCGTAGCTATTTTGAAAAGGAGATGTACTTGAACGTTTCTGTAAATCTTGGGATAAACTGTTTGGAGATTTAACCACCTCTCTGATGGGGGACCAACTCTATGGAAATTGTAAATAAGTTTTATTTATAAACCTGGCACTGTATTCAATAAACATTTCTGCAGCCTTTCATCTCTAACTGCGAACTGTGTAGGTTTTTAGCTTGTAATCCCTCTTGCTTTCTTTACAAGAGATACCTGCCCTCAGGTGTAATTCCACATGGGATAGGTAAGCAAGCATGAGGGGCCAGCAGTACCATAGACAGCTCCCACAACTCGAAGTGGTTTGGGTATTGAGAGCCGACACTTGAATCCAATCTCTCCGTATGTTAAGTATCCCGTGCTTGCTTTATACAGAAAATTTCTACCATAAACAGATTAATTTCTCTTTAACCTCAGTGTTGATCCAAGCCTCTTTGGGAATTATGTAATGCATTTTAAAACAGGATGCATTTTAAAGTAAGACAGAGGACAGAGGTGCACACTTTGGCCCAGGTCTAGAGTAGGGCAACAGGGAAGTGGGGTAGGATACAACTTCCTTTCAGAACCTAGGCATTGCAGCCTTGCCCTTAATTGGAGCTGCCTCTGATTCTGCCGCTTACTTGAGGCGCTCCAGCAGCAGAGGCCACTGTGTTCCGCTTCCAGAAGGATCTTTTCCAGGCTGCCTTATACATTTCCTTACTGTACAGAAGCAATGGAACGATGAGAAGGGACCAGCACAGATCCTAGGGGAAGCCCCTGCTTTGGCTCAAAACACATCTTCAGGGAGCATTCAAGTGGCCCCTTCTGTGTAGAGGAGCTGAGACTGTGAGAGGTGGACACCACCCTGGGACAGAGCCCTCTGCTCTGAGGCTTTGGATCTTGCTTTTAGTTTTGGTTCTGTCCCTGGTTTATTGGGTAAGTTCCTCACCTTCTCTGGCCTGCTTCATTCTTGGTTAAAGAAGGTTATTGGACTTGGTATTTTCTGCCTGTGGCTCACTAGGATTCCGACCAACCTGGTTTGGTGCTACATGGTGTTTCCATGGATTGGAATTGCAGCCTGAAGGGTGGGAGGCAAAACTGTAGGAGTTCACGGTGTCCTTTAAGATGAAAATGGGAGGGGCCAGCAGTTAGTGTAATTGCTATGTCTCTGGACTCCCACGTAGTCGACCGCAGTTCACGTCCCGGACCCGGTGGCTTAAAACTCCCGCCGGGCGCGTGTGCATTCGTGCCCAAGATCCTGAGAGGAGAATGGAGCAGAAGGGGTTGCAGCGTGGCCATCCCCTTTGGGGGGTGATTTCTCACTTTCTGTCTCTCTGTCTGTCTGGCGAGCACACGTGCCCTATAGCAAAAAACCCCCCCCCCCCCCCAAAAAAAAAGACAAATGGAGTTTAAAAACTAGCAGCTCTATATTGGAAGTGGAATGGAGTTCTGCTTGCTGTCAAGATTATGATGTAATAATGGAACCTGGGTCAGAGCAACTGATTAAGTGACTTCCCTTTTCTCAGGATGGAAATAGGAAGCTACCTCCAGCCCCGTAAGAAATTCAATCTGAACAACATCATCTGGTTTTTCAGCAGCTCTGGTTTAGGAAAAAATATATTTCCGATTTGAGCTGCACTTTCCCGGGCACTGTGAGACTGGAACACCCAGTGACTCAGGATGCCTTAGAAGGAAGTAAAACATAAAGCTTTTTATAGCTTGGTGCTTCTCTCCCACTGCCCTAACCCCTCTGCCAGGGAGTGGGAGGAGTTTGCTCTTGTCAGAACTCTTCATTAGAGCTGATGCGGAGCCCCAGGATCTGGCTGGCTTTTCCACCCCCCCCATTGGAGACCCCTAAACTTGGCATAAATAAAAGTGGCAGCTTCCCTCATAAGAACTATTTACATTCTGTGTCTGCAACCTTTGGAATGAACATGAATTGACACATCCAGCTAGTATTTCAAATGTCACATTTCAAAGTTTAGTTTTTATAAAGACTAAAAGTAAGATGTGATTTTTTTTTTTTTTTCCTCCAGTAAGATAGTTTCTTCAACATTTTGTTGCATGTTCTTTTGATCCTGGCTGCCTATAAACATGCAGCATTTACTGGGGTTTTGTTTTTTGTTTTTGTTTTTTTTTTGAAAGAAGACTTGTTATTTCATGTGAGAGAGACAGACAAGTGCCTTTCCAGCCAGCAGGATCGTGGGCAGTTCTTGGTCCAGTTGGAAAGGGGACTCCCATCCTCCATTTGGCCTTCTGGGTACAGGGTGACATACTACTGCTGTATCACTGCAGCTGGGCCTACAGTTTGTTTTTGTTTTGTTTTTTTTCCCCTTTTGCTACAGGGCATATGTACTTGTTGGAGCAAGACAGAAGAGAGAGAGAGAAGGCAAGTGAGAAAGTACCTCCTGTGGGGGATGGCCACACCATAATCCTGTCTCCCTTGCTTCTTTTGAGATTTCGAGCACGCGCGCGCACACACACACACACACCCACACACACACACTGTGTTTTTCAAGCTGCTGAGTCTAGGATTGGAATAATATCTAGTCACCTTAAGCACCATGCCACTCACTGGCCCACAATTTGTTTTTGAACTAATTTTTCCTTTTTGAGTCAGTAGATAACCCTTCAAGTTGTGGATTTTTTTTTTCTTTTTTTTTTGGAGAGGTTTTTGCTATAGGGCGCGTGCATGCGCCAGACAGAGAGAGACAGAGAGACAGGAAGAGAGAAATCACCCCCCAGGGGGAATGGCCACGCCGCAATCCCTTCTCCTCCATTCTTCTCTCGGGATCTTGGGCACGCACGCACACACGCCCGGCGTGAGCTTTAAGCCACCGGGTTCGGGACGCAAACCGTGGTTGACTACGGGGGAGTCCAGCCACATAGCCATTACACTAACTGCTGGTTCCCGTGATCTCAAACTTTTTGGAATACTTCCAATAACAGGAAGCTCCTTAACAGGCAGCCTAGTCCCATTTTTATGAAAGTATTTTTTCTGATTCTAAGAGAAGTGCTGCTTATTGTGGAAAATCTATGGAATCAAATGTGCCACTATTCTATGAACTATCATTAACACTTTATATTTTCTTTCAAAATTTTTTTCTCAACACATGAATGCAAAGGCACAGTTTACAACTTTAGAATCTCACTATATGTGTAGTTATTTAAAAAAATGTTTTTAAATGTTCATAATTGAAAACATTTTTTTAAATGCCAGAGGATGTAATTACCAGGGAGGAAAAGAGGGAGGGAGGGAGAGAGAGAGAGAGCAAGTGAGTACACACCCCAGTGGGGATGGTCATGTTACATTCCCTTCTCCGTTTCTCCATCCTGTTAGGATTTGGGGTATGCATGCACATTTGCCTAGTGGTGTTTGTTTGTTTGTTTTTTCAAGTTACTAGGGTTGGGGTTCAAACTGTAGTCAGCCATGTGGGATCCATCTCTCCTAACCACTAGACTTTGGGGTTAGTCCTGTGTAATATGTATTGCACATGTACACATATATTACAGTGAGATGATTTATGTATCATAAAATTCACTTTTATTTTTAATTTTTAAAATTTTACCAGAGGGCATGTGCACTAGCAGCAGAGAGAAAGAAGAGGAGAAAGTGAGAAAGCAGACCACAAAGGGTGGTTATGCCACAGTCCCTTTTTCGTTCTCCTCTTGGGATTTTGGGTAGGCATACTTACACGTCTGGTGTGTTTCTCAAGCTGCCAAGTCCAGGGTCCAGGACTCAAACCACAGTTGGCCATGTGGGATCCAACCACCCTAAACACTGGATGGCCCCATTCTTTTAAAAGTATACAATTCAGTGATTTTTAGTATATTCACAATTGTTGTTCAACCATCACCACTATCTGTTTTAGGACATTTTAATGACCCCAAAAAGAAACGCTGTAGTCATGGGCAGTCTCCTTCCCACCTTCACCCTCCAATCCTCTGACAAGTATAATTTACTTTCTGTCTCCATGGGTATGCCTATTCTGGACATACAAAGGGGTCTTCAAAAGGATTACGGAAAATAAATATGAAAAAACTTCATAGATTTCACATTTTTTTTTTAGATTTTTTTCCCACCAAAACAAGCTTGTGCTTTAATTCCATTTCTCTATGAACTTTTTTTTTTTCATTTGCCAGAGGACATGTGCATTTGCTGGTGTTGGAGGGGAGTGAAAAAGCATCCCCCCACCCCCATGGGAGATGGCCACACCACAATCCCTTCTTTGTCTCTTTCAGAATTTTGGGCACATACACAGTCAGCATGTTTCTTATGCCACCTGGGTCCAGGGCTTAAATCACACAGCTAACCATGTGGGATCCAGCCTCCTTAACCATCTTCCCAATGGCTAGACCTATGAACTTCTTGAAATCCCCTTGTATATAAATGAAATCATTTATATTTTTTTATCCTCACTTTTCCACTTTTTATACTGAATAGTTCTCCATCTATCAATACTTACATTATTTATAAGAAAATATTTTTAGGGAACCAGCAGTTAGCGTAATGGCTATGTCGCTGGACTCCCACGTAGTCGACCGCGGTTCGTGTCCCGGACCCGGTGACTTAAAACTCACGCTGGGCGCGTGTGCGTGCGTGCCCAAGATCCCGAGAGGAGAATGGAGGAGAAGAGATTGCGGCGTGACCATCCCCCCTGGGGGGTGATTTCTCGCTTTCTGTCTCCATGTCTCTCTCTGTCTGTCTGGCGAGCGCACG
>NW_006160082.1:1049341-1054337 GCF_000334495.1 Tupaia belangeri chinensis | reverse complement strand
CACACACACACACTGTGTTTTTCAAGCTGCTGAGTCTAGGATTGGAATAATATCTAGTCACCTTAAGCACCATGCCACTCACTGGCCCACAATTTGTTTTTGAACTAATTTTTCCTTTTTGAGTCAGTAGATAACCCTTCAAGTTGTGGATTTTTTTTTTCTTTTTTTTTGGAGAGGTTTTTGCTATAGGGCGCGTGCATGCGCCAGACAGAGAGAGACAGAGAGACAGGAAGAGAGAAATCACCCCCCAGGGGGAATGGCCACGCCGCAATCCCTTCTCCTCCATTCTTCTCTCGGGATCTTGGGCACGCACGCACACACGCCCGGCGTGAGCTTTAAGCCACCGGGTTCGGGACGCAAACCGTGGTTGACTACGTGGGAGTCCAGCCACATAGCCATTACACTAACTGCTGGTTCCCGTGATCTCAAACTTTTTGGAATACTTCCAATAACAGGAAGCTCCTTAACAGGCAGCCTAGTCCCATTTTTATGAAAGTATTTTTTCTGATTCTAAGAGAAGTGCTGCTTATTGTGGAAAATCTATGGAATCAAATGTGCCACTATTCTATGAACTATCATTAACACTTTATATTTTCTTTCAAAATTTTTTTCTCAACACATGAATGCAAAGGCACAGTTTACAACTTTAGAATCTCACTATATGTGTAGTTATTTAAAAAAATGTTTTTAAATGTTCATAATTGAAAACATTTTTTTAAATGCCAGAGGATGTAATTACCAGGGAGGAAAAGAGGGAGGGAGGGAGAGAGAGAGAGAGCAAGTGAGTACACACCCCAGTGGGGATGGTCATGTTACATTCCCTTCTCCGTTTCTCCATCCTGTTAGGATTTGGGGTATGCATGCACATTTGCCTAGTGGTGTTTGTTTGTTTGTTTTTTCAAGTTACTAGGGTTGGGGTTCAAACTGTAGTCAGCCATGTGGGATCCATCTCTCCTAACCACTAGACTTTGGGGTTAGTCCTGTGTAATATGTATTGCACATGTACACATATATTACAGTGAGATGATTTATGTATCATAAAATTCACTTTTATTTTTAATTTTTAAAATTTTACCAGAGGGCATGTGCACTAGCAGCAGAGAGAAAGAAGAGGAGAAAGTGAGAAAGCAGACCACAAAGGGTGGTTATGCCACAGTCCCTTTTTCGTTCTCCTCTTGGGATTTTGGGTAGGCATACTTACACGTCTGGTGTGTTTCTCAAGCTGCCAAGTCCAGGGTCCAGGACTCAAACCACAGTTGGCCATGTGGGATCCAACCACCCTAAACACTGGATGGCCCCATTCTTTTAAAAGTATACAATTCAGTGATTTTTAGTATATTCACAATTGTTGTTCAACCATCACCACTATCTGTTTTAGGACATTTTAATGACCCCAAAAAGAAACGCTGTAGTCATGGGCAGTCTCCTTCCCACCTTCACCCTCCAATCCTCTGACAAGTATAATTTACTTTCTGTCTCCATGGGTATGCCTATTCTGGACATACAAAGGGGTCTTCAAAAGGATTACGGAAAATAAATATGAAAAAACTTCATAGATTTCACATTTTTTTTTTAGATTTTTTTCCCACCAAAACAAGCTTGTGCTTTAATTCCATTTCTCTATGAACTTTTTTTTTTTCATTTGCCAGAGGACATGTGCATTTGCTGGTGTTGGAGGGGAGTGAAAAAGCATCCCCCCACCCCCATGGGAGATGGCCACACCACAATCCCTTCTTTGTCTCTTTCAGAATTTTGGGCACATACACAGTCAGCATGTTTCTTATGCCACCTGGGTCCAGGGCTTAAATCACACAGCTAACCATGTGGGATCCAGCCTCCTTAACCATCTTCCCAATGGCTAGACCTATGAACTTCTTGAAATCCCCTTGTATATAAATGAAATCATTTATATTTTTTTATCCTCACTTTTCCACTTTTTATACTGAATAGTTCTCCATCTATCAATACTTACATTATTTATAAGAAAATATTTTTAGGGAACCAGCAGTTAGCGTAATGGCTATGTCGCTGGACTCCCACGTAGTCGACCGCGGTTCGTGTCCCGGACCCGGTGACTTAAAACTCACGCTGGGCGCGTGTGCGTGCGTGCCCAAGATCCCGAGAGGAGAATGGAGGAGAAGAGATTGCGGCGTGACCATCCCCCCTGGGGGGTGATTTCTCGCTTTCTGTCTCCATGTCTCTCTCTGTCTGTCTGGCGAGCGCACGCGCCCTACAGTGAAAATCTCTCAAAAAAAAAAAAAAAAAAAGAAAATATTTTTATTGTCAGAGGATAAAAACACTTAACCAGAGAGAGAAAGAGAAAGGAAGAAAGCACCCCTTGATGGGGCATAGACATGCCACAATCCTTTCTCCATTTCTACATTCTGTCAGGATTTTGGGCATACATACACACATGTTCAGTATTTTTCAAAGTGCCAGGGCTGGGATTCAAACCACAGTTGTTCGTATGCGATCTGGCTCCCTTATCCATTAGGACATGGGGCAAGCCCACCATCTACTAATTTTTTCTTAATTTTTTTAGAGGTTTTTGCTATAGAGCACATGTGCTCGCCAGAAAGACAGAGAGAGACAAAGAGACAGAAAGTGAGAAATCGCCCCCCAGGGGGGATGGCCATGCCACAATCCCTTCTCCTCCATTCTCCTTTCAGGATCTTGGGCACACACACATGCACCCGGCGTGAGTTTAAGCTACCGGGTCTAGGACTCAAACCATAGCTGACTACATGGGAGTCCAGCAACATAGCCATTACGCTAACAGCTTGTCCCACCCACCATCTACTTAAATCCTTGAATATAATATATTTAGGAGTTGGTTGTAATAACATTGCATAACATGATTAACTAATAGCCTAACAAAGGCTATTTGGTACATTCTATTTTAAGTGGTTCTCACTGTGAGAACATTTGTACTAGGTTGGAATTGGCTTCCTTTTAGCTCCCACCCATCAGTGCTGCAGCTTGGTGGGGCTAACACTGGACACCTTAATTCCGCTTCTGCAAGGCCAGCCTTGTCTTTTGCACTTTCACATGATCCTCCTTGAGTTCTTCAGGCTTAATGTTACTGCACTTTTTCTTTTTTTACTTATTCTTTTGATTCAACAAGATGTAGTTACATTTATTCAGGTTCTATATTCAAAAGATGTGCATTCAGATCCTGTCTTCTCAAGTGGTATAACTTTTGGCAAGTGACAACTCTGCCTCAGTGTCTCTCTATGAGAAACGGAAGAAACTTTCCTCACAAGGTGTTTGTAAGAGTTAATGAGATAGGGACCAACCGAGAGCATAATGGTTATGTTGCTAGACTGCCGTATAGTTGATTGTGGTTCAAGTCCTGGACCTGGTGACTTAAAACTCATGCCAGGCATGTGTGCATGCATGCCTAAGATCCCCAGAGGAAAATGAGGAAGGGATTGTGGTATGACCATCCCCCCTGGTGGGTAATTTCTCGCTTTCTGTCTCTTTCTGTCTCTCCAGCGAACGTACAAACCCTATAGCAAAAATCTCTCTTAAGAAGAGTTAATGAGATGGTGGATTTCCTCTAGCATAGGGACTAGGACATAGCAGATGTTTGAAATGTTCTCATTCTACACACTTTAAATTCTTTTATCACAGAAGACAATGAGGCCAATTTTAAGTTGCTTTTTTTTTTCTTTTTTTCTTTTACACAGCTCATGTTGATTCTTGGGAATTGCCTCTCCTTTTCTTTGTTAAAAATACACAAACCATCTGTCTAAATGTCTTCTCATCTCTTTGGAGATCATATGACTATGCTAGTACCTAGTCTTCTGGTACCCATTCCTTGGGGCTTACAGACTAGGCTGCTGGATCCTCACCCTAGCCAGACCCGGGAGCGTCTGTGCTATCCCTTGGTGTGCACACATGGGAGCACCTGTAGCATGTTGAGACACTTGCAGGCTTGGTCGTCTCTGGAGACTTATGGAGGCCAATTCTTGTTAAAGGTAATTCTCTTTAATGGAGCCATTTGACCAGGGATAGGAGAGGTTAATGGTAAGGCCTCTCTTCATTCTCTCATCCCACTCCCTTCTATTGCTGGGCAGAGGTCTGCTTCTCTTCTAGGACCCCTGTGATTCTACCAGATTTGTGATTAGTTCTTGAGAAATGCTCACTGCCCTCAGCCAAAAACCCTGTCTCTAGTATGGCTGGACCTGGCCCAGACTTCTCTAACACCATGGAAATAAGGCCATCTGGTCACAACTTAGCATCGCCCTTCTCTGCCAAAGTCTTGATTTTTGACAGGAAGATATGATTTGACACCCTTAACTCCCAACCCAACCGTTGGCCAAATCTTAGCAAGCTCTTCCTCTTTGAGGGAACTCAGGGTCTGGATGCAGCTGTTCAAACAGGGAAAATCCTTTAACCAAGCCTTGCAAATAACTGCTTAGCCTTCCCATTCAGGCGGCCACCTGTAATCTAAAAGGAATTCAGAATGTACTCCTTTTGCCTTTTGTTTCCTAGTGGGACAGTGTGCCGAATAAAGGAAAGAAAGTCATAGAGTTGTATTCTATTTATCCTCAGGTTTGATCTCTACATCAAATTCAGAGCTCTGAATTAGAGAATTTCAAAACTGATGCACACACAGCATAAAAATGTATAAATCATGGGAACCAACAGTTAGCGTAATGGCTATGTCGCTGGACTCCCACGTAGTCGACCGTGGTTCACGTCCTGGACCCGGTGGCTTAAAACTCACGCCGGGCGCGTGTGCGTGCGTGCCCAAGATCCCGAGGGAAGAATGGAGGAGAAGGGATTGCGGCGTGACCAACCCCTCTGGGGGGTGATTTTTCGCTTTCTGTCTCTATGTCTCTCTCTGTCTGTCTGGCGAGTGCACGCGCCCTATAGCGAAAACCTCTCCAAATAAATAAATAAATAAATAAAAATGTATAAAGCATGAACTGACAATGATAAAGGTAACAGATCTATGTATTTATATTGTTTTAGTCTTGCTATAGGGACT
>NW_006160082.1:1018330-1049260 GCF_000334495.1 Tupaia belangeri chinensis | reverse complement strand
TATATATATATAAACTTTTTCAGAGAGAGAGAGAGAGTGAGAGAGAGGCATTCTCAGTGACAGTCCCAGGGACCAGTTTGTGATCACCCCCAGGCTCAGTCAGCAGTCCAGATCACAGATATACACACCAGGAATATATAGGGAGGCTTGGGATATGATCCTAGGGTCTTCCCATGTGGGTTCAGCATTGCAGAGTCTTGCGTTACCCTCACAGAATTTTTTAAAAAAAATTCTTTGTAGCGATTTTTGCTATAGGGTGCTCACCAGAGAGAGAAAGAGAGAAATCACCTTCCCCTGCCTCTTTTTCTGAGTGGGGATAGCCATGCCACAATCCATTCTCCTCTATTTTCCTCTTGGAATTTTGGGCACACATGCACATGCGCCCAGTGCAAGTTTTAAGCCGCCAGGCCCAAGACTCAAACAGTGGTTGACTATGTGGGAGTCCAGTGATGTAACCAGTATGCCATCTGCAGGTCCTTCACAGAGATTTTTTAAACATTTATTTAACTTCATTTATTTGTTTTTAATTTGACCAGAGAGGGATATAGCGAGAAAGAGAGCGAGAGAAAGCAAGCTGCTAGGTCCGGGACTCAAACCATGGTCAGCCATATGGGAGTCCAGCACCCTTAACCAGCATGCCACTTGCCAGCCCCCCTCATAGAGATTTTAATATACTTTTGAGAAATCAACCACACAATTAACAAGTTTGATCTTGTAGACCATTATATCTAGTAACTAGAGAACTCACATTAGAGATGTTAATGAACTATTAACATTATTAACAATAAATTAATAATATATCCACAGTTATATAAATATAACTATAAATATATATAATTATATAAATAATATTAATATAAAATTAATATCCAATGTTCCTATTAGAGTTAAGACCATGTATTAAATCACAAGGTAAATCAACCTCATATATACATATATTTTTTTTTCTTGCTATGTCATGATCCTCCTACTTCAGCCTCCTAAATAGCTAGGACTGCAGGCATGAGCCATGGTATCCAGCTTTTAGGGTGGGCAGGGAACTGAAGCTGGGCCTCTCATGTGGCCTCAGCCCACCAAGTAGCAGCAACCAGCATGCACCACTGCAGCTGAGCCTCCACCAATCATTTTTTAAAATTATTTTATTTAACTTTATTTATCTATCTATTTATTTATTTATTTATTTTAATTTGACCAGAGAGGGATAGAGTGAGTGAGAGAGAGAGAGAAAGTGAGAAAGCAAGTCGCCAGGTCTGGGATTTGAACCATGGTTGACCATATGGGAGTCCAGCACCCTTAACCAGTCTGGCCCCCACAAATGTTTTTATAAATCTTATCTACCCAGCTGTGGTGGTGCATGCTAAGATGCCATGCTCTGCAGACTAGACCACACAGAAGAGCCTGTGTTCATTTCCTGGTTGAACAAAGAACATAAAGGCTGGGTGTTATGGCATACATCTATAATCCCAGCAGCTTAGGAGGCAGAGGCAGGAGGATTGCGAACTTGAAGCTGGTCTAGGTGACATAGCAAGTCTCTGATAAAGAGCCAGGCAGAGGTCAGCAGGTGGTATGATGGTTTGGGCACCGGACTCTCACATTGCTGACTGTGGTTCAAGTCCTGGATCTGGTGGCTTGCTTTCTCACTCCCTCTCCCTCTGTCTCTCTTGGATGACTTTAGCAAGTTAAAATAATAAAAATAAAACAAATAATTATTTAAAAAATTAAATTAAATTAAATTAAAAAGACTCAGGCATTGTGGTGGGAGGTAATTCTGGTTAGGAGGATGTGGGAAGATCATGACATAGACCTTGTCTTTAAAAAAAACATAATCTAGTATATTGACCATGTTACCGGGCAACAATGCAATAATTTCAAAAATATAACTTTAGAAATTTGTGTTTGCTTTAAATATTAAAGTTCACTTTTAGTAACACATAGTCCTAAATAGAAGCCACAAAGAACATCTAGATGTTTAGAAGTAGATGAAAAACTAATTCTACATATCAAGCTAGGATACAGCTTAAGTAGTATGTAGAAATTTATATATTTAAAATGCTTACAATGGAAAAGAGGGAAGCCTAAAAATAAACAAATTAAACATCTAACCTAAGCTAACAAAAGAATAGCATAAACCCTAAGAAAGAAGGGAAGTATCAAAGATAACCCCAGAAATCGATGAAATACAAAACAACATACAATAAAAGATCAACGGGCTCTTTAAAAAGATTATTAGAAATAATACATCAGTTTGTAAAAAAAAAAAAAAAAAAAATTAAATATAGAATTACCCCAGAATCTAGCAATTCCACTTCTGAATGCACAACCAAAAGAACTGAAGACAGGAACTCAACTAGACACTTGCACACCACAGCAGGGTAAGCAAATGTGGTACATACATACAGTGGAATATTGTTCACCCTTTAAAAGGAAGGAGATACTGACACAACTATAGAATGGATGAATCTTGAAGACGTGCTAAGTGAAATAAGCCAGTCACGAGAGACAAACACTGTAATTCCACTTACATGAAGTACTTCCAAGGCTTAAGTCAAATTCACACAGACTGAAAAATAGAGACAGTAGTTGCCATGGAGAAATCAAAATCAAGGAATTTTTGTTTAATGGCTTTGGAGTTTCAGTCTTGCAAGATGAAGAAACCTCTGGAGGTAGATGGTGGTGATGACCACCCAACAATGCGAATATACTTAATGCCACTGAAAACCAAGCTGTACACTTAAAAATGGTGGAAATGGTATATATTTTTTAATTGTCAGAGGGTATATGCATTCACCAGAGAGAGGGTGGAAGAGAGCACACCCCCATGGAGTGTGGTCACACTGCCATCCTTTCTCCATTTCTCCATCCTGAAAGGCTTTTAGGGCACATATACATGTGTCCAGTGTTTTTCAAGCCCCCAGAGTCAGGATTCGAACTGCATTCGGCCACGTGGGATCCAGCTCCCTAACCACTAGGCTAAGGAGCCAGCTCTAAAATGATAAATCGTATGTATGTTTTGCCACAATTTTAAAAATGAAGTGAAGGAAGTAGAAAGAACAACACAGAAAAATTTTATCCTAGAAATTGCTTTTGTTGTAGGTGATTTCTTTCTGTATTTAATTGTACCATTTGCACACTACTTTATTATAGTTTTATTATAAAATTTAATTTCTTGTATTTTAAGTTAAAAAAAAGATGATTAGATAAACCCCAATCAATGCTGATGGTTATAATGTGAAAAGAGGAGCATAACTACAAATAAACCAAGGTTTTATTTTTTAAATATTTATTTATTTATTTATTTGTTATGAGTTTTGGGCCACCAGGTCTGGGACTTGAACCACAGTCGACCTCCATATGGGTGTCCGGAGCCACAGCCACCATGTCACCTGTCCGTCCCTCAGAGGTGTTTTGTTTTGTTTTTAAGTGTACTATTAAAAAAATGTGATGCTAGTAAAACTTAGATACAATGGACAACTTCCTAGAAAATTGACTCACCAAGAAATAGAAAGTGTATATAACAAACTGTTCAAGGAGTTGAATGAGTAGTTAAAAATACATCTATTAGTGGTGGATGACTGTGAAACTGATACTCTTCCATTAAGTGACCAGGTCTTTGTCCCATGCCCTTGAATTTAAGTGGGCAGGTGACTGCTTGGACTGATGATGTACAGGGGGAGTGCTGGTTCGGGGCCTGAGCCTTGAGAAGCACTTGACTTTTCCACTTCTTTCCTTGGAACTCCCTGGAAGCCCCAGTATCTCTGTGCTGAAAGTTCACATGTAGATGCTTCCAGGGCCTACCCTGCCTGCCCACCCCACTCAGGTGCCGGACGTGTAGATAGGGCCATCCTGGCTCCCCTAGACCAAGTCGTTTACAAGCTTAAGATCAATGAGGCCTCAGCTGAACAGAAGAACCGTCTCCTTGAATCCTCCCTGAATTCCTCACTCACAAAATTATGAGATAAAATAAAATCAGGATTGTTTTTGGTCACCAACATATGGGGTCATCTGTTGTTGAAATAAGCACCAATGAAAACAAGAAAATTTGGGACCCATGGATGGTGTGATGGTTATGTTTCTGGGCTCCCACATAGGCAACCATGGTTCAAGTCCCAGACCCAGTGGCTTAAAACTCACACTGGATGCATGTGCATGTGTGCCCAAAATCCCAAGAGGAGATTGGAGGAGAAGATATTTCAGTGTGGCCATCCCACCCTGGGGGGTGATTTCTTGCTTTCTGTCTCTCTCTGTGTCTCTGGTGAGTGCACACGCCTTATAGCAAAAATCTCTCTCAAAAAGTAAAGAAAATTCTTCCAGACAGTGAAAAAAAAATCAAAAGGATTACATTGTGACTCTATGCATTTTTTTTTTTTTTTGAGAGGTTTTTCACTACAGGGTGTGCTCGCCAGACAGGCAGAGAGACAGAAAGCGAGAAATCACCCCCCAGAGGGGATGGTCACTCCGCAATCCCTTCTCCTCCATTCTCCTCTCGGGATCTTGGGCACGCACGCACACGCACCCGGTGTGAGTTTTAAGCCACCGGGTCCAGGACGCGAACCGCGGTCGACTACGTAGGAGTCCAGCAACATAGCCATTACACTAACTGCTGGTTCCCGACTCTATGTATTTTTGACACATTATTCAAGAAATAGAAAAAGAGGCATTGTATCAAAACTGATTAGCACACCAGATAAGAACACAAGAAGGAAGGGATGTTATAGGCTGGACTTCTGTACATAAATGCAAAAAGATACAAACCTAAATATTAAATTCAATTCAGAAGTATACTAAATAAAATACACCAAGTCCATGTTGGTTCTCCCCTAAGGATGTATTATTTCAATGGAAGGAGAGAGTCCTGTTAAGGGAAGGGCAGGTTGAAAACAAGCTTGGTGGGACCAGCATGGTGGTTCAGGCAGTGGGGTCCCACAGGGCCTACTGCAGTTCGAATGCTGGACCTGGTGCTTGAGAGACACGCTGGGTGCTGTGTGTATGCGTGCCCCAAATCCTGACATGGAGAAATGGAGAAGGGACTGCAGTGTGACCATGCCCCATTGGGAGTGATTTCTCCCTCTCTTTTCCTTTTTTTGGGGGGTCTCTCTTTCTGGCAAGCACACGTGCCCTTTGGCAAAAAAATAAATTAAAAACAGAAGGAAAACCAAAAGCTCGTCCCAAGGCGCAGGCCCTTCTGAAACTGGGGACTCCCATTTCTTCTCCATCTAAACCCCCTTCTGCTTGGTGCACTGGCTTCCTCCTGGCTCCCTGCAGACTGGCGTTTTCTATCATGGGAAATGCGGCAGGGACCACCCCTGAGCTTTACATCTTGCTCTTACTGCCAGGTAGAGGCAATCTGGTTCAGTCTCAGTACCAACATTTTTGAGCAAGGATTGTACAATTTGGCCAAGGTGTCAACCCTTGGATAATCAGCTGCACAGGAGTTGAAGGGTGGGGAAAGGCAGCATATCTGCTTCCTGTGGCTCTCGGAAAAAATTATCACAGGGCTCCAGTTACAATGGGGGTTCAA
Source organism: Tupaia belangeri chinensis (assembly GCF_000334495.1). NCBI lineage: Eukaryota > Metazoa > Chordata > Mammalia > Scandentia > Tupaiidae > Tupaia > Tupaia belangeri. The sequence continues at coordinate 1,043,742 of NW_006160082.1, read as the reverse complement.
GGGGGGTGGGGGTGATCCTGGTCAAAGAGTCAAGGCAGAGTCTCAGACCCCAGGATCTGGGTGACTTCAATTCACTTCATTGTTCTAACGTGTTCATATAGAGCCCAGCACATACACTACATTATATTAATAATATATTAATACATTATACTTTAAAAATTATTCATTTAACTTTATTATTATTATATATTTTTTTCAATTTGGCCAGAGAGGTAGAAAGAGAGGGAGAAAAAGGGAGAATGATAGTGAGAATGCAAGCCACTGGGTCCAGGACTTGAACCATGGTTGGCCTTGTGAGAGTCCAGTGATTCAACCACCATGCCACTTGCTGGCCCCTAATACATTATATTTAAATATATAAATATAGTACAATAATTGACTTCTCCTTTTTCCCCTTTTATTTAATTGTGGTGAAATTCAGCTAAAATGAACAAGTTTTTAGAAAGTTTATTTCTTTCATTTAGAGAGACTGGCACCCTCAAGAGGGTCTGGCCTTGCCACAATCCCCAGGCCTCCCCAACTTTCCAGTCAGGGTCATAGGCACATGGCGAGCCTGCTCAGGCCAACCAGATCCAAACCCCTGGTCTTTCACAAGGCTTCCAGCATCGCAAAGAGGAGTCCTGTCAGCTGGGCCCAAATGAACCGTTTTAAAGCACACAGTTCAGTAGCCTTTGATACAGTTACAGTGTCCTACCATCGCCATGTTTATCTAGTTCCAAAATCTTTTCATCACCCAAAGGGAACCGCGTACCCGGTAGCCGTCACTCCATCCTCTGGTAACCATCAGTCTTTGTTCCGTCTCTGGATTTAACCTTCTCTGAGTATTTCATGTACTGGAATTACACGATACATGTTTTTTTGTGTTTGGCTTCTTTTATTTAGCATGACATTTTCAAGGTTCATCCACCTTGTACCAAGAATCAATGTTTTAGCCTTCTTTATGGGGGAATAATCTATTGTGTGGATAGACCACATTTCATTTATCTGTTCATCAGCTGATGGACATTTAGGCTGCTTGCCTTTTGGTTTCCTGTGTTTTGACCAGATGTGTGTGTGTGTGTGTGTGTGCGTGTGTGTGTATGGTGTGTGTAATTTTTTTTTTCCTGTAGGGTATGTGTGCTCAGCAGAGAGAGATAGAAGAGACACACAAAAACAGAGATCAAGCAAGGGAAAGTGAGAAATCACCCCTCAGGTTGGATGGCCATCACTTGGTTTGTACAAGCCCAAAGGTACAAACTTTCACACAGACATACGCACAGGCACACACGCAGGGCGAGGGTCAAAGCACTTCGTGAGTGAGATCTCCTTGACCTCTACGACCAGGCCACTCTTGTTTTAGCTGGAGCAGGGTTGGGAATGAATCCTTTGCTTAGAGGCTCCTGGGGAGCAGCTGAGGTGAGTAGGGGGGTGCTCAGGAGGTGTTTGAACCAGTGACTTTTCACCAGCACCTCAGGAAGTGGTAGACTATTTTAAGAATGTTGGGCTAGCTGATGGTGTGATGGTTAAGAGGGCTGGATCCCACATGGGAGACTTCGCAGTTCGAGTCCCAAGACTCCGTGTCTTGAAAAACATTCAGGGCATGTGAAGAGAATGGAGGAGATGAGGTTGTGGCTCTCCACTCAGAGGTGATTTTTTTTTTCTCTGTCTCTGGCGAGTGCACGTGCCCTATACCACTCCCCCGTCACCAAAAAAAAAAGAAAAAGAAAGAAAGAAAGAAAAAGGTACGCTCATGGTGGTACGTGTCAGATGATGGCCAGAGTGGCACGCCTGTGAACACTTGCTCATACATAGGCATGCACATGCACACAAACACACACCCCCACACACCCTGCCCAACACCAGACGCCCTGGCCTCCTGCAGTTAGTTTTCCTCGAATGAGGCCAGAGCTAGGCTGACTCAGGTGGCAGGCAGCCAGCTTGCTGATATTTCCCTCGGCTTGAGCCTGAGAAGCTTCAGGGAAAAACCCACTCACATCCTCGGCCCTCACCTGCTCGGGGTGGGCCTACAGGCTTCCTGGCCCTGGGTCAGTGGCAGACAGCCATGGTTACATCCTGCTCTCCCTCCTGCCAAACACGTTTGCAGGGAGAAACCTGGGTTTCTCCAGAACTCTCTATGGGAAGAGGTGGAGTAGAGAGTTTTCTTAGCATTTGGAGTTGGGAAGGTGCTCTGAGGTAACTGGTCTGGGCTCCCACTTAGCAGCTGAGGAGTCTGGTCCCAAAGAGAGAAGGGGGACCAATCAAAGTCTCATCAGAGGGTGGAATGACAAGGGCTGAACCCAGGCCTCCCAGTGCCCCCATCAGCACCTTCCACCCCAGCAAGTCACGGACAGGGTTCCGCCAATCTGGTACCGATCACCTCCTGGGCAGGCCCCGAGTCCTGCCTGGGGCCATTGTGGAGGCCTACCTTTCTCTGCCAGTCACTCCATCCTCTGGTAACCATCAGTCTTTGTTCCGTCTCTGGATTTAACCTTCTCTGAGTATTTCATGTACTGGAATTACACGATACATGTTTTTTTGTGTTTGGCTTCTTTTATTTAGCATGACATTTTCAAGGTTCATCCACCTTGTACCAAGAATCAATGTTTTAGCCTTCTTTATGGGGGAATAATCTATTGTGTGGATAGACCACATTTCATTTATCTGTTCATCAGCTGATGGACATTTAGGCTGCTTGCCTTTTGGTTTCCTGTGTTTTGGCCAGTGAGATGTGTGTGTGTGTGTGTGTGTGCGCGTGTGTGTGTGTGTGCACGCACCACCGCATGGCCCACCCTCCCAGGTATGGGTGTTGGATGGAGTCACATGATCGGTCAGCTGACGACCATACCCAAGCACTTTAGCCAATTTCCTCTCCTGGGTACTAGGAGGCCTTAACCCAGTTAGAATATTCATAGGCTCGAGGGACTTCCCACGTAGGGACACAGACGAGTGAGGGGCCTATGGGATCCTCCAAGCCCACACGTTGCAGCTGGGTGCCCTTGTGTGTGTCATGCTGTTAATTAGTTGGTTCATTCATTCATTCACTCATTCATTGGAAAGTCCTCCAATGAGGAGCACCCACCTTCCCCAGGCCGTTCTCTCTGTGCTCTTCTTCCTGTCAACCCTCCAACTGCACTCATTGTCCCTCAAACACTCTCCCAGACCCCTTGACTGGGCCTCTGCTGCATCTGCGCCTTCTACCTGGGAGCCTCCCTTCTGATCCACCCCAGCTGCTGGTTACAAACACAGGATTCCAGGGCCTGTCCCTGGGATTCCGGCTGGTTAGTGTCCGGGGACAACAGGCCCAGGTTCACTGTCACGTCCTCCGAGGAGGCAGTCTTCCTCTCTGGACACCCAAGGCTGGACGAGTCACTGCCTCGTGGGCTACAGGAGACTATAGCTAGCTGCGGATGCTGTGCCCCTCCCCACCAGGCCCCTGGACTGTGACCTACCGCACTTGCTCCACAGGCCTGTGGCGTTGTCACTTGGCCTCCACGGCACTGGTCCCCGCATGGAGCCTGGCGTGAGCAGCCCCAGATGAGGCTGAGCAACTAGCATCACCTCTAGGCCCTGGCAAAGCTGACCGCCACGTGTCCCTGGCCTGCGGCTGAGGGGGCAATGACAGTTACTTTCATTTAGCAGAGTCACTCCAGGAGCCGACATAGGGGGACATATGGCTGAGTTGCCAGAATAATTCCCAAAGGTCAGTGTTGTCACAGTGTTAGGGACAAAGTGCCTGGGAGCTGAGGGGAGGGTGTACAGATGGACAGATGGAGAAGGGCCAAGCCTTTGCCCCTGGGCTTCGCAGAGTGTGCTGGGGCCTGGGGTACCTCAGCTCTGAGACCCGGGCCATAGCCAAGTTTTCCAGGCCACCCTTCTCACCTCCTACCTCTACCCCTGTCCCTACCCTGCCCAGCCCTTCTCTCTCCCTGGAACTTCAGCCTTTTTCATTATTTTTTCCCCATGGAAAACTCTCTTGTTTATTTGATTAAGCAAAAATAAAATAAGCTGCATAGGGACAGTTTTAAAGTCCAGAGAGACACCAACTTTGTTTTAAGGCTGTAGTAGCTTGTCCTTGAAGACAGAACATTCACCCCCATCTGCTGGGCAAACACAGTGTCTGGGAGTAGAAGCTGTCTCTTCCTGACCCCATCTCTTCAGCAGTTTCCCTCTTTTCCTCCTTTGGGGACCCACATGTCCTGGCCCCAGCCTCCCAGCCTCTTTTCTACCGCTACCTGTCACGTATCTACCTTCTGCTTCTCAAACTCACCAAACATGCTCTTTTGTGTTTTTTTGAGAGGTGTTTGCTATAGGGCATGTGTGCTTGCCAGACAGAGAGAGAGAAATCACCCCCCAGGGGGGATGGTCACGCCGCAATCCCTTCTCCTCCATTCTCCGCTCGGGATCTTGGGCACGCACGCACATGCGCCTGGCATGAGTTTTAGGCCACCAGGTCCGGGACTTGAACCATAGTCGACTACGTGGGAATCCAGCGACATAGCCATTACACTAACTGCTGGTCCCATCACCAAACGTGCTCTTGCCGAGGGCCTTCGTCCCTGTGGTTCCCTCTGTCTTGAACACACTGTTCCGGACGGCTGGATGGCTCCTCCTCCTGTCCTAGTCTCGGCCCAGAGCTTCTGGTGCTCATGCCCAGAAAGTGACTGCATTGTCTAGACTGGCACCTTTGTGCTTCCAAAAGCCAGGGGGTGTGAGTGTGTCATTTTTACTGATCACTGCTTTACTGATTGCTACTTTGATCTCTTTTTTACATTTTAATTTCATTTAGTTTATTATCAATATGTATATATTTAATTTTGCTATAGGACACATGCACTCACTAGAGAGAGAGAGGGAGAGAGAGAGATGGAGAGAGAGAGAGGGGAAGTGAGAAAGCAAACTGTCAGGTCCGGGACTCAAACGGTGGTTGACTCACCAGTGACCCAACCAACACACCACTTGCTGGCCCATGCTTAGATCTCTTAAAAGTTCTTCTTTTTTTAAAATCTAACTTCCTCCCTCTCTTCCTTCCTTCTATGATCATCCCCAACACTCTGCCCTACCCTGCTGGCTTTTGAGTGGTTGGCTGTAGGAAGGCACCAGCGGTGACCGACAGGGTGGGGGAGAGTGAGGCCACTGTTTACTGGGCAGTGGCTGCTAATCCGTGAGTTATCAGTGGCTGAGTCCCTTTCGGAGGGTCACCGCGTCTGTAGGGCAGTCTGAGAGCTGTAAGCTCAGGCCTCTCTTTGTCCCCTCGGGCCTAGGGACTGGCGTGGTGTCTAGCCCCGTAAGGCTTCAACATCCGTGCTGATCTCCTTACCTCTGCCCACACCCTGGAGACCATCCCAGTTCCCCTGTTTGAGCATGTCTGTCACCTGCCTGCCAGGACCCTCACTGACACACCCACTAAGTAGGAATCACACGTTCTAACGTCAGGACTGGGAGCTGACAACCTCCATTAAAGATTGAGGAGAAGGGGTGAACGCAGAAGAGATCTGTTCTATTTTGGATCATGGGTTATCCCCCCACATTTCATGTTGAAATTTGGTATTGGGAGGAGGCGAGGCCTGGTGGTTGTGGGTGACTGGCTCATGGTGATTGCATCATGGAGGCGACACTCGCATGAATAGATCAATGATGTCCCTGCAGGTGTAGTGCGTCTAGCTCTCGTGGGAAGGGGTTAGTTCTCGTGAGAGCTGATTTCTGTAAGAAAACTGCCTGCAGCTACTCTCTGTGCATGTCTGTTGGCCATGTTGGAGCCAGTCTGATGCCAAGCCTGGGCCTTCGTTTTCAGACTTTACAGCCTCTACTCCTATTTCTTCATAAATTGCCCAAGTCTTCAGTATTCTGTATTGTAAAATTCTGAGATGCAGGCTGGGGAACCCTGAGCACTGCCAAGGCTACCCCAAAGCAGGCTCTGGTGGGGAGCGAGACTCAGAGCACAGCTGCTTCCCAGGTTTAGCTGGGGCTGGGGATGAGACTACGCAACCAGTTGGGCCTAGAGAACAGCGAGGGAACCCTGGCCTGGCTCCCAGGAGGAAGAACCCAAGCAAGATATCCCTCCTCATGCCTGGCAGTGGGAGCAGTGGGAGCAACCGAGCAGCAGTCAGGCATCCTGGGAAGGCAGTGGTGGGGAAGCTGAGGCAGGCTGACCCTGTCCACTCCTGCCCTGCATCTTCTGCAGCCTGCAGGGAGCCCAGACAGGCTGCTGGCATGCACGTGGACTCCTGGGAGCTCTATGGGATGGTCCTGAGCCTTGGGAGACACGAGGAGAGTGGGTCACCATGGACTTGCACCAGCTCCAGCTGTCATAGGATCCTTCATCACCACTGGGGCTGCACCTTGCCCCCTTCCCAGGCCTGGACTCTGGGACTTTGATCCAAACCTATTTGAGAGCTTTGGGTTTTCCAGAAAATTGGAGAGAACAAAGCAGCCAACTTACCAGTTACCATGGAAACCACCAAAATGTAAAGACTAAAACAACAGTTTAATATCTCAAAACCCTCTTCCTTTTTCTTTTTTCTCTCTCTCCCTTTTTTTTTTCCCCTCTTAAACACATATGCATTCAGATCCCATTGTACCTCACTGGTCTGATGAGGCCCTGGTCCACGATGACAAAGAGATTCAGTTGCTCAGGAAGCCCTGTGGCTCTTGGAGTGCTCAGAATTCATTTCAAAGGTTTAAATAAAAACATGAATAAGCATGTGAAATGCAAAAGATTTAAATCCTCAGGCTTCACTGCAGATGAAAAAGAAGTCAAAGCTTTTTGCAGGATTGCAGGGAGGGATGCTATGAAGATGAGGCGGGGGCTGGAGGAGACTGAGGGCCCCTGCTCCCTCCCACACCCTGTCACTTCAGCCCTACCCAGTCCCGCACCCTCCCTGCAGGGCTGAGAGTCACGGGCTTGTGGGTGAGCGAGCTCACTTTCTGTCTTGTGCAGGTCATTGAGCCACTACCTTCACGCTGGGTCTGCTCAGTTGAGGTTTTTGCCTCTTGACCCGAGGCACGCTGCCCAGCAGGGCCCCCTGCTGTCATTCCCCACTGCTGGCAGGATGAGACCGTGAGTCTGGCTCATTGCCTTCTGGGAATGGTTTTCCGAATGTCCACAGGAAACCACCATCCTCTAGGCTCACCATATGCTGTGTATAGAACCTTGTCCCATCCTCAGTTCCCGGACAGAGGCCCAGATGGCCACAGGGATTGGTTAAAAGACAGGCAAGAGCTAGTGGCATGCAATCAGATAGTGGCTTTAGTTCTGCAAGAAAGACTGCCATCTTCTCTAGACTTGAACCTGAGAGCATGGGTTTTATGGCATCCACTATGAGCCCATAATGGGAAAACCTGCCTGGAGAAAAGGCATCAACACAGAAAGCAGAGCTGAGACAGGATGACCCTGGATCAAGCTTTACCTGAAGCCCTGTACCCTCACACTTACCTCCAAGCCTTTCAGCTATGGGAGCCAACACATTTCTTTTTGTGTTGAAACTAGTTTGAATTGATTTTTCCATCATCCCCTGAAAAAAATTCTGGTTGGGACAGACCACTGTGCCACCTGCCTGGCCCACAGTTTTCTTTTTTTAAACACGAGGCAAGTAGTCTCTGTTCACAGCACTCCTACCTGGAGCACCTGCCCTACTGCTCTGAGCACTATTTACAAGTACTAAGCGTCACTCACCCAAGTGTCTACTTATCTCTCAAGGCCCTTCATCTTCCGGGGAAACTTCTTGGAAATCTCCATGCTTTGCTCTGAGTGCCTGGGTCTCTCCTCTGGCTCTCACAACATACACCTGGCTACTTAGGTGGTCACAAACCCCAGTCATTATTCTTTGGTTTAAGCCAGCGTGCTCCTAGGACCTAGAATCCTGTTTCTACTCCATTTTACCATTCCAGCAAGAAAGCTGGGCCTAGGACACTTGTCCCAGGCTTAGGCCCTGCCCTGTTCAGAAAGGAGATGAAATGCTTCTTTCATACCCATTTCCTCCTTTGGTCCCACAACAGCCCTGGGAGGTACAAGATCTGAATCCCGACTTACAAGCAGAACCTTGAGGGTCAGCACAGTGGAGTGACTCACCCAGGGCCATGTAGGGTGCCCGGCTCCTGGGTCTTTTGATTCTGCCCCTCCGTGTTCTTTTTTTTATCCCCCTGATGAGAGATGGTCTGAGCGTTAGAGAGGAGGCCCTGAGGGGTATGTGTAGGTCTCTCCTTGGCCCTGCCCAGCCCAGGCAGCACCTGGCATCTCATGGCCTGGCCGGACCCAGCAGGCCCTTTACCAGGTGGCCAGGGACTCCAAGCAGCCAGAGGCAGGCCAGCCGCATCCTGACTGTGTCACATCCCAGAGGCCTCGCAGAGGGTTGTGCCTCTGCAGATGAACAACATAAATTCATGGAAATGTTTTCACAAGGGCGTTTTTCCTCTGCTGGTCGCCATTTCCTTGAAAAACACAGACTTGGAGGCAAACAGTCTTAGCTGCCTCGAGGGAGAAAATACAGACTTCCTTATGTACCCCCTCCCACCCACCGCTCTGCTTCCTCTGCCCTACCTTCCAGCACCAGCCAGCGTCTGCCAGGGAGACCTGGAGGGTGCCTCATAGAAATGAGCCACGGGGACACCTGGAGCCCCAGGTGCTCACCTCCCCACCTGTCAGTGTGCCCGAGAACGTCCTACCTCCCATGTCCCCACTCTTGTCAGACTGGGCCCAATAGCCTGAGAAACGAGAGGCAGAGGGTGGGCTGTGGGGGCGGTGGTGGTGGGTCAACATGGAGGTTCAACCCTACTGGGGGAAGTAATCCAGTAATCCATATTTTGAAAGCTCAAACTATGCTTCCCTCTTACTTTCAGACCCTGGAAAGTGCTCGTAAACAACACATTGTCAGCCCAGTTTTCAGCTTCTTGCAATTACACAGCCTATTAGGGAGGGTTTGTATGACTGTCTCTAACGGAGGAAGGTAAAACGAGAGGAATTACTGTCTGTTTATTTATGCTTTACATTTTGTACTTGCAAAATAACTGCAAAATACATTTCATTTTGTGTCTGAGGTTTTTTTTTTCCCTCCAAGAGCCTGGTAGGGAAGTATTTTCAGATGATTCTTGGATTCGGATTCAGGTAAAACAGTGGTGGAATGACCTGTACTGTCACCTACAAGATGAGGTTGACTTGATGGGTCAGTGCCTGGGCAGATGGGATTATTGGTTGCAGTTTTCTCACTCCCCTGTGCTTGTATCACACACCCACGTCCTTGCCACAGGGCACAGTATGTTTTCTTCCCCACTGACATCGAGGCCGACCATGTAATTTGCTTTGACCAATAGCAAGGGGACAGAAGAAATGACATGCCAGCTCTTAGCCTAGCCTACAGGAGATTGTGCGTGTTTTCACTTCTCCTTCACACTTCTGCCGTCTTCATGAGGCACATTTCCCCTATAGCCACTTTATTTTTCTAAAAGAGAATTATCTATTTTATTTATTTATTGCTATTGTATTTTAATTTGCTATAGGGCATATGCACTCACCAGGAATGACAGAGAAAGTGAGAAAGCAAGCTTCCAGGTCAAGGATTTGAACCACAGTCAGCCATGTGGGAGTCCAGTACCTTAACCAACATACCACCTGCTGGCCCACCCCTTTAGCCACTTTATCCTGGGCCCCCAAGTGAGCACGTGGGGGGAGCATCTCATTCCTCTTGACCTGCAGATCCCTGACTGAGAACTCTGAGTTTTGGAGTGGTTTGTTACACAGCATATTATGGCAATTACTGACTGATACAAGTTCATAGTAGAAGTTCTATAAGTAGGGGCTGGCAGGTAGCATGATGGTTAAGGTGCTCAACTCCCACATGGCTAACTGCGGTTCGAGTCCTAGACCTGGTGACTTGCTTTCTCACTTTACTTCTCTTGCTCTCTCAGGTCAAATTATAAATAAATAAATACAATTGAATAAGTAATTTTTTTAAAAAGTTCTACGGATAGTAGGTGATTAATAAACGCCACCATCCCTGGCACATTTGTGTCCTCCAAATTTACTGGGAAAAAGTAGGCATTATGATCTATTAGGTGCTGGAAATACAAATAATAACTAAAAAGGTAGCACTAATTAAACACTTACTAGGTTCTAGGAATTGTACTTAGTGTTTCAGAGACATTTTTCTCTCAACACGCCTATGAAGTAATTGAAGTAACTGAGGCCTTAAAAGTATAAATAACCTGTTCCAGATCATACAGCTAGAAAAATCCAGTCCTTGCCCCCAGGAAGTTCACAGTCTGACAAAGAAGGGAACATTAATGGCCAATACTCAGTGTGACTGGCAGGTTATTACCATCCCACTGTGGGTTTTAGTAGGACAAGACTGGCAGTTTCGGTAGGGAAATCTGCTTTGCTCCTATCTGCGGGCAGAGCCCTCTGAGCTGAAGGCTGTTAGGAAGTGAGGGACAGTGAGGTTAAGATTGGTGCCAAATTGTGTGATGGCGACCCTGCCAGAAAACCCTCAGAGGCTTAGGAATGCCCTGCCTACCAAGTCGTGAAACCTTGAAACTGGGATTCTACAATTCTGGGCTCACCTCTCACATGGGCGTGTTGTATAACTTAGGCTAGTTCTTGCCCCCTGTGGGTCTCATAAAACGGGGGACCCAAAGCCCTGTACCAGTCGATGGCCTATTAGGGATCAGGCTGCACAGCAGGAAGTGAACGGTGGGCAAGTGTGCAAACCTTCATCTGTATTTACAGCCACTCCCCATCGCTGGTATTACTGCCTGAGCTCTGCCCCCTATCAGATCAACAGTGGCACTAGATTCCCATCGGAGCATGAACCCTACTGTGAACTGTGCATGTAGGGATCTAGGTTGTCTGCGCTCATAAACCAATCCTCCTCCCACCCTGATCCATGGGGGAAATGTCTTCCATGAAACTAGTACCTGGAGCCAAAAAGGTTAGGGACCGCTGCTGTGAAATGGGCTACAGAATGCCGGTGGGTGGTCTCTAGGAGGGCTTCCATTGCAGAGATGCTAGAGTCCTGATTTGAAAGGAAAATTTCTTCCTTTCTTGTTCTTTCATCTTCAGAGGGGAGGGAGTGGAGTGGGGCATGTCCTTCTAGCAACTGTATTCAGAGCAGTATGAGCAGGGCTTTCATACATCTCTCTCAAAATGTGATGTTTGTTCTTGTTTTGTTTGATTAGAGGCCATATTTATTGTGGTTCTTTATCCTGCAAACTGAGTTGGCAATAAAGGCTTAAGAGCAGAATTTTAGCACCAGCATATGGGTGTGTGTGTGTGTGTGTGTGTGTGTCTGTGTCTGTGCGTGTGCATGCTCATGTGTTGGATATGGGTTTTCAGAGGGGAGGACCACAACAGTGGCTACCATTTATGAAGCAACTATTATGAGCCAGCCACTTGCATCATTTCCGTCAGTTCTCATAATATCTCTGAAAGGTGGGCGGTGGGATCCTTCCGCTTTACAGACAAAAAACTAAGGCCCATTGGGAGCCTACCATGGTGCTCTCACTTGCTTAACATTTTCCACTCTTAGCTTCTCTCTTGGGAGAGCAAGATATTCTTCATGCTGTGTGATCTTGGACAAGCTCTGAACTTCTCTGATCCTCAGTTTACTTATCTATACCATGGGCTTAAGACGTCCTTCCTCACAAGTTTCTCACTGAGTGATGTAAAAGATTGTTTGGGACATAGAAAGCAAAAGAGAAATGTAATCATTTACATAATGCATAACAGTCATGTATTTATTTGAAATAAATTAGTAAGTCATTTGTAGACAAAATAATTCTAACTACATCTTTTCCCAGAAATTTTAATTCTGCTTTCACAATTATTTTACTCAATTCAATTCCAACCACAGAATCAGAGAATATTGGGGCTCAAAATCACCCACTATCTATCTCCCACTCCAATTGGTGTTAGTCTCTCTGTTTTTTGTTTTTGTTTTTGTTTTCTTTTGGGTATGAAGGGGTCTATGCAGAGAAGATCTTCTCCTAGTTAAACATAATGGGGAAGCCCAACGCATAAAATACAGAAGAATAGGATTGTTCTGGTTGAAACAGGAAGTGTGGGTGGTATAAGGCTGGAATCCTGACTAATGGAAGTTCCTTTTCCCAGAGTGGGGGGCCCTTAGTGCCTCTGTGAACTCTTGCCCAGTGTCCTTCAAACCGTAGCCGTCATGGAATCAGGTCAGAGGTGGCCACTGAAATGAAGAGAATAGGAAATACTAGATTGTATTGCCCACAGCAAGAGCCAGTGTCGATTTGTGATGTGCGCCAGCTTTGTTTTGGTTACATAGTACCCGTGTTTACTGCACTAAGGGGGATAAGAACTTATTTCCTTATGTGACTTGCCACCAGGAAAGTTGGAAAGTCACTACTATTTCCTCCAGTCTCTTCATTTTGTGTTTGGGGAAAAAGAGCCCAGAGGAGGGAAATAAGCTGCTAGAGTTAGAGGTGGAGCCAAGATGAGAACACCCGTGTCCAGACCATTTACTCACATCTGTCTGCCTCCCTTCTTTTCCTCCCTCTCTCTGTCTCTTTAGTCGCTCTCTCTCCCTCTTTTGTTTCTGCTGTATGCTCGACACAGAGAGAGGCACCCCCAACAGGGTCCCCATGCCATCTTGGATCAGGGACATGTGCACAGCATGTAAAGGTAGGTCTTAGGACGTGAGCCAAGGATCTTCCCTTGTGGGTCCAGTTGTGTAATTGCTGTGTCACTCTGGCCCCTGTCTGTCTTCTTGATGCACCCCACAACAGAAGAGTTCATAGTTGCTGAGCACTCACGATGTGCTGGGCACTGTGCTCGGCGTTTTAGATGAGCAGTCATTTCATCTCTACCATTACTGTATCGGTCTGCTAGTGCTGACTAACAAGTACCACAGAGTGTTGCCTTAAACAATGGAAAGTTCTTGCCTCACAGTTCTGGAGACTAGAAGTCTGAGATCAAGGTGTCAGCAGGATTGTTTTTTTCTAAGGCGTATCTCCATGGCTTTCAGATGGACAGTGTCTTCACATGGCTTTCCCTCTGTGCCATCTATGTCCTAATTTCTTCTTCTTCTTTTTTCACACATGGGTGTGTGTGGTCACTGGAGAAAGAGAGAGAGAAGAGAGAGAAAGTGAGAAAGCATATCCCAGGGAAATGGCCATGCTGCAATTCCTTCCTCTCCATTCTCTTCTCAGGATTTTAGGCACACATGCACATACTCCCGGTGCATTTTTCAAGTCTCTGGGTCTGGGACTCAAACCACATAGTCAATCATGTGGGACCTAGCCACCTTAACCATTATGCCACTCCCTGGTTCCTAATTTTCTCTTCTTAGGACACCAGTCATATTGGATTAGAGTCTACCCTAATGGCCTTATTTTAAGATAATCATCCTTTTAAAGTCCCACTCTCCCAATACAGTCACATTCTAAAGGCACTAGAAGGTAGGGCTTCAACATAAGAATTTTGAGGGATACAATTTAGCCAATAATAACCCAATGCTAACAACAATACTACTACTATTATTATCTTCATTGGTAAATGGGGAAACTGAGGTGCAGAGAGCGCTAAGTGCCAGGGTGTGCAGGCAGGAAGGATCAGAGCCCGATTCAGACCTGGGTGTGTGGTTAGAGCCTGTGCATCACCCACTGTGTCCTGCTGCCCAGACGGAAGGAGAGCTCACAGGCCTGGTGGGTAGGTCAGACCAGGGAAAGGACACATGGCACTTGACCCGACTGACGACCATGATGGGGCCCACACACTGGGTCAAGGAGCTGGGAGGAAGGTGCAGAGTTCAGTTCCCAACCCTCCCCCATGGGGAACTGCTGCTCTCGCTGGCTCAGGAGGGTTGGTGTTCCCAGGGTGGATGGGACTTACCTGCCTGCTGCAACTGCCACACTCTCAGGCCTGTCCCACAGACACCAGGCAGCCTGAGAGGGCATCCCTATTGGAGGCACACCTCGAACCTTTTCTAGGTTATATTAATATTAATGTGCACCTCTTCCCCCTGTGCAAATTACTTGCTCAAGACCACAAGTGATCTCACCTGCGACACTGATGAAGGCAGCAGGCCTGCTGTGGAGAACTTCTGATTTTTGCTTTCGTCTTTGTAGTAGCCGGGTTCTTAGACACAACATGACTGTGTCTGGTCTCTCCTGTTCTCTCTTTGCCTCCACCTTAGTAACGGTTCCTGTCTCTCTCTGCGTCCACCTGGGTGTGCCAGTCTTTCTCTACAGTCCCTGTCTGTCTCTGGGTCACCATCTCTTCCTCCCCATCTCGCAAATGCTCACCCCTCTTTTTCTACTCTGAAGTCATAGTAGCCACCCCTGCTAATTGCCACCTCCATCAGGAGACCAGAACTCCGGTGGGGAGAGGCCTTCCTGTGTACATTTCAGAAAGGCTTCTGTCCCCATTATTTTTCCCTCCACTTTCCCTTGGGATGGGAGGGGACCCTTCATATCTGGATTCCCCACAGGAAGCACTTACAGGGCCTTGGCAATCACTGGAGGCCTTTGAGCCTCCATCCCTGCTCTGGACACCATCCAATTCCATAGAGAACCAAAATGTCCTTACCGGACAGGGCAGGGTACAGCAGTGACCCCAACTCCAGGACATACATCAAGTTCCTTGGCATTCATAGGATCTTTGAGCAGCTGTGAACCAGGCTGACGTTGTCTCCATTTTGTAGAAAGCCAAGGGCAGGGTGCCAAGTGAAGAGACTCAGAGAGGTCACACAGCAAGTTCACAGCAGAGTCACGACTTGAATCCAGGTCTTTGATCATCCCCCAGCTCCAACCCCAATGCTCCTTCCCTTAGACCTGTCAAAATGGAAACTTCTGGAAAATAAATGGACGTTGGCAGAGAGAGCACAAGAAGAGAAGACTACAGGTTGCTTAGGGTTCTGACTGCCTGCTCCCCCTCATCGACCTCCTAGTTGCTCTGGCAGAAGGGGAGAAAAGATGAGGCTCCCAGGAGGATGCTCCTGTCCGAGGCAGGAAGGAGGGGAGCAGCAGGTGGGTGAACTTCCTCTGCACCTGAACCCCAGGGGCCGGGAAGGGCATATAGGCTCTGGGGGGAGCTGAAGCTGGCCAGCCAGATGGGCCTGCCACCTGTGTCTGTTATTTTCTTGTGTTTCCTGGGACTCCTAACAAAGTCTTGATTTAGGCTTCACTCTGATCTTGGATGGACAGAGGGGAATGAGGAAACTGAGAAGGAATGGTGAAGGGGAGCGAGCTGCATGGAGGTCACATGGCTATTAGAAAGAACCCCCTAAGGAGAGCCAGGGAGGACCTCCACAATAAGTGCTATGGGGACCAGGCATTGTCCCCACATGGAGACTCTCCCGTCACTGCCAGCTTTGATCTCATAGGAGAACATGAAGCTGGTGGGCACAGCAGGGGTAGGGTGGAGGCACTAGTGCATAGCTGTCGCTGTCCATTCTGGGGACCCATCAGGGGTTTAAGGAAGCAGGGCCGAGCTATCCAGCCTTCCCTGCACACTGCACAGCTCCAGGTTCATCATTCCCATTATGCAGTGTGCAACGGAAACTCCTGTGCCTGGCAGCCTGATCTGGGAAGAAGCAGCACCTGCCTCCAAGGCAAAAACAGCCCAACAGAGCTTGGCTCTGGGAACTGAAAGGCTGTTCTTGGTCCACTGGAGCAAGCAACTGAATTTCAGATTGAGTTAGCACATACCGAGAGCCGAGCATGGGCCAGGTCATCGGGTGATCTTCCCCGTTTAAACTGCTCTACTTCCCAGTGCAATTTCTTTCTTTCTTTCTTTCTTTCTTTCTTTCTTTCTTTCTTTCTTTAGACAGAGAGAGACAGAGACAGAAAGCGAGAAATCACCCCCCAGGGGGGATGGTCACGCCGCAATCCCTTCTCCTCCATTCTCCTCTCGGGATCTTGGGCACGCATGCACATGCACCCGGCGTGAGTTTTAAGCCACTGGGTCCAGTACATGAACCGCGGTCGACTATGTGGGAGTCCAGCGACATAGCCATTACACTAATTGCTGGTGCCCCCAGTGCAATTTCTGCCACATTTTGGGTTAGAAAGAAATGTATTTGTTTTATTGATGGAATGATCATCATCTTTATTTACTTATTTATTTAACTATTTTTAATTGCCAGAGGGCACATGCACTTTTTAGGGAAGGAAGGAAGGAGAGAGAAAGAGCCCCTCCAGCCCCCATGGGCAGTGGTCAGGTCAGAATCCCTTTTCCTCTATTTCTCCAACCTGTCAGGATTTTGGGTACACATGCACGTGCACCTAGTATGTCTTTCAAGGCTCGGGGCAGGGGTTTGAACCGTGATTAGTGAGGTGGGATCCAGCTGCTTACACGTAGGGCTTACTTACTACACTACGGGGCTGGCCTGTTATTTATATTCTCAGTGTGCAGAGGCGCATTTTCTTTCTTTCTGTCTTTCTCTTTCTTTTCTTTTTTCTTTTCTTTTCTTTTCTTTTCTTTTCTTTTCTTTTCTTTTCTTTTCTTTTTTCTTTTCTTTTCTTTTGACAGGTTTTTGCTATAGGGTGCGTGTGCTCACCAGAAAGACAGACAGAGAGACAGAAAGTGAGAAATCACCCCCCGGAGGGGATGGCCACTCCGCAATCCCTTCTCCATTCTCCTCTTGGGATCTTGGGCACGCATGCACATGCACCGGGCATGAGTTTAAGCCACCAGGTCCAGGACTCAAACCACGGTCAACCACATGGGAGTCCAGTGACATAGCCATTACACCAACTGCTGGTCTCAAGGGGCATATTTTCAAAATTCAAGTCAGTTTTGCGAGTAAGTCTGGCTCGTCATGTAGCTTGTCTTTGTCCCTTTGGGAGTGGATAGGACATGCAGATCGGTACTGAAGACTCTCTTCGGAGTTGTGTTGATGTCCCTTCTCATCTTGGTAACACACAGGCTTCTAAGCAGGCACTCACGGGGTCTCTGGGCACTAGTTCTTAGCCAGCCTTGGACTGGCCAGTGATCCTAGGAGGTGCTCCAGCATCAGAGACTGGGCTGGAGAGCTTGGGGGACAACCAAGTGTAAACAGACCCCAAGCCCGTCCCCACTCCTTCGGAGGAGACCTTGCTCTCTGGACTTCAGCTGAGATCTGGAATCCTCTTCCCACTCGGGCCTGCCTGCTGAAATCGTCTGTGGAACTGGAAAGGGCACGGCCTTGGCATCTGAACCTGGTCCAGTTCTGACCTCCTTGCTTACAGGCTGGGCACCTTCGATACGTTTCTTGCAGCCTTGGTTTTCTCGATAGTACATGCTGTGTTATACTGTGAGGCTTGCATGAAGTGAGTGGCCCCCTTTATTGAGTACCCACTGCTTGCCAGGTGGAGCACTTGGCATTGTTAGCTCCTGTGACACGTATTGGCACGAAGCAGGTTCCCAGTAAGTGCTGAGTGAATGAATAATACCTCCTCACAGATGGCCTGTTTCCTGGGTGCACAGCCTGTGCAGACAGCTCAGAAGGGGCCTGTGCTCGGCTTAATGCTACTTTGCTGTCATCTTAAAATTTTTGATAATGTTTGAACAAGGGCTTCCCGTATTTCATGTTGCATTAGGCCCTGCAAATTATGTACCTGGGCCTCACATGACGCTGCAGAGCACTCCTGTCCTCCAACGTCACACCTGTCCGACAGATGCATCAGCCAAGGCTTGGAGAGATGAAATGACTTGACAAAGTTACCCAGCTTCAAAGTGGCAGAGCAGGGCCCAGGCACAGACCCTCATTAGACGGGGTTCCCTTCACCGGAGTGGTGGGCTGTAGCTACGACTTCGGTCTGCACTGGGAGGGGCAGTGGACAGGTTAGAGACCCATGAACTTTGGTGCTTTCCCTCTCTGGCTCTTAGAGATCAGGGATTTGGAGGGTCTCAACAGTCTTTTGAAAACTTCCAGTTTTTAATGAAGCAGTGAAAAGGTCCTTAGTCTATCCACTCAGTTTCTTTCTTTTAAAAAATCATTTAGTTATTTATTTCTGCCATAAGCAACAGAGAGCGAGCCAGCCCTGTAGCCTAGTAGTTAAGGGAGCCAGGTCCCACATGGCTGACCATGGTCTGAATGTCAGCCCTGGCAGCTTGGAAAAACACACCGGGCATGTGTGCATGTGTGCACAGATGGAGGAGAAGGGATGGTGGTGTGATCATTCCCCATTGGAGGTGCTTTCTCTCTCTCCTCTCTCTGTCTCTCTCTGGCAAGTTTAGGTGCACTCTGGCAGTTAGAGAGAGAGAGAAAGAGAGAGTGAGAGAAGCAGGACTCCCACAGGGTCTTGCCACCATGATCCACACCCAGCCATGTCCAGTGTACTCAGGAAGGTCTCCGGTGGTGAACCCATAACCCTGATGGGGGGTCAGCCTTGCAGAGCATCATGTTTGACTGCTCCCCCACCGTCCTGCCCTCCCTCTGTTTCTTGTTCTGGTAGACAAGTGAGAGCAAAGGGGAAAGAAACAAAGAGGAGCAAATGTCTCAGAAGGCCAATGAGACCGCCCTCCTCAGTTGGGACAAGGTGAGGTGACGACGCAGGCACATGCTGGGGAAGCATGGCCCCCCATTTCAAGCAGGGCTTCTGCACAGCTGAATGTCCACAGCTTCCTGATTAATGCTGGAAATTGAAACTGCAGACAAGCTGATCCCCACTGCCTAGAACAAAGGGAGGCTGGCGGGTCTCAGTTCTCACTGCTCATTTCTGGCAAATTACTGGCCTTGGGAGCAGGGCTGCTCGTAAAGTTCCTGCATGCTCTGAGCTGGAGGCAATTTATCCAAAAGGAAATAAGGCCGCATCGGTCAGCTGAGGTGATGGGGAGGTGAAGGAGCCCCTTGCAAGCCCACATGTCTGCCCAGTTGCTAGTCCTTTGTGAAGGTCGGCCAAAGGATGTCCAGGAGGGTTGGCATGATCTCAGAGTGTGTGTGTGTCTGTACGTGTACATTCCTTAAAGGAAGAAACCCTCCACTACTCCCAAGGCTGAGCACTCTGAAGGAAGTCATGGTGGCAGGAAATTGCAAATGGTTTTCTTTGGCCTGGAGCACGTTGGAACAGATCCAGCAAAGGTGGCGTTGTGGGCTCTTCACTGCAGGGTGGCTGGACTCCCACATGCATCTTCACAGGTCAAGACAAGAAGACTCCCAGGAGACCACGCACCCCAGGGCGCCAGCCTGGATATGAGGAGAGGAGGAAGAGGAGATAACGTCTTGGCCTTCCTGGGCCTCAGTTTGTTCCTCTCTAAAACGGCACCTGGGAGGCTGGACTATCGGGGTGGTCAGAAAAGTCATGACTCATTTTTGCATAGAAAAACAGACAGGGAACTAGCAGTTAGCATAATGGCTATGTCACTGGACTCCTACGTAGTCGACCGCAGTTCGCATCCCGGACCCGGTGGCTTAAAACTCACACCGGGCGTGTGTGCGTGCATGCCCAAGATCCCAAGAGGAGAATGGAGGAGAAGGGATTGCGGCGTGGCCATCCCCTCTGGGGGGTGATTTCTTGCTTTCTGTCTCTCTGTCTCTCTCTGTCTGTCTGGCGAGCGCACGCACCCTATAGTGAAAATCTCTCCAAAACAAACAAACAAAAAAAAAACAAAGAAAAACAGACAAATACGTCATGACTTTTCTGATGACCCAATAGAATAGTCCCTTCTAGCTTGAATGCTCTGGATTACAAAGCCTGAGGCAAAGGACAGGCAGGAAGAGGAGGTTATGCATGAGCCCGCTATGTGGCTTGTGGTTTACAAGACCCTTTAAATTCTCCATCCATTTTTCCTTTTTCATCATCATCATCACAGCAGACATACAAAAAAGGACATAAACAGACACAAAACATTATGAATTACCGTAATTGCCATAATGATAAAGCAGTCTTCTATGTAACTGACAACTCAGGTCAGGATTAAATGACGTCAGCCTCCCTGAGTGGCCTTTTCCACTCACACACCCTCCTGTCTTATATAGGTACTCATTGCTTTGCTTTTATGAAGATGATTTCCTTTTAAAATCTCTATTCATGGGGCGGTAGGTGGCATGGTGGTTAGGGCTGCTGGACTCCCACATGGCCAACCGTGGTTCGAGTCCTGGACCTGGTGGCTTGCTTTTTCACTTTCCTCTCTCTCGCTCTCTTGCTCTGCCCCTCACTGGTCAAATTAAATAAATAAATAAATAAAGCTAAATAAAATAATTTTTAAAAATCTCTATTTTATTTTTTTAAGTTGATATTTTCTATGAGAGAGAGAGAGAAAGAGAGAGTGAGCGAGAGAGAGAGAGACGGTATCCACACCAGGGTCTTCACGTTGCCAGCCACTCCTGGTCTCAGCACACTCACATGGGGAGGTCCCCAGGAGGCAAACCCAGGACCTCTCCTTTCTAGGGCCAGGTGAGTTACCACTGCACCAACATCTGGCCCTCATTTTTAATGTTAAGTCTTAAAAAAGTTTGTTTATTTATTTCTTCCATAAGAGAGAGAGAGACAGAAGGACAAGCAGCCCCATCAGGCTCTTCATGTTTTGATGTACCCCCTAACCTCAGCCAGCCCAGATCATAGGTGCTCAGGCAGCCAGTATGTACAGGGGGGCCCTGGGATGCAAATTGGGGACCTTCCCATGCGGGTCCAGCTGCGTTACCATGGTGCCAGTAGTCTGGCCCCATTTCCCTTTATTAAAAAAAACAATTTTGCCATTATGTAAGCATCCCTGAGCAACCAAGCTTAGCTTGCCTGTTTCTGAACTGGATATAAAGGGACTCTTGTAACATGTGTTATTTGTGTTCAACTTCTTTTGCTCAAAGTCACGATTGTAACATTCGCCTGTTTTCCAGGTGGAAACATGGGGCCCGGGAGAAGTTAATTGACACATCAAAGGTCACATAACTAGTCATGGCAAAGCTGGGCATAAAGCCACACTGCCTGCCACCCCACACCCAGAGCGATCAGTTACCGGTGTTCACTTCCAGCAATATGGCAGACCAGGTAGCCTGGGAATAGGAGAGATGGTTCCTATGGCTGGGCCAAGGTTAAAGGCCCTTGCAAGGAGCCTCTGTCCCCTATGGTTCTGTAGTGCTGTCCCACATCTGGACCATTCTCCCATTCTGAGGGTAAACGGGGGGGAAAAGGTAATTTCCCCACAGGAAGTGCAAGTGCTGTATCATTTCATTGCTTCTTTCCTGAATGTAAGTTGTTTTTTGTTGTTGTTGCTGTTGTTGTTTGTGTTTTGTTTTTAATTGCCAGAGGATGTGTGTGCTCCCCAGAGAGAGACAGAGAGAAGGGGAAAGTACCCACGATGAGGTGTGGTCGTGCTGCAATTCCTTTTCCTCTACTTCTGCATCCCGTTGGGATTCAGGGTACGTACAAGTACCCATCGTGTTTCCCAAGCCACTGGGGTAGAGACTCAAACCACAGTCAGGCATATGGAATCTCACTCCTTTAAGGCTGCCAGGCTGGCTCTAGGTCAGTCATTTTTAATTTGTCCTGTTTTTCTTAATATACTAGCTAAGACAAAGCATCAAAATCAACCCCCTAAATACAAGAGGTAGTTTGAATACGTTTCCCCCAAATTCATGTGTTAAGCCATTGTAACTTGATTAAGAGGGAAAAAACTTGATCCAATTATTGTGTTGAAGAGACAGGCTTTTGGAAAGAGATTAGCAATTGGGAGGTTAGGCCAGAGCCTCCATGACTGAGGCCTGGGGGGTTTATAGACAGGAAATGAGGCAGGCCGGCACACATGGATACAGACAACCCTTCTCTACTCAAAGTCCTGCCCATCACCATGTTGTGATGCCTTTGGACTTTCCAGCTGCCAGAATCGTGAGTCAAATACACCTCTATTTTTATGAATCACCCAGTCTCCAGTATCTGTATCACAACAGTGGGACTCATAGACGGGGCATCTTCCTCTCAGTTCAGCAGTTAGCAAACGAAGCTGATGGAGACACTGAGTTTCTGAATTTCTTCTTTAAGCAAACTTTGTATTTTTTCCTCATGGTTTCTTACTTGTGAGGTTGACACAAAAATAACATATAATCATGGCATTCGACGGCAGCTGGGTTCCTGCAAAACTTCCTCTCCCAGCTCCTGCCTGGAGAATTGTTCTTTCATGTCAGCCTTGCCTTTGCCTGGCCCCACAACTTTGTGCCAGAGACCTTTCACAGCTTGAAGAACACCTTATAAAACTCTCTAGTTTCCAACAGTGGCATAAAATGGTTTCCTGAGACCATCTCCAGTGGAGCTCCTGGGAAGTGAGGTATACCCTAGCATGCAGAGAAGGTCGGGTTTTCAGAAGACAGTGGCAGGTGCGTTGAGATTTGCCAGGAGAAAGGGATTCTTGCCTGGATAGAGAGCGGGGAGGGAGGGGAAATCAGGCTGGCAGAGCCTGGGGGTGAGATTGGGGCCAGGTCCCCCAGCAGTTTAGAAACCACAACATCGGCATCCCAGAGCTTGGAGAGGGAGCAGGGTAGTGAGGACAAGGGCCTGGCTCAATGTGTGACCCGGACAGGGCCTCTGGGGTGCTCACCACAGATGCCATTGGCTCTTACCAGGAGGACACAGTGCCATCCCCAGGCATCACCAGCCCTGGGCAGAGAAGCCAGCCTTGGGCTTGCAGTTGGGGAGCCTTCGCACTGTGCCAGGTGCTGCTGCAAACACACCAATGTCTTAACTCATGGCAGACTCACGAGATTTCCCTTTGTATGGGCCTATCATTACTTTATCTGAAAAGGGAACATTAACGCTCTCTTTTGATAGATGGGAAACTGAGGCATGGCAAGGTTAAATAACATGTTTGAAGCTGCCCAGAGGATGACCCAGGATTTGAACGGTGGCCATCTGACTTAATTTAAAAAAAAAAAAAAAAGGTTAAAAATTGAAGAGATGAGACTGGCCAAGATCCGCAGTCCTTTTCCACCCCACCATCAGAATAAATGATGGTCTTCTTTACCAATGTTATTGCAGCCCCGGGTCACCCAGGGCAGCAGAACAAACCTCGCAAATAACAAGCAGCTTTGTAAAAGACGAGCCTGTCAGGCTAACCCGATTTCCTTCCTTGAGATCATGAGATTATGAGAGAACTGCCAGGCTGGGGGCACATCCTGCCTGGTGGTTTGTGGCGAGGGAGGTGAGTGGGGGCCCTGAAGCTGCCCTGAGCTTCGTGCCTCTCTGAACCAAGGCCTCTTGTGCTGGGGGAACGGCCATCCCTCTTCTGAGCACCCTGCCCACTGCCCAGCATGGTACCAACGTGCGCTGAGTCAGAAATGCCAACGCGCAGGTTGAAGACAGGTTGTCCCTCTTCTTCGCCGTTGAGCACGCCTGGGTCGTCCTGGTGTGAGGTGCACCCTCAGAGTGGGTGCCCAGTGCTCTCACTAGCCTGATTAAGCCCAGGGCCTGCTTAAGCAGAAAAGCAGAGATGAGCCACAGGGGGAGTACTTTATAGCCTGTCATTGCTGGAACAAGCAAAGGCCTGGGGTCAGCTGAGTGGAGGGTCAGGAAGTTGCCATGGCACTTGGAGCCCCCTCACATCCCCTCCCTGGACAGATGATGGAACTGAGGCACGGAGCAGCTGGCCCAAGTTCACATGGCCAGACACGGAGGAGCTGGGTTCCCCCGCGAGGTTCCTGCAGCAGATTCTAGTTCTCAGCCTGTTCTCCTGCATACCATTTCATCTGATGCCAGCTCAGGAAGCCATAAGCCCTGGCAATATGGGCCAGGCACCCAGAAAGCCCCGGCTGCGATGCCAATAAGCATGAGACTTGGAAACATGGCCATGAGCTTGTACCCTTCGCCAAAAGAACCTCCCATGACAGTACCTCTATGGCAGCTTCAGACCCGAGTTCTCAGAACTCCTCCATCAAGATGGAGAGCCCAGGAGTAGGGCCAGCCTGGCAGCTTTCTGTGACTCTCCGGGCCCCAGGGGACACAGCCCACAGCTGCCATGGACTCAGCTGCCTCAGCTCTCACGGCCCTCCGGGCACTCTTACTCTCTCCAGGGACTGGATTTATCCTGAGCTCTCCACTCTCTCTCCTCCAGTTCCCTGGAAACGGTCATCCAGATAGAATGCTCATCACACCTGAATGACCATGCTCATAACGTACAAGGGAACTGCAGAAGGGCTGGGGAGTGGGATGGAATTAAAGCACTTATTTATTCTGGTGAAAAAAAAAAAAAAGAAGGAAATCCATGCATTGTTTTTTTATGATACGGGTTTTCCATAAACTTGGTGAAAACTCTCATACGTGAGTTCATTTACACTTCACAGTAACTTATGCAAGCCTGATACAGGTCACATTTTATGGAGAAACTGAGGCATCAGAAGAGGTGCCTTGTCTGCCTGTAAACCGGGATTACAAATCCAGATTGCCCAGCTCCCAAGTCCAGGTATCTAATCATTCCCCATCTGCCTCCTGGCTGGAAATGAACCTGGTCCCGAGCTGGCTTAGCTGTGCTCTTCTGTGGTTATTTCGCTCAGCATTTTTTCAAGAAACAAATCGCCTCTTCTCCCATCTCAAGATGTCCGAGTGGGCCTGTCAATCACCGTGCCCCACCAATAGGTGAACACAATGCTCAGGCTGGGCCAATCACTCCTGGCGTCTGAATCTTAGGCTAACAGAGGCCTGCAGCCTTCCTCAGAAGGTGCCGCCCAAAGGGCATTTTCTGACTGAACTCTCTGGACCCGCCTTTGCTGCTTAGGCTCTTCTTTCCTCTCTGGGAGCTATCCAGGTCCCGCCCAATAGGTGGTGTTTCCTTTTTCTCTTTCTTCTTCTGCCCCTTGGTCAGGATTAGGCTCTACAATAGGGAGATATCCACCCTATGGGGAGACTATCCGTCATGAGTGGCCCTTTCATTTCATATAGTTAGGAAGCACCACCTGTGCCCAGCAGGCCTAGATTTAGACGGGGGCTCTGCCATCAACTAGCTCTTGTGACCTTGAGATCGTGACTTCACTTCTCTGAGCCTCAGATCCTTCATCTGAAAATCAAGGCTACTACCTTCTGTACAATTTTAAGGGTAATGTTCCTGGAAAAGAAAAAAATATGTGCAAAGAATTGGAAGGTCAAGCGTTAACTTGACCACAGGGGCCGATTGTACAAATGGTCCCTTCTCCCCCCTGCCCATGCCTGTGCTGTTTGCCATGTAACTGTGCTGTGCCCTGTATATTGTGTGTGTGTGTGTGGGGGGGTATGTCCCTAACTTGATCTCAGCCTTGTGTTTTGGCCAACAGGATGGGAGTTGATGTGGCTCAAGTAGAGACTTGAAATGGGCTGACTGGATCGGATTTATTTTCTCATGCCATTTCCATACCTTCAATGAGTATACCAGGCTAGCCCACTGGTCCCTGGTGAGGTGGAGACATGTGGAACAGAGCCTCCTCAACTCAGCCCAGCCTCAATCAGCTGATTTTCTTTTCTTTTTCTTTTCTTTTCTTTCCTTTCCTTTTCTTTTCTTTTCTTCTTCTTTTTTTTTTTTTTTTTTTTTTTGAGAGTTTTTT
>NW_006160082.1:979724-1016042 GCF_000334495.1 Tupaia belangeri chinensis | reverse complement strand
TTTTTTGAGAGTTTTTTGCTATAGGGCACATGCATGCACTCGCCAGAAAGACAGAGAGACAGACAGGAAGCGAGAAATCACTCCCCAGGGGGGATGGCCTCACTGGAATTCCTTCTCCTTCATCTCCTCTCAGGATCTTGGGCACACATGCACACACGCCCGGCGTGAGTTTAAGTCACCAGGTCCGGGACTCGAACCACAATACCACAGTCAGCTACATGGGAGTTCAGCGACATAGCCATTATGCTAACTGCTGGTCTCAATCAGCTTATTTTCTAGGTCATAAATTAGCCCAGGTGAGAACCAGGTAAACTCAGCCTGGATCAGCCAACCCCCAGTCAACCCCCAGCCACACAAGAGATGATAAATGATTGCTATTTTGAGCCACTGAGATTTGGTGTGTTTTGTTATGCAGCAACAGCTAACCATTACATAAACTGGTACCCAGTAGTGGGTCTCTGACGTAACAGAACTTAAAATATAGAGCCCTGGTGTTTGGGACTCAGTGATAGGAACGAGTAAATTTTCTTTTAGAGGTTTTTGCTATAGGGCGCATGCACTTGCCAGAGAGACAGAAAGCGAGAAATCACCCCCCAGGGGGACAGCCATGCCATAGTCCCTTCTCCTCTATTCTCCTCTTGGGTTCTTGGGCATGCACACACATGTGCCCGGCCTGAGTTTAAGCCACCAGGTCCGGGACTCGAACTGCGGTCGACTACATGGGAGTCCAGAGATAGGCATTATGCTAACTGCTGGTCCCTCCGGCAAAGAACTCTTAACCCAAATTAACAGATACCACAAATGAAGGGTCAGAAAGTGGTGTAGCAGTTAAGGCGCTGGACTCCCACGTGGTCAATCATAGTTGTAGTACAGACCTAGCTGCCTGAAACTCACACCAGATGTGCATGCATGCCCAAAGTACTGAGAGGAAAATGGAGAAGGATTGTGGTTTGGTCAGTCCCCCACCGGGCAGGGGTGATTTCTTGCTTTCTGTCTCTCTGTTTCTGTTTCTACATTGAGTGCATGTACCCTATATCAAAAAAAATCTCTGTCTCAAAAAAAAAAAAAAAGAGATACTGAAAATTTTCCAAATGTAAAAATATTTCTGGGTCAGAAACAGTCTGAAAAGATTACTTAAGGGATGCATTTTGCAGTGTCTTCAGAACTGACTGAGGGGGATGACAGAAAAGGAAGGACATCTCAGAGGCTGGAGCAGGAAACATGGAGGACAATGGAGAGGGGACCTCTTCCAGTATGTGAACCTTGGGGCTAATCAAGTTCTGTTACCTGCCCCTAGGGTAGGGGTAACTGAAAACATTTTGCTAACAGGATTTCAGAACTGCTATGGACCAGTGACTGCTATGCCTCTCATCCATCATCCACTGTCTAAATGACAGTGCTTACTACAGATGTCCTGTCCCTAGTTCACCATGTACAATGGGGGTATACAAGACAGATGACTTATACCTAGCTTTCTGGATAGAGGAGCTGCATCTGTCCCCAATGTTGATCATAGAAAGTGGACTTTGAGCTTGATGCCATTGGTTGTCTTAGAGATAATACAGTGTCTGCAATGAAAGTGAGTGAATTTTGCTAGTGGGAAGGACCTGGATAATTGGGATCTTGAGGGTGGAGTATGGTGGGCTGATTGCATGAATGGACCCCATTCTTCACCTCAACCCTGTATCCATGTTCTCTGCCAGGTAACTGCAGTGCCCTTCTACTGTGGACAAGGGACACTTCATCACTTGACTCTGGTCCTAACTACATGATCTGTTTTGGCCAATGGGATGTTAGCAGACATAACATGAACAATCTTTTTGTTTGTTTGTTTTTTTAAGAATTATCTATTTTATTTTATTTATTATTATTTAATTTTCTGTAGGGCGCACACACACTCACCAGAGAGAGACAAAAAAGAGAGAGAAAGAAAGTGAGGTCCCAGACTCAAACTGTAGTCAACCATGTGGAAGTCCAATGCCTCAACCACCATGCCACCTGCTGACCCAACACGAGCAACCTTGACAAGCACTTGCATGATGGGGCTTGTCCCCTTGCACCTCTGGAATCGCCCTGAGAAGAGTCAGTTCTGGCTAGTCTAGTGATTCATGTAGTAGAATGAAATACATGTGCAGTGGAACCGCCCCAAGCTGACCAGCTACAGACTTCCGTGTGAATCCATTCAAGACCCACAGAACCACCCAGGCAACTCGCCTGAATAGCCAATCCACAGCCAATCCAGAGATAAGTGAAAAACCATACATGATCACTGCATTAAGCCACGGGGTTTGTAATGATCTTCTATGCAGTGGTAGCTAATGGACATAGCCACAGTGTGGAGGTTTTCCCTATGCAAGGTGGCTAATCACTCACAGAGACTCATAAACTCCTTCCTTTGTTGTTAGGATCTCTCCAACACTAAATCAGCATGACTATAACAACAACTACCACTTACAGGGACCAGCAGGTGGCATGGTGGTTAGTGTGCTGGATATTCCCACATGGCCGACCATGGTTCGTGTCCCAGACATGGTGGCTTGCTTTCTCACTTTCCCTCTCTCTCTTTGTGTGTGTGTGTGTGTGTGTGTGTGTGTCTGGTCAAATTTTAAAAAAATAAATGGATAAATAAAATTAAATAAATAATTATGTATTTTTAAAGAACTTTAAACAAAAACCTACCACTTACTGAACTCTTATTGCCAGGCCCAGTAAGCAAAGCCACATGCGTATTCTCTCATGGAATTCTTATAACATCTCAGGAATAGAAATGATTATTTCCATTCTATAGATGAAAACAAGATGAAACAAAGACATACCTGAGCTCAGAGTGGGTAAGAGCCAGACCCAGGTTACACAGCTAGCACTGGTGGAGTCTGGGTTCAAGCCCAGGCCAGTCTAATTCTAAAAGCGGTAACAGACATAGTGGAAGATGTGGTTTCGGGCTTGGGAAGAAGTGGTCCCATTCTTCAGGGTGTCCTATGGGTCACACAAAGCTTGCTGGTTTTGCTTTCTCCACAGAATGTAACATAAGAAACGTTCGTTAGTTCATGGAACACCCGCCCAGGCCAAGCTCATTTTCTCCCAGGTGCTGTTCCTTCTGGGTTGGAGAACTAAAGAAATGAGAGGGAGACTCTAGCACCACACCCAGGTAGAAACCGCAGAAAGCAGCCTCATCTGAGAATAGAGGGCAGTGTTGGAGTCATCGAAACCTCAGCGCTGGCAGGAGGGCCCTGAAAAAGTGGGACTCGACTTTGGAGGACAGGGCCCTGCCCGGCATGTGCTGCCCCCTCTGGTGGCACTTACTTACTTTTGTTATTGCCAGAGGGTGTATGTGCTCTCCAGAAGGTGTGAGAGAGACAGAGAGAAAGCATCCCGCAATGGGGCACGGTCATGTGGAAAATCTTTCTCTCCATTTCTTCACCCTGTCAGGACTTTTGGCACACATGCACATACACCCGGTGTGCTTTTCAAGCTGCCAGGGCTGGGATTCAAACTGCAGTTGGCCATGTGGGATCCAGCTTCTTAACTGCTGTTCCGCGGAGCTGGCTCTAGTGCCTATTTTTGACGTGTGAACAGTGTTCAGGATATCAAGAACCACAGCTGGCTGGAACAAAGAGAACCCCAGGAAAAATATCAGAATCATCAACTGGCTGGTAAGGCTCTATTTGATTAGCTTGGGGAGGATAGGCTGGGGTTACCCAGTCTGGAACTTTCTCCTTTCATCCGTGAAGAAGACACCCACGGAGAACAAGCAACATCAGAGAGAAAACTGGGCATGGAGGATGGTCAGGATTTGGATAATTGAAAAAGAAACCAGAGAAGGATTCATTCATCCAAAGTGGTAGGATGCGGCAGGGCTGGGTGACACAGTGGCTGTGGGTGCCTGCAGAATGGGTCGAAGCATCCTGGGAAAGGCAGGCAACAGAAAGGTTTGAGCCATAATCCCAAATGTCAAAATCCTAAGAGTAAATAAAATCTCTAATGTCTAAAATTCCAAAAGACCAAAATCGCAAAATTCCCATTCTGAAAGAAATAATTTCCAAAAAATTGTTTTAATTGCCAAAGGGAATGCATATTTCCCAGAGCAAGTAAGAGAGAGAGAGAGAGAGAGAGAGAGCAAGAAAGCACCTACGGTGTGGGTATGGTGATGCTACAATTCTTTTTCCTCCACTTCTCCATCCTGTCTGGATTTTAGGCACTCACGAGCACACACCTGGCATGTTTTTCAAGTCGAGGGCTCAGGATTCAATCCTTGGTCAGTCATGTGGAATCTGGCTTTCTATGTCCAGTACTTAACCACTGTACTATGGGGCTGGCTCTCAAAAGTTCTTTAAAAGACACATTTACATTTAAAAAAATAATTATTAATTTAATTTTATTTACCATTATTATTTCTATTCTTTTCATTTGACCAGAAAGAGACACAGAGAGAGGGAGAGTGAGAAAACAAGCCACCAGGTTCAGGATGCAAACTATGGTCAACCATGTGGGAGTCCAGGACCTTAACCACCATGCCACCTGCCGGCCCCATTATTTATGTTTTTAAGTGTATTTGTTTGATTCATGATAGAGAGCATGTGTGTGTGCACAAGAGACAAAGAAAGAAACAGAGAGAGTTACCCTTAATAGGGTCTCGTCACACCATGACCCCCTTCCCCCGCCTTCCAGTTCATCAGGATGGCTCTCTCAGCCAGTGTATTTCAGGTCACCTGGAGCCAGGATCCAAACCTGTGGGACACTATGTGGCTTCCAGCACCACAATTCAATCATGACCATCTGTGTCGCTGAGGCTGGGCCAAGACGTATATTTACATTTAAAAAAATTTATTTGAGGGGACCAGCAGTTAGTGTAATGGCTATGTTGCTGGACTCCCATGTAGTCGACCATGGTTCGCATCCTGGACCTGGTGGCTTAAAACTCACGCCGGGCACGTGTGCATGTGTGCCCAAGATCCGGAGAGGAGAATGGAGGAGAGGGGATTGCGGCACGACCATCCCCTCTAGGGGGTGATTTCTCGCTTTCTGCCTCTATGTCTCTCTCTGTCTGTCTGGCGAGTGCACGCGCCCTATAGCAAAAACCTCTCCAAAAAAAAAATAATTATTTGAGAAACATAAAAAACACAACAGAGCTCTTCATAACCCTCTACACATCAAAATAGGCACTAATAGTACACACATTTTTAGAGGACAAGGTCAACATATAGTGGCCCCCAAATTGAGAAAGAACTTTGGGACAACAAATGAAGCAAGCTAGTCTATGGAGCACTTAACAGAGCTTATGTGGGTAACTTACAGGTGGGAAAGGTTGGGCCAACGGTGACCCAGAGCATTTGTGGCTTCACTCGGCACTACCCTGAAGCAAGCTTGAGCTTTAAAGGTAAAGCAAAGGGACCGTACCTGGTTTGGAGATGTGATTGCCTCCAGATTTTCAAAATCATCAGTCTTTTCTTAAAAAGACCAGCTGCATCCACGAAGGCACTGCATGGGAAGGAGAGAGTGGAGGATCCCAAGATGGATTCATCTTCCCAAAATGAATTCAGTCTGATACACCACAGTATTTTTGCAAGCAGTAACACTCAAGTGTTTTTTTTGGGGGGGAGGGGAGAGGTTTTTGCTTAGAGAGCACATGCGCTCGCCAGACAGACAGAGAGAGACAGAGAGACAGAAAGTGAGAAATCACCCCCCGGGGGAGATGGCCACGCCGCAATCCCTTCTCCTCCATTCGGGATCTTGGGCACACATGCACACGCACCCAGCGTGAGTTTAAGCCACTGAGTCCAGAACTTGAACTGCGGTTGACTACATGGGAGTCCAGTGACTTAGCCATTACACCATCTGCTGGTCCCGAAAATGCACTTTCATGGAGTCAAATTTGCAAAACGTGCATAAGACAAATTGGAGCTTTCTAAAAGTCTTTACGTACTTTATACCTTTAGTATTGGAAATGATGCAAAGATGAAATGCATAGAATAGTGAATTTAAAAAATAATGTTGACAACCTAAAATGGTGAGAAAACAACTAAATGAAAACGAAAGGAAAATCTAACATAGGAAAATGTGTTATAACAGAGATAGATTATGGGCAATTGTCTGAGGTGGTCCATGAAACAGACTTTGAAATTCACTTGTAGACCTAATTCCAACTCTGTCAAGGTGGGAATTGTGGTTTTTGGGATTTTTGGCTTTCAGGATTTCAACATTTGGGATTTTAATCTTTAAAGACTGTGATTTTTGAGAGATTAGACACTAAGGATTTTAGGATTTTTGATTTCAGAATTTCTTTTTTTTTAAAAAAATTCTTTAATTTTATTTGTTTATTTATTAACATTTTCATCAAAGGGAAACAGAGAGAGAGAGAAAGGGAAAGTGAGAAAGCAAGCCACGAGGTCCGGGACTCAAACCACAGCTGGCCATGTGGGAGTCCAGTACCTAACCACCACGCCACCTGCCAGCCCTGGTCTTTCAGGATTTCAATAGTTGGGATGATGGCATCTGAGACTGTGTCTTCCAGGACTGTGACTGGCATTGGTGACATAGTGACCTCTTGAGTTGGCAGAGTGTGTGGTCACAGGCATATGGATTCTTCAGCCAGATGGTCACTTGGGTACCAACAGCTGTGTGACCCCAGGCAAGTCACGTAACCTTTGGTTTCAAAACGTTTTATTTGTGGAGAATTGTAGATTTAGAAAAGAGCTGCAGAGCTAGTGCCCTTCGTCCAACTTCCCCTAACGTTAGTATCTTCTGTTACGTGGTACGTGGCAAAACCAGGGACTGAACAGCGGCACATTAACATCAACTGAGCTCTGGACTTCATTCGGACGTCTCCGGTTCCTCCATCAATGTCCTTTCCCTGTTCTAGGATCTAACCCAGGATACCAGGCTGCATTGAGATTCTACCTCTTTGCTTAGTTTCCTCCTCTGCTAGGGGGATGGGGGTAATGAGGGCATCTATCCTGCCATCCTGTTGTGAGGATCACAGACGTACAGAGCATGATGGCGGCTGGCACAGAGGAATACTCTGTAAATGGAGGTCATGGTTATTCCAGTTAAACCCAGTGAGAGCTTTTCCTGCCTGTCGAGGGGTTATTTCAGAGCCAGTCTGGGCCTCTACCATTTGCTCAGGGTCCAGGTTGCATTGTATCCCCCAGTAGGCTGAGTGGGGTGTCGGTCAAAACAGACACTACCACTGAGGGCCAAGGGGCCTTCCTCCACCCCTACTAACTGACCAAGATCCGGGGCATTGGTGGAGGACCCACTTCAGAATCAGGCAGGTCTGGGTTCAAGTCATGCCATCCCATCCAACATCCAAATAAGCACCTGTGGGACCTTGAGCAAATCAGCAAATGTCTCTGAGCCCCACAGTTCCGGCCTGCCGTGGCAGCTAGAGAGGGTCAGCCTGATAGCGGCTGTCAGCCTCAGGCACGCTGCATAACAGCTCTGGTCTCTTCCCTCCACTGCGGCAAATCCAGCCCCCCTGCATTTCTGAAGTGCAATGCAGACCTCTGGGGCAAGCCGGGCCCTCCCTGCTCTGTCCTGCTGCCATGTCACCCAGGCTCAGTGCCTGCTCACACGTCCTTGTCCACATGGAGCATATGGCCTGGCTAACATGAGTCCTGTGTGCCCGCTTCTCCCTCTGGGCGGCCCAGTCTGCTGTTCCGTCTCTTCTCTGCTCCCCTCCCCGCCCCTCACTTCTCCCCAGCTGATGCTTCTGCAGAAATGCCCAGTCAGGCCATCAGGGCCCTCCCTAGAGGGGAATCCCCAGAACCCCGAGGCAGCAGGAGGTCTTGGAGGGAGGTCTCGGGTGGCACCGCCATGTGTGCCCACCGTCATGGTCTCTCCAGGGTCTTGCCAGCACCAGGCTCTCAGCCAGGGCTTCCCCTTGGCACTGTGACTTGGAAAGGCCGAGACCACGCTCTGCTGCCCCCTTTCTCTGGGCTCCTGTTTCTACTCTCCCCGTCCTCTCCCACTGTGCTCTATTTCCGCCCTACTTCTGAGGCAGCTCAGTGTCTCCCATCCTCCCAGCACATGTGGGCCCCTGAGCCTGTGAAATCCTAACTATGAAAATGAGGACGGCATGCCGTGGCGACTCAGTACTGAAGAGTGCAAGGGTTGGAGCCAGATGGCGTGGGTTCAAAGCCCGCCTCTGCCACAGTCTAGCTGTGTGACTTTGGGCAAGTTCCTTAACCTCTGTGCTTCATCTGCAAAAAAGGGGGTAAAAACTGTACCCACCTCCAAGGGCTATTGTAAAGAGTGAGTGAGTTACAGCAAAGCGCTCTAAGTATTTGGCTGCATTTGACAGTGCTTGGAAACACGCTTGGCTGCAGCTCTTCTCCACAGGGCTGGTGCCCACAGAGACGGCGGCAGCTCAAAAAGGTTTGGGGTTCACATACACCCAGAATGCTGGGTCAGTGCCCTGGCTTCCTTCCTAGCTGCATGCCTTTTGTGCCTTTTGTCCGTAACTCAACCACTCTGAGCCTGAGTTTCCTTGTTTGCAAAATGGGAATGAAAACAATAACCATCTTGTGAGTTGTTGGGAGGGTGTGATGGGACGATGCATAAACGTGCCTAGCACAGAGTCAGGTGTGAACAGAAGGTACTTTTTAGGTGGCAGGAGGAAGGCCCCTGCCTTTCCCTGCAGCGTGTGTGTGACTACTGGGTTTCAGAGCTTTGCTTCTCATCCTCAGAGGGGTGCTCACCCCTGGCCTGGGCAGGTGTGGGCCCTGTGTCTCTGGGATTCTGTCCCAGCTGCAGAGATCCCCAGCCCTGAGCCCACAGGGTCAGTGACATCCTGTTTCTCTTTAGGCTCCCCCTGCTTTGGGACCCAGAGCCCCAGATAGCATCCTGCTATTCATTTGGTGTGGGGTGGGTGGAGAGGAGCACTTAGGCAAAGCATCAGAAAGAGTGAGACTTGAGCTGGGCCTCAAAGACAGGAAACAAGTCACCAGGTGGAGGGATGAGGGGCAGATGGTGTTTGCTGTGCACTGACGGCACAGATGATCCCATGAAGGCCTGCCTGTATCTATGTCCTCCTGAGCTGCAGAGCCCACTGCAAAGACCTGGCCCTGTGAACCCGGCTCTCCCATACTCCTGCCTTCTCGGTGTGGATGAGCCTGGATTGGCTTCTTGGATGATGAGAGGCCACATGGAGCAGAACCAAGTCAGCCCAGCTGTCCCAGCTGAGGCCCAGACATGTGAGAGAGCCCAGCCCACACCTGACCCGCCGGGTCTGACTGCAGACACAGACCTAAGATGGGAGCTGCCTGCAAAGACAGTGCACACTCCAAGCTATTGGGTTTTGCGGTTTCTCTGCAGCATTACTGTGCAATAGAGATCGGAGGAGGGCTGAGTAAAGCAGACAGAATGGAGAGGCAAACATCAGGAGAAAGTGTAAGGGTCCTTGGGGGTAGGTGCCACCCAGAATCTAGATGTAAGGGACATTAAGGGCAACCCCCAGGACCCACAAGCCAGGGAGCTCGAAGCCGCCCGGCAGCTGACCCGGCAAGCTGCTGAATGATGGATGAAACGAGCGTCTGACTACCTGGCCTCTGGCCTCCAGTCTGCTGACTGGGTTCTGCCAGGTTTGCCAGCAATCAGGCCCACCTGATGGGGTGCTTTCTCAGCTTGCCCCCCCCCCATATGCCTGTGGCCAGGCCTTCGAAATGCAGATATAAAAGCTACCTTCCCAGTGGGTCCCCGTAGAAGCCTCTCTCCTGGGACAGTGTTTCCCTTATGTTGAGCAAGAACTTCCAGAAACTCCTGAAACCTGCACTGTCACTCTGCACAGGTGCCACCTTGCCATGTGACTTCAGGCACCTCTCTCTGCCCTCTGGGCCTCCACTGCACAGTGGGCCATGTGGGGCCTGCAGCGCCACCTGTCCTAGGAGTTGGGAAGGAGGCCTGATGGAGACCTTGATGACACAGCAAGGGGAATCAAGAGCAGTAGGTTTAGGGCCTTAGCTATGGCCCTCTTCTGCAGAGGTCACCAGGGCTGCCCTGAAGGGGCTCCACTTGGAAGTGAGTGGTAGGAGGCTCTCCCACACCCCCATACCAGGCCTCCCCCAGGGGCCTGCTCCCCAAGGCCTCCAGCTGCTGCCCAGGTCCAGGCATGTGTCCTTCTCTCAGTCTTGGGTCACTCATGGACTGGTCACTGTGCCTCAGTCCAGCCGTGGAGTGAGCGGATCTGAGCCAGTTGCTGGCTTCTGCCGGTTCACCTCTCTGTGCCTCATTTTCTCTTCTGTATGGGGGAAGGAGATGACTAGCTCATCTCATACGGCTGGGGAGAGGCATGGCGTTGGGGTATATGGTTTGGATTCAATCGAGGCGGAGGGCAGGATGGAGGGGCCCCAAACGCCCCAACTCTACTCAGGCATTTGAACGATCTTTTTCTAAAAAAAGCACAGCAGATTCCCAAGGCAAGCCCCAGCGCAGCTCGGGACTGCCGGGCCCCACATTTTGGACCCAGCCCTGTCCTCACCACAGCTGTCTAGGTATAGGAATTGCATGGCTTATTCTGAGGAACCCAGGTCCCGGCTCGCTCTCTCCCAGGAAGAACCGGCAGTCTCCCAGGCGGGCTGGGCTGGTGCCTCTTGTCTCCTAGTTTAACCCTCCCAGGAATTGCATCTCCGCAGAAGCCAGGCACAGCTTTGCCCTAGGGAATGAGGGCGTGGGGGTGTTTAGAACTCGCTCCCCGGATCCCTCAGGAGTTTTGAGATTGGTAAAGTCAGGCCCCGCGTATGCCAGGACGCTCGCTCGGCTCAGTCCCCAGCCCCCAGGATCTCCCAATACCCAGTTCCCGCCGACAACCCCCTATGCGGAAAAACCTCCTGCGGGGAAGGGTCCAGCCTCAGAGCAGGAATTGGAGTGGCAAGATGGGCAACCAATGACAGTGGAGGCAGAACATTACATCATCACTGTGGGCTCCCATTGGTTGGGAGTCTGGGCTCCCGGCTTCGCATCCCGGCCTTAACAATAGACCGCATCGCCGGCTTCCGAAGCTCTGGCGCTGGGTTTGTAGAGAAGGCCCACGCCGGTCGAGCCAGGGGCCAGACGAGCCGGAGATCCAGGTTCTGCCACCTAATTAGGTGAGGCATAGTGTCGGCAGGCGTCAGCTGTCACTTGCAAGAAGAGAGAAGTCCAGCTCCAAGGCCCTCCCGACTGCTGTCATTGTACAGAAACTGCCCCGGCGCAGTACACTCCACCCCAGGAAAGTCTCCCCGCGCGCCTGTGTGCCCTGGAGGCCGGTCTAGCGCTCCCTTTCATCCCCGAGCCCGGCAGAAAGTGGACATCTCTAAAAATGGTTAAAGGGTAGACACAGCATTTTACTCATTTTATAACATCAGCTCTCAGCTGCCCTACATGCATGAACGTTGAGGCTGGGCGAGGAGGAGTGATGGATCGCCCAAGGCGGCAGGGCAGGGCTGGTGAGGGGGATAGCCAGGGTTTTCACCGGTAGGCTGGCTCCAGAGCTCTTAACCAGATGCCACCCCCACCCCCACCCCTGTGCCTGGTGGAAGCGCCTTGGCTGACACGCTGTCTCTGCTGGGAGCCTTCCAGAGCTTTGTCAGCACTCCACTCTTCCCACCAACGGTCTTCAGTGAGCTCGGGTGCTGATGGGGAAGAGGTGTTGCTGGGATTGGACGAGTTCAGTCCTGAGGTGTCAGAAAGGATTTCACTCTTCTGCCACCCAGGGATGGCGGTGTGCAAATCTCAGCGAGCTGGTGCCTGTCACATCGACTGGTATTCCACGCCGGCTCATCGCTGCCTCCGAATCCGCACTGCCTCCTTTCCTTGCCTGGCCGCCCTCTCGCTCCCTCTCTGCTCTAGTTTGAACCCTGCACAGATTCTCTGGGTGGTCCGAGAAACCTGTTCCTCTTCGTGAAGGCTTGGTGTTCCCTCACCTGCACCAGAAGAGGGTGGGGAGAGCTGCTCTCATGCTGGGAAGCCTGTGGGGCCCACCTGTGCCTTCCACTTAAGCTCTCTGACATCCAGGCCTGTGCCCTATAGTTTAGAGCCCTAGGGATACTGTGCCAGTGGGACTAAGGAGAGGGTGCAGATGTCTGAGTGCTTCATGGGACCTTCAAGAAGCTTCTGGGGTGCCAAGACATGCATCGTACCCATTTCCCCACTACCTCTTACCAGATGCTCCCAAGGGCAATGGAGAGACTCAGCTCTAAAGAGCGGTCTTTATTTTATTTTCCGAAGTTTATTTACTTACTTTTTCTGAGAGAGACACAAAGAGAGAGGCATGCCAAAGGGTCTTCATGCTACAATCCAGCCCCAGCGTCGGCCAGCCTGGACTATGAGCATGTGCCTGTACATGGAGGACGTGGAATGCAAATCCGGGGCTTTCGCATGTGGGGCCAGGTGCATTACTGCTGCGCCGCTGTCTGACCCCTCTAACGGGCAGTCTTATGGAGAAGTATCTGGCTTGTTCAGCATGCCACTAGCAGGCTCCCTAAGAGTCCCAGGTGGAACGTTCTGTAGGCAGACTTCAATTGTGTGGAAAGAAGAGCTTTAAAGTTGCCCGGCATGAGCTGTATGATGATAGTGAGCTCCCTGTCTCCAGAGGCATGCAAGCAGAGCACTTTCACACATGCAGTGAAGCTGGCCTGTACAAGGCACTGTGCACAGACAAGGAGGCTCCGTGGGGAAACAGGCGCTTTAAGATAACTGCAGTGCTGCCGTGAGCATGATCAGGAGGCCAGCACAGGGCATCTGGGGCACAGGGAGGGAGTACAGAAGGCTGCTATGAGATGAAGATATAGCCCTTTGGTGAGCCTTAAGGGGAACCAGAGTTCGCCTGGCAGACGGGCTGGGGAGAGCACTGGCATTCATCCACCCAGGCTGTATCTCTGATTTATATATAGCAGAGCATTTGCAGAAGAGATGTAAGCGTCAGTGGAGGAAAGCATAGAGGGACTGCTAGCATGCACCATGGGTGGTCAGAGTAGACCCCTATGTGAAGGTGCTTCTTGGGGGGATATTTCTCCAATCCTATGGGGTTCCAGGAAGGAACTGGGCCTGCTCCCTTCTTAGAAGGCCTGTCTGCGGGGTGCTGATCCTCCTCTCTCCTCCCTGCACAGCCAGCCCATCCATGTCTGTCTGCCGCGCCAGAAGGATGCAGCTCCAAGGAAGCTCTAGGAGCTGTGTATCCTAGCAACCTGTGAGGCTGGCATCCGTGGGGCAGGCCCAGACTCAAGGCTCCTTCTAATTCCCAGCCTGCCCCTAAAGGGGAGCCAGGGATTGGCGGTGGAGGGAAGAAGGGAGAGGTGAGCAGAGAGTGTAACATTCAACCCCATCACAGCCCAGGTGAAGTCTCTCCTGCAACATAGCCAGGGATAAGGCGGGTAGATGGCAAGGGGGGAGTCCCTTAACAGAATATGTTGCCTGCCTGCCACCAAGGCCATTTTATTTCACTTAGAATACAGGCAGTCCTAACTTAACAAGTGAGATTCATTTCTATGTCTCGGTCATTAAGGTGACTGGTGTGGATGGATGTCTTGTGGTGTGTTGTGGTGGCGTAGGGTCTGCATTTATCAATTGCTATCACGTGACATCGTGCTAGACTAATGCAATTCTATTCATACAAAAAGCATACGTTAAATAAGCTCGAGAAAGCGACAAGACAAACCACAATAATATAAATCCAGAGCGATCATTTTTATTTATTCTGAATACTATTATGGGTGCACAATATAAAGCACACATTTGTAAACAAAATATGTAGTCTCACGTGATTATGAGCGTTTCACGTGGTGAACACCAACCGACTCAGGGAACGAGACAAAGACGGAAGGAAGGGGATTCCCGAGACTCACACAGACTGACAAAGGGAATTTATCACGCTGGAGAACTGGTCCTAGGTTGGAGTGGTTGTTTAAACAGGTAGGATTTTTTAAAAAGAATTATTTATTTAATTTTATTTATTACTGTTATTCTTATTTTAATTCACCAGAGAGAGAGAAAGAGAGAATATGAGAAAGCAAGCTGCCCAGTCTAGGACGCAAACCCCGGTCGGCCACGTGGGAGTCCAGTGCCTTCACCACCACACCACTAGCTCACTGCTGGCCCAGACAGGGAGGACGTTAAATGAGGAGTGGCTGCTCAATGAATCTAGGCAGTGATCGTCAATGACACTAACATCATAAAAAGTGAGACAGCTGGGTGTTACGCTCCTTCTGATGGAAGAACACACCACCACCACCCTCCCCCCCAAAAAAGCCAAACAAACAAACAAAAACCCGACAAAAACCCTGACTGGGACCAAGCTGAGAAGTAACTCCCAGCTGTAGGAATTACAGAGCACTGGGGGGCATGTTACCATGGTAGGGTGTTTAAACTGCACCACAGAGATGCAGCTGCGATGGGAGGAAAAATGCTGCAGGTTGCGCCAACAAAAGACTGCCAGGAAAAAGATGGCCCTGCTGCGGTGTGCAACAGTAGTGCATGCTCTGCATTGCTGGAAGCATTGGAAATCCAGAGTTCGGTTCCCGGGTCAACCCGTGCATACCAGATGCACACACATGCCCACAATCCCGGGAGGATAGTGGTGTGAAATGCTGTTGAGGGTGCTTGTCTTTCTCTCTCTCTTTCTGCATCTCTCTTATGTATTAATTAATTAATTAATGGATGAAAAGATCACAAGGAAAAAGAATAAAAGAAAAAAACAAAGCCTAAGGGAATTTATAGATTAACAGAAGTTTAAGAGGATATTAACAATTATGATACACGGACTTTATTTGGGTCTTGATTCTTTCTACCAAACTAAAAAACAATGACAATAGGGACTAAAGCATTCATGAGACAATTGGGGGAATCTGAATGCTGACTGGATATTTTGTGACATTAAAGAGTTATTTTTAATTTTTGAACAGTGTGAAATAGTATCGGGAGTGTGCGTCTTTGTTGAAGGATTCACACTGAAATATTCATAAATGAAATAAGATGTCTGGGATGTGCTTTAAGGTGATCCATGGTAGAAAAAAGGAGGAAGTAAAGGTTTAGATGACACGGACCCAGCCCTGAGCTGACCATTGCGTAGCTCAGTGACATTGGGTACGTGGAAGTCATTAACTGCATATTGGCTTGAGTCACGTGAAATTGCCGATATTCAACCCTTTTGACCTCCAGAATGGCAATTTCATTCAATGCAAACTAACCGTTTGTTATGTTTGAGCTTTTCCATGATAAAATATTTTCTAAAACCAAGAAGTAGAAGGCCATGCTCAAGGGAAAGGGTACCCAACCCTGGCACTAAAATCATGAATAAGCAGGAAACAACTCCTTCCAACAGCAGCCTACATGAATTATTTTTGTTTAACTAATAATAATAATGATCATAATAATAATTTACTGGTCACTGACGGCAAACACTCGGCGATGTGTCTGGCTCTGTTTGAAGTGCAGAAGACGGCTTCATTCATGTTTTAGTTTCTCAGTAAGGAACGATAGCAAAACAAAGGAGCCTGACAAGCAGTAGGCGAGCATGCAATGGGAATTCTTTTGGCTTGGTGAGGTAGGTACTCAGGATTGTCCCCGGAGCATACATGACACCCTTGAAACGGTGGTTGGAAGAGCCCATGGCCAGGCCGAGGCAAGTCCTGGATAGGAGTCCCAGTAGGGAGAAGATCTGGACTTCAGCCCAGTTCATTCAGTGGCTTCTGCAAAGTGCTCAGCCTTTGCAGCCCCAGCGACCACCCACCGCCTCTTTCTCAGTGCCATGACGCAGGTCATTTTATTAAGTCTTCTGTTTACTTCCTGTTCTATCTGGGTTGATCAAATTAATCATTTGATCAACCACCAGGGTTTTATTTGTTTGTTTTTAATGTCTTCTCTTTGTGGAGCACTGAGCTCGGAGCTTTGGACGACACAGTGTTTACAGTAACCGGCTCATGAATCAAACCCCCTTGTCACCTCTTACAGCTTTGTGGCCTTAGGCAGTATTTAGCCTCCACCCGGCACTCAGTTTCCTTACCTGCAGATCACACATCATGATGATGAACACCTCCTCCGTAAGGATTTCGTGGGGGATTAAATAAGATAAGACGGGTAAACACGGTATTGTCTGGCATGCTGTGGGGCTCACTAGAAGTAACTATTATTTTAATTACTATTATCCATGAAAACCCGTGTGTCTAACGACGAGTATAAACTGTGGTTCGGAATGATGTGTGAAGTGAGATATCCTTGGGGACTGGCCACACACGGAAATCCTGTACTAAACCTTGAAGGGTAAGATAGTCAGAAACTACTGCGTTCTCCGAGTATTCATTCTCCATTTTCCCCTTAATAACAAAACTGAGACTCTACTTCCCAGCATTCCTTGCTGCTAGATATGGCCATGTGACTAAATTCTGACCAATAAAGTGGAAGCACAAGTGTTAAGTGGGACTTTGGAGGAGACTGCCTGAAAGGAACTGCTTCAGCAGCTGGGAGGAGAGTCTCCTCCTTCCCTTTCTTTTTTTTTTTTTTTTTTTTTTTTGGCTGATGGTCTGGAATGTTGATGTGATGGTTCTAGCTCCAGCATCTACCTATGGGTATGAGTTGGCCTTGTAGAAAGAAAATGTGCACAGAGAGGCCCAGCTAAGTTGGTGCATTCTACTAAGATGTGCTTCACATGGGAGCCTGATTCGATTCCCAGTCCAACCTAAAGGCCAGGCATGGTGCGATGTCCCAGCCATTTTGGAGGCTGAGGCAGGAGGATCATGAGATGAAAGCTGAGCAACACAGTGAGACCCTGTCTACAAAAGGACCAGGCGTGGTGATGCCACCTGTAGACCCAACTGGGAGACTGAAGCAGGAGGATCATGACACCATGAAGCCCTGCCTCTATGAAAAAAGAAAAAAAAAAAATACCTTCAGGGCTGGCAGACGGTGTGGTGGTTAAGGCACTCCTGGACTCCCCCATGGCTGACCATGGTCCAAGTCCCAGACTTGGTGGGTTGCTTTCTCACTTTCTGTCTCTCTCTTGCTGGTAAAATTTTAAAAATAATAGTAATAGGGACCAGCAGTTAGCATAATGGCTATGTTGCTGAACTCCCATATAGTTGACCGTGGGTTGGGTCCTGGACCCAATGGCTTAAACTCACACTGGGCACGTGTGCGTGTGTGCCCA
This sequence comes from Tupaia belangeri chinensis, assembly GCF_000334495.1. Classification (NCBI taxonomy): domain Eukaryota; kingdom Metazoa; phylum Chordata; class Mammalia; order Scandentia; family Tupaiidae; genus Tupaia; species Tupaia belangeri. The sequence goes on along the minus strand of NW_006160082.1, from coordinate 998,929 downwards.
AGATCCCAAGAGGAGAATGGAGGAGAAGGGATCATGGCATGGCCATCCCCCTGGGGGGTGATTTCTCACTTTCTTTCTCTCTGCTCTCTCTGTCTCTGGTGAGCTCACATGCCCTGTAACAAAAAATAAATAAAAAACATATAAAAAATAACAGTAATAAATAAATAATTCTTTTTTTTTTTTTTAAAGTGCCCTGTTGGGTTGTCATAGGAGCCTGGGTTTCTGATGACACTGTGGAGCTACTGAAATGTCCCTGGATGGCCTATCTCTTTACTTCTGTATGTGAGAGGCGTAATTTCAATCTTAAGTCCCCCTTTTTTCTGTTATATACAGTTAAACCTAATCTGAGGGACACTATTGAATTTGTGTGTGTGTGTAAGTGTGGAGTGATAACTCTTGAGATTTTTAACTTGCATTTCTCTAATTATTAATAATATTGAGAATTTGTTCGTGTACTTACTTACCATCATATATCTTTTTTGGTCAAGTGTCTATTCAAATCTTTTGCTCACTTGAAAAATTGAGTAGTGATTATTGAATCTTCCGACTTCTTTATACATGTGTGTCATAACCAGAATGGCCTGGGCCCTGGTGAGTCAGAAGAGCTGCAGAGGCAGGGTCTGGAGAAGCAGGGGGCTTGAAGCTGCAGGTATTTCAGAGTGGAAGGATGTTAACACTTGAACAAACAGCTCGACCCTATCAGTGCAGCCCTGTGGAAAACCAGCTGAATACCAGCCCTGCCAATCTCAACTAATGCAATGATTACTTGTTGAGAATAGCTAAAAGGATGAGGAGAAAGCTTTGGGGGCCATGGGCACTGCTTGAGGTGTAGTAGGTCACTGAAGCATGATGGGATGCTGAATGTCAACTTGACCCAGTGGAGATGTTCTCTTGAGTGTGTGTATGTGGGTAATAAGAAGGGCTGGATCACATTATAGATGCCAATGAGAGGCAGGTTCAAGAGTGTTCTTGATTTGAGGCAATAAAAAGTGTTGGTGGGAGCCAGCAGGCAATGTGGAGGTTAAGGTGGCTGGATCCCACATAGTTGACTGCACAGTTCTAGTCCTAGACCTGGTGGCTTGAAAGATCATGCTGGGCACATGTTCATGCCAAAAATCTCAAGAGGAGAATGGAGGAGAAGAGATTATGGTGTGGTCATTTCCTCCAGGGGGTGATTTCTCACTTTCTCTCTCTCTCTCTTTCACTTTTCAGCAAGCACACATACCCTGTAGCAAAACTAAAAAAAAAGCATTGGTGGATTTTTGGGTGAGTGAGGGGCCAGATGACCACTGGAAGAGCAGAATCTTGGTTTTATGGGTGATCTTTTGGTTATCACTGAAAGCGATAGCAAGCCATCCCTTCTAGTCAAAGGAATCATAAGTTCACCAGCTGAAGGGGGAGCAGGCACAGGCTCCATCTCTGATGGCGGTGGGCCATGGTCACACTGCAGAAAAGCTTTTGGGTGGGAGATACTGTTGTGGCCATCTTTGCAAATCACACTCTTGCCCAGGAAGTGTCCCTCGTTCTCAGTATCCTCCTGTTAAGAAGCCCCTTGGGGGGATACTTTCTCCTTAGCAGCTCAAGCTAGCTAAGACATATTAGGAAGCTCTCTCTGTCTTCTAAATGGGATACACAGTGTGCACCTAAATTATTGATGGAAACCAACTATATCTTTGGTGGAAAATGTCCAAGAAAAAGCTTAGGCACTAAAGTAATTAGCTAATGTAATTGAAATGAAGGGAATAGTTCAGACTCTAACTATGACTCAAAAATGAAGAGAAATGGATTTTTCAGTGGGAGGTGATCTAATCCTCATTACAGTCCAAAACGATTGGCTTTCTGAGTCATTTATTTAGCAACATTTCCTGAGTGCCCACTAATGTCAAGCACTGTGTGAGGTACAGGTTGAAGAAAAAGCTGACTCGGCTCCCACCCGCAAGTTGCTTAAACTCAGCAGAGGAGATGATAAGGAAATGGGCCAAGCACTCTGTGGAGGACAGCAAAAGGTGTCAAGGGAACATGGGAATGGTAGGGCTCAAGGAAGTAACTCTCGACTTCTCTGTCTCATCAAATTAAGCAACAGCAGGACCAGCAGATGACATAATGGTTACATCTCTGGACTCCTACGTAGCTGACCATGGTTTGAGTCCTGGATCTGGCAGCTTAAAACTCATGCCAGGCACGTATGCATGTGTGCACAAAATCCTAAGAGGAGAATGGAGAAGAAGGGATTGTGGCATGGTTATCCCTCCTGGGATGTGATTTCTTGCTTTCTGTCTCTCCAACTCTCTCTGTCTCTAGTGAGCACACGTGCCCTATCACAGAAATCCCTCTAATAAATAAATAAATAAATAAAATCAGAGCTGGGATTCCAGCCTAGTTCTGATACGTCTTACTGTCTTGATTGGATAATTGATTTCTTCATGTCTTACGTGTTCCCTCTTCTCCCAGCTCATTCTCTTCTATCTGCTCTCCTCTGTGTCTGTCTGGTGAGCACACGCACCCTATAGCAAAAACCTCTCAAAAAAAAGAAAAGAAAAGAAAAGAAAGAAAAGGGACTGGCTTCCATGGCCTCTTCTGCCCCTAGCTAGTTTTAGACTCTGGCCGGCAGCCTTGCCTTTTGGTGAAGAAAGATGTGTGTCTAGCAGTGATTCTTAACCCTGGGAAACTTGTAAAACATGCTTACTGATGGCCAACTGCTCCCCCAGTGACACTGATTCCATTGCTCCCGGGAGACTCTAATCTGCAGCCAGAGAACTACTCTGAGTGCTTCTCTGGCTGGAATCTGTATGCACATCCCCTGGGATCTTGAGGAAGTGCTGGTTCTGATCTGGTAGGTGTGGGTGGGGTTGGAGAGTCTGTATTTCTTACAAACTCCCAGGGGAAGACAGTGCTACTGGTCCATGGACCACAGGTTGAGTAGAAAAGACTTAGGTGATCTTTCTTAACCCCTACCTGCCATTCAATGCCATTGAGATGGGAGCAGGAAGCCTGGAGGCCTGCAGGTAAGAAAGAAGGTGTGAGTAGCCATGGTGGTACAAGCAGGAAGGCACCACTGTGTGATGGCTGAGGCTGCATGGGAGGCATAGGTTCTGATCTGGGCTGATCTGAATAGGCCCGTGTGGTGGCGGGAGCCTGTGGTCCTGGCTAACCAGGAGGCTTGGGGCAGGTGGGGCATAAAATACCTCTCTTCCCCCTGCCCCCTGTGTATGTGCGGAGGACAGGTAGTGAGGCTAGGAGGTGGATTATGCCCAAGAGCTGTCAAGGATGCATGGGCAGGACATGGTGCCACGTGCACACGGTGGTAGGGGTGGAAGTGCTTGCCTGTGTGCCATGGCACCTGGGCCGGGGTCCTGCTGATCATGATAGTCAGTGCTTACCACATGCCAGACACTGTTCTAGACTCTTCTTTTAGTAGCTCATTTAATCTCTCCTTCTATTTTACAAATGAGGAAGCAGAGGCATAGGGAGATTAAATGATACACTCAAAGTTCATGCATCCAGGAAATAACAGCAGAGCTAGACTGTGAGCCCAGGCAGTCTGACCCCAGGCCGTGTGATGAATCCTTTTACCAAATTGCTTCTCTAGTGTCTGAGCTGATGCATATTCATTTATTTGTTCATCTTATCAAATATTTAATGAGCCCCTGCTCTGAACCAGACTTGGGGTTGGATACTGGAAATACAAGGGTGTCACAGCAGGACAAAGCCCAAAGGTAGGCCCTCAAGGTGGACTTGGAAGCTTTTTGTTGGAGACCCACAGGCTTGTCTGGCCACCCTACAGAGAAGCCTAGCACCTCCACAAGATCCATTCTGATGAGCAGCTATGGGTATTTACCTGGCCTCAGCCTGAGCTTGAGCCTGGCTGAGTAGGAGGTGGGCATAGGGCCACTCACAGGGCTCCAGGCAGGACGGCAGCAGAGCAGCCTAGGGCCCTTGCCCTGTCCACTCACAACCTCCTCCCCTCCCCCATCCCAGTCTCCCAGGATTTCAATTCTTGCCAGGCTCCCAGGCCCTCTCCAGGCACTGCATCTCATTGTCCCAGCCCATGGCCACATAACGACTTGTCCTTTACAGAATCAATCTCATTCTATTATTTACTAATTGCTTAGTTATTATTTTGATGGATGGAACAGGGCACACAGCCCTCTGGGCTCCTGTAAAACACATTGACTTCCAACCCACGCCACTTGGATAAATAATGGATCCGCATGCTGGAAAGCCCAGGCAGGTGCTCTAGGAGGTCTGTTCCCTGTGCCTCTTGCTTCTGCGGACTGATCCCTTTACTTTACTTCAGGGGGGCTCTTACAGGGTGGCTGCTCCATCTGGTAACCTTTGTAGCTGAAGTCAGAGCTCCCCCTCAGGGATTATGATTGCTATAGGGTGTGATGCCCTGAGCTGCAGCAGGGGAGAGGGAAGGAGACTGAGTCAGAGGGAAGGAAGCAAACACCCCAGGAAAGTCACCCCGACCGCAGCCCTTGCCATTGGGTCATCATTGCCTCCACTGTCAGACTGGATTCTCTAATGCTATTTGGATTTTATTCATCTCTATTGTTCCGAGAGCCAGTGTAGGGCTTGAGGGAATAGACACTGTCATGTGTATCCTATAGGAACAGAGAGCCCAAGGACTAGAAATCACTCTCCCACCATTCACATGATGTGTTTGACCCTTGATCCCAGTAGGTCACATTTGTGACACAGGCTTCCTATGCTAGGTTACACTCCACCATACTGTTATTCATAGCCATATTTCCACTTGATGAGCTCCTATGGGACTTGGCAACTTATATAATGAACTCTCAGGGAGCATTTACTATAGAGCTGAGTACTGTTTTAGGTGTTTACTCACTGAGTCCTCATAATGGCCCTATGAAGTAGGGGTGATCATTACCCACTTTTTATAGAAAGCTGAAGCACAGAGAGGTTAAGTAAATGCCCAGTGAGCGAACAGCTTGAATTCATACCCAGGAGGCTTAGCTCCAGAGCCAGAGTCATAACCCACAGCTAAGCTGCCTCTCCTGGCTTTCACATCTCCAGCTATTCCTGGAGGCTGTGTGCCTGCCTTGATCACTGTAAGGTAGTCTCCAAACTTTCTGATCATGCATCCCATTAGAAAAAGCTTTGAACCATGTTTCCTTCTGGCAAATGCATGTTTAAGCGCCTATAGTTATATATGAGGGGACTTGAAAAACTTTGTAGAAAATGGAATCAAAGTATGAGTTTATTTTGGTAGAAAAAAATTTGTAAAATTTATGCATAGAGTTTTTTTTTTTTTTTTGGAGAGATTTTCACTGTAGGGCGCGTGCGCTCGCCAGACAGACAGAGAGAGACATAGAGACAGAAAGCGAGAAATCACCCCCCAGGGGGGATGGTCATGCCGCAATCTCTTCTCCTCCATTCTCCTCTCGGGATCTTGGGCACGCACGCACATGTGCCCGGCGTGAGTTTTAAGCCACCGGGTCCAGGACACGAACCGTGGTCGACTACGTGGGAGTCCAGCGACATAGCCATTACGCTAACTGCTGGTTCCCTATGCATAGAGTTTTTAAATTTTTTTTATTTTGTTGTTGTTTTCCCATAGGGTGCTTGTACTTACTAGAGAGAGACAGAGAGAAAGAGAAAGTGGGAAATCATCCCCTATGGGGATGGTCTTACAGCAATCTCTTCTCCTCTTGGGATTTTGGACAAGCATGCACACGTGCTCAGTATGATTTTCAAGCCACCAGATCTGGGACTTAAACTGCAGAGTTGGCCTTGTGGGATCCAACACTTTAATCTCCACACCACCTGCTGGCCCATGTTGTTGTTTTTGTAAAGTGTCTCATAACACGCATTTTCCGTGAACTCCTTGAAGACCCCTTGTACAAGCATTATCAGGAATTACGATCTCAAGGCATGGGATATACTTAGTGTGATGGAAATAAGTCCACATTTCAGTCTTGTCATGAATCCCAAGTTTAGGGGGAGGGAATTGCTTGCAGATTTGTCACTGTTTTTCTCACAATGTAGCTGAAAGCAAAGGCTGTCCTCAGGAAGGGTGGGCAGCTCTGTTGCTTGTTTTGTTCAGTCAGTAGATTCTTTGCAAGAGTCTTTTCAAGCCACCAGTCCAGTTGGGGAGAGTTGATTCCATGAAAAGTGGGTCGTTTACAAATCCTATCATCTGGGTAAACCTGAACACTAATGAAAAAGGGCTGTTGTCAACCCCTCCACATTGTGGCCACCTGACCCAGGACAACTAATCCGATTTGTAAATTGTGTATTACTGAATCTTCATTTCTGTCCTTTTTTTATATAAGAAAATGGGGTGCACACGCCCCCAGTGGCAGTCTGTTCTTTAGCTCCCTAATGTTTATTAGCGCATATTCTATGGGTTTCCAGAGCTCTTGCTCATGATTCAGTCATTTTCACACAGATTCAACCTTTGGGGAACCAAATAAACATTCAAAAATACCCACAGAAAATTAGTTGATTAAATAAATTCATGCTCAGGAACACAAACAGTTCTCAAAAACTGGTAATAAGTTCAAAATAGGTGATTTGTATTTGGTGTTACACACAGGAGAAATTCTAAGCTTGATTTGAACAGATTGAGTCAACAAATGCTCCGAAGGGCTTACAATTCCTTTAAGTAGTTCCTACCTCCCTTTGTCTTCTTGTTGGATACTTCAGGTGAGCTTGGATGGTTGAGGTCATCATTGGCTGGAGGGAGTACATTAGCTGGACTTGTATCTCTCAAATAAGCTTTCCAAGCAAAGAGGGTTAACAGGGAAGCACCTGTGTTTTGGAGAGATTATAGGCCACACAGATAGTTCATGGTGGAGCTAGGTTTGAAAATTCAGGTCAGCACACCAAGTAAGCTCTTGATTCTTCGGTGTGTTAGCTAGCTACTGACAAAATAATGCTGAGTAACAAACCATCCCCAAAGCCAGCAGCTTAAAACAATAATTTATGCTCATGTTCCTGGGTCCCTTCATTACCCTATACACTGGAGTTTGTTCTAGAGGCTTAGGTAGATTCAGGTTTAGTATCTGGGGGAAGAATAGCATCACAAGTGATCCTGTGATGCAGACACTATGATACTGTGATGTAGGTATTATGGTCAGGAAGACTGTCCTAGCAGGTGTTCTCTCTTCAGTAATGTTGAACAATTAATGCTGGTGGTGTCAGCCTGATGTGTTAGGAAGTTCTCTGGGTCTTCTACCTAGTGTTTTTAGCAGCCATTGTATAGAAAGAGCCTTGTTTCATTAGGTGTGGCAATGATATTCTATTAGGTCTCCTCTTACTAGCTCTAATCTTTCTATAAAGGGGAATTTTCTCACATAAAGTATTTGGTTATCCTACGGATTAGTTTGTATAGGAAAGGTATGATAAATGCTTGATGTTTTTCCCTCAGTGAAAGTGGCTAAGACTTTTAAGTATCATTATGACTAGTGGATTTTAAATAGGTTTGTAGTGTTTCAATCCATTGCAGTCATTGTCCTTAACAAGTAAATGTTTCCATATTTGGCCAGTGGGAGTTCATTCAAGTTGGTTCTTGTGTCTTTTTGACAGGATCCCAATTATCTTTGACCACTCTTTTGCTTTCAAGCACAAGGCTCATTCTGTACTTTTTTTTTTAATTAAAAAAAATTGACTTGAGATCAAGTAAAGACAAAAAACTAGATATTTTTAAAATTACATACTCTGTCTCTTTCATGAAAGAGATAGAGAGGCACTTCCAGTGAGACCTTCATGTTGTGATTCATGCCTAGTTTTAGGTGGTCCAGATTAACAGGCATGTGCATGTGTGCACTCAGTGTGCTCAGGGAGGTTCTAGGACATGAACCCAGGATCTTTCCTATGGAGGTCCAGTTACATTACCACTGCGCCAACATCTAGCCTCTCATCCTGCACACCTTCTACTCCAGTCCTAGAATCAATCATTTTGCCAAGGAACCCCAGGGTCTTTTAGTGGAAAATGGTATTTAGAGATCACAATATAGGTATTAAATGTGTTTATTGCTATTGTGTTATCATTGCTTCTAGGACTTTTCAGTGGGCAATGTTATGTAAAAATACATACACATAAATATATATATATATATATATTTTTTTTTTTTTGGAGAGGTTTATGCCATAGGGTGCATGTGCTCACCAAAAAGACAGAGAGAGACAGAGAGACAGAAAGTGAGAAATCATTCCCCCAGGGCGGGGGAGGGGTGGCCACACTGAAATCCCTTCTCCATTTTCCTCTCGGGATCTTGGGCACGTACACACATGCACCCAGCTTGAGTTTAAGCCACCAGGTCCAGAACTTGAACCACATTCGACTACATGGGAGTCCAGCGACATAGCCATTATACCAACTGCTGGTCCCCAATATGTAAATTTTTTTACAAAGTGGAAAATAAATCTTGAGTTATACTGATATTTCAAATGATAGACAGTAGGGTAAAATTCTAACTTGTTAGGTCATTGGGAAAGTCATGACTACTTTTTCTATGCAAAAATGCATCATGACTTACCCAATGACACAATATTTATTTCATATTTATATTGGTTCTCTACCTCCATAAATAATTATTTTCTCATTATCTATCTATCATCTATCTCATCTATTCATTCATACCATTCATCCATTCCACATACATAGACTCACAAACATAAGATTAGTTTGAAAATAGCCATAATAGCATTGTCATTAAGGACAATCAATTGAATGTAGTTAAAGATTGCACTGTGTATATTTTTCTTTTTAAGATCTACAGTTAAATAGATTTTTTTTAGTTTAGTGTGTCATTTAAAAAATAGAGTTTTTTGGTCTGTACTTGATCTCAAGTCAATTTTTTTCTTTAGGATTTTGCACTCAGCAGAGAAATAGAGGGGAAATGAGAAATCACCCATGAGGACGAATGGCCACATCACAATCCCTTCTCTTCTGTTCTCCTCTTGGGATTTTAGGCATGCCTGCACATGTGCCCATTGTGATTTTGCAAGCTGCCAGGTCCAGGACTCAAACTGTGGTCAGCCATGTGGGAGTCCAGCGCCTTAACCACCGCACGACCTGCCTGCCCCTTAAGTCAATTACTAAACAAAATACATTCAGAACGATCTACTTCCAGCTTGTTTACCTCTTTTGTCTTTATTAGTTTTGGAATTATTTTATTTATATCTGAAAATATAAAGCAAATACATACATATGTATGTGTATTTTCTCCTTAGCCTATGCAAATAAAAAAAAGCAAACCATGTACTCTATTCTGCATCCTGGTTTTTTCCCCTTAATAAGTTTTGGAAATTATTTCATAGCTTTATTTAGAAATAGTCCTCATTCTTTACATAGCTGCATAGTACTTCATTGTATAGATGTACATAAGTTATCCAGTTGATTACTTATTGATAAATATCTGGGTTATTTCCAATCTTTTGCTCTTATATACAGTGCTTCAATGGATGAGCTCGTGTTTATAGAACACTTAATACAAAAGTACAAAATACTTTTGTAGTTTTTTCAGTGTCCTTTTTTAAAAAGATGTTTTTGCTTTAGGGCATGTGTGCTCATTGGAGAGAGTGAGAGAGACAGAGACAGTGAGAGGGAAAGTGAGAAATAACCCCCCAGAGGAGATGACCACACTGCAATTCTTTCTACTCCATTCTCCTCTTGGGATTTTAGGCACACAAACACACACACATGCCCAGCATGATTTTCAAGCCGCTGGGTCCAAAACTTGTGCCACGTGGGAGTCCAGTGATGTAACTGCTACACCATCTGCTGGCCCCCTTTCAGTGTACTTTGGGGATAGATTCCTAGAAATGGGATTCATAGGCAAAAAGGTAAAAAAAAATCCTATGTAATTTTGCTCACTATTGCCAGATTGATTATTTTTGCTTTCCTAAGACTTCTCCAATTAGATATGTCATTAGATTTTGGAGTTTTGCCAATGTAATAGGTGAAAATTATCTCAGTTTAGTTTTAATTTCTCTATTTTCATAGGTTCAGAGGCCATGATAATTTTTCTCATGACTGTCTGTTCAGTTTTTGTTCATTTTTCTACTGATTTTTTGTTAAGGATATTAACTCTTTATGGTGTGGTTTTTAAAAATAACTATTTATTAAATTTTATTTATTCATTCATTCATTTTATTTTGGCCAGAGAGAGAAAGTAAGTGAGAAAGCAAGCCACCAGGTCTGGGACTCGAACCATGGTTGGCCATGTGGGAGTGTCCAGTGTCTTAGCCACCATACCACCTGCTGGTCCCCTATGGTGTGATTTTAAAAGCATTTTCACTGGGCTTGTTTTTTAATGGAAAAATGTTTTAGTCTTTTGTGTGTGTGTATATATATATATAAATGTATTTCAGTTCCTTGGTTTATAGTATGAAGATTGAATACACTTTTTTTCTTCTTCTATATAGCTGTCCAGTTGTCTAGGCGTGGCTTATTAAAATATCTTTCCTTTCCCTCACTGGCTTGAAACGTTGCCTTATTCATGTATTAAATTTTCATTTGCAGTTGAGCTATTTCTGGATTTTCAATCCATATGCCATAAATAGGTTTGTTTGTATTTATACACTGTTAAGACTATAGAGTCTTAAAATATGTTTTAGGACCCCTTATTGCTTTTCATTTTTATTTTTTTTTCTGATTTACTAGTTTTATTTCATATGACTTTTATAATCAATCTCTGATCCTCCAGGAAAAAAATAATGGTATTTGTGTGTGGGGGAAGATCTTGGATTTCTCATTAAATTTATAAATTAACTTATGAAGTTCTGACTTTTTAAAAAATAATTATTTTATTTAACTTTATTTATTTATTTTTCATTTGACCAGAAAGGGACAGAGTGAGAGAGAGAGAGAGAAAGAGAGAGAGTGAGAGAGAAAGTGAAAAAGCAAACCACCAGGTCTAGGACTTGAACCTCAGTTGGTCATGTGGTACTTCAATGTTCTTAACTTCCATGACACCTGCTAGGCCCAAAGTTCTGACATTTTTATAATGTTGATTTTTTTCCATACAAGATCATTGTATCTACAACAATTTATTCAAGTGTACATTTCTGTCTTTCAGAAATTGTTTTAATCCTCCTCCTTGGGACCAGCAGTTAGTGTAATGGCTATGTCACTGGACTCCCATGTAGTCGACCGCGGCTCGAGTCCCAGACCCTGTGACTTAAACTCACGCCGGGCGCATGTGCATGCGTGCCCAAGATCCTGAGAGGAGAAAGGAGGAGAAGGGATTGTGGCGTGGCCATCCCCCCTTGGGGGGGGTGATTTCTTGCTTTCTATTTCTCTGTCTCTCTCTGTCTGTCTGGCGAGTGCACGCACCCTATAGCAAAAATCTCTCAAAAAAAAAAAATCTTCCTCCTTTAGATTTTCTACATTTCTTATTATATTTATGTCTAAATATTTTTAGTTTTTGCTTTTACAAATGAATTCTGCCCTTACATTTTTTCCTGCCAATTTTTTGTATTTATAAAGACTATCAGCTTCTCCAGGTTAATTTTGTATATTTATTAATTGTTTATAGCAGCTTCTCCATGTTCTTTTGACTTGTCCCAATACATATATTGTCATATCATCTGCAAGCAGAAATAAATTGAACCTCTTTCTTTCCAATTCTTATGACTGTACTTGATTTCTCTTGTCTAATTGCTTTGGCTAGTACCTCCAAAATCATATTAAATAGTTTTGATGTGCTGTTCTTTTTAAGTGCTGGGCTTTTGTTCACTGGTATTTATGTTTGTTTACTAGCATTTTCTTTATGGTTTTTCTGTCTGTGAACGCAAGTAAGGTCGGTGGGGTCTGTTTTTAAACTCTGTGGTATCCAAGACCTATATGTGGATAACAGCATGACCTCCAAAGATTCTCTTCTTCCTCCACACTGGCTGGTGCTATTATCTTCAAAATCTACTTCCTCTATGCTTGCTTTTGGTTCATGCTACATTGATCTTTCAGGATCCTCTCTTCAACTTCATGTTGCTTCCTGTCCTTTCTCCTTCCTAAGAATTAATGAAGCTTGATGGTATCAGGAAAGTGAACAGGCCTTGAACTCGCACAGACCAATCTGCTATTGATCACAGTTCAGCCACTGAACTTTGGGAAAACAACGGGCTCTTTTCAAGCCTCATGTTTCGCATCTGTAAAATAGGAATGATAATAATGCCTTATTTCACATGACTGCTGATAAGGGAAATACCATTAAAGAGATAATACAATTAACAAATGTTTGTTATGTCTATTCACCAACTCGTTCCTTGTTCCTGGGCACAGACTTAGATAACATTTTCCACTCTTGCTTACAGTAAGTCGTGGCCGGGTACCTGCTCTGTGCTGGCCAATGGAATGTGATCAGAATGATGTGTACCTCCTCCAGATAAAGTCCATAACAACCTCCCACATGTACTTTTTCTTAGTCTTTTTCCTATTTGTTTGATGCAGGCAAGCAAGGTGAACATGGTGGAGCCAAAGTGTAGAAGAAGACTAGGTCTCTGAATCATCACTTGGAGGAGAGTTACCTGCTAATTAGGAACAGGGTTTGGATTTTACATGAATAAATAATACACTTTGATCATTTTTGACCTATTGCCCATTTCAGAGTTTGCCGGTTATAGCAACTGGCATTACCCTAATACCATGGTCAGGAAATGTAACTTCCTCTCACTTTTCCTCTTCTCATTCCTCATGTCCTAGCTCTAAATGCCAACCTCTGGTCTTTCTTTGACCTCTTAAAGGTAAAATTAATGAGTTATTCTGCCGTTTGTGCTTCCAGAGCTCTTAATGCCCTTTTCTGATCACAAAAGCCTTTGGAGACATGTCTGGTCCAGAGCTGGAGCTCGATTAGGGTGAAAGGGTTGAATGAGGAATGAGTATATAGTATGCAGGTATACCAAAAACATGTATGGGCCAGTAGATGGCATGGAGGTTAAGGTGCTGGATCCCACATAGCCAAAAGTGTGGTTCAAGTCCCAGACCTGGGGACTTAAAAATCACACTGGGCATGTGTGTGTGTGTGCCCAAGATCCTGAGAAGAGAATGGAGGAGAAGTCATTGCAGCATGGCCATTCCCCCTGGGGGTAATTTCTCACATTCCCTCTTTCTGTCTCTGGTGAGCGCATGTACCCTATAGCAAAACTAAAAATAACGAAAACAAAATAAAACAAAAACACAAATAGCAAAGCATGTACTATCTCTTCCAGCTTTAAGTTCAAAGCAAACTGTCAACCCAGTTACAACTTTGGGTCACTGCTAGGGATAGCTCTTAGTGAAGACTCCTGTTTTTGCATTGGAACAAATGACACAGGTTGCGTTTCATGGGCCCTTTATTTCCTGCCTTATTAGGTTCAAATCTTGGCTCTGTCTGAAACTGGCTATGTGACCTTGGGCATATCACCTCCTCTCTGGCTCAGAGAACTGTGATGTGGGGGCAGGGGTGGTGGTGGTGGAGGAGATCTCTCTTGACCTCTTCAGGAACCTGAGGCTATTAGTCAGCTCCAGGGCTTCTCTGAGGTGCCATGTAGTGTTCACGTTTACAGACTCCCGCAATGCTAAGATTATGGGCCCATCTGTCAGCCATACTGCCTTGGGAAACTCAGCCTATCAGCCAAGCTACTCCAAACTCCTCAGAGATGAGGTCACATTAAAACTTTCTGAGGTCCAGCCCCGTAATGCAGTGGTTGGGAGCCAGATCCCACATGACTGAAAGTGTTTCAAATCTCAGACCCAGGGCCTTGAAAAACATTCCAAGTGCATGTGCGTGCATGCCCCAAACCCTGCTGGGATAGAGAAATGGAGGCAAATGGATTGCAGTGTAATCATGCCCCATTGCGGGGAGCACTTTCTTTTTCTGGGGAGCCCATATGCTTACTGAAAAGAAAAAAAAAAAAGACAACCTTTCTGAGGACCCATATTCCAGAGATTCTCGTGCCCACTGCCACTCTTAAGTCATACAGAACTAAAACAATTCTATCCTGGAAATACTATGGTCCACTTGAATGTTGACTCTTTCATGACTATTACGTTTGTAATGCTTTTTTAATATTAAATATCAGAAGCTCTCTAAAATTCTTTATTTTTCCACATTTATTTTTGGTGCCCCTGCTTGCTGTCATCTTCAGCACCTGCTGAGCCTCCTGTTGGATCCAGCAGGCAAGTGATACTCATCTTAAAGCACCTTGAGCATTTTGCATGCCTGGAATTGGTGGGAGCAGAGCCCAATTCCTGTCCATGTGGGCAGGTGCTGATATTTCACTCACACGTGGCTGGAAGGCAGCCAGGTCTCAGGACTGCAGCTCCTTTCCCGGGTTCCTGTGGTGCATTGAGTGACAGGAAGTCTTGCAAGCTGCCATGTGTAGGGGTGAGGGTGTGACAAAGGGCACTGGGGACAGGGAGAGCCCAAGCTGGAAGGAAAACAAGCAGGAAGGGGCTGTGGAAAATGCCACTTGCGTCATCCCTTAGCTCTGGGTGAGGCATAAAAATGAACCAGTCCAGGTGCTTCCTGGCACAGAGGTCTCAGACCAGTTGGCTGGAACAGTGGCTTGGTGGGATCAGGAGTTGTGAGCTTGGCACTGGGGAATAAGGAGCCCTAGGCTGGCCTGAGAGCCTTGCTTCTGAAGGCCCAATAACGGCAATAAAACAGAATGGTTACAAAAGACAGATCCAAATCTGGGATCCCTCATGCACTAGCTCCATGACCTTGCAGAAGTCACGTAACATTTCTGATACAAAAGGTGGTCCAAACAAGAAGAGATCAGCAAGACCAACTAGTCTAGCAACCTTATTTTACAGAGGATGCTCTGAGTTGGAAAGGAGCTCTCCAAGAATTGCAGCTGGTAGGAGGCAGAGTTGGGCCTAAATCAAAAACTTCGAATTCCCGTCTGAGTACTTCACTGTGTATATCATTTTGAATACTGGGCACAAACAACAGCCGTACCAATCGTTTAACTATTCCTCCTCTCAGTCATCCATAACCCACCCAGCAATCCACTAATTCCTCCATTTGCCCATCCATATAAGCCATCCCACCTAACCACCCATTATTTACCCATCTACTCACTCAGTTATTCATCCATCTGACACCTTATCCGGCTAGTCCTTATCTCCCCTTTCCACACGGTTCTATCCCTCACTCATCTCCGGACTCATCTACCACGTGCCCTTCCATCCAACCTCCATCACTCCCGTCAATCCAGACGGCACATAGCCAATGTGTTCGCTCTAGGGTGGGAGAATCTGCAATTCTTTAAGACCTATCGTTCCCAAGTGAAGTCAGAGTGCTTACTGAGTTACTATTGGGTTTATCGTGTAGTTCTAAGCACTGCTGGGTTAGGGTAGGGATTGAGAAATTAAAAAAGATGTATATCTACTTCAAAAGAATATTACAACAAAATACAGTACAAGATTGTGGATTAGATCTTGGACTGGGAAAATAAAAGAGCCATAAAGTATATCATTGGGACAACTGATAAAATTTAATATGGAAATTTTAATGTGGATAGATAATGGTATATTGCTGAAATGTTTCATTTTCTCATTTTGGTAACTGTAGTGTGGTTATATAAGAGAATGTGTTTTTTTTTTTTTTCTTACGAAATTCCTGCAGAAGTATTTAGGAATAAGGGAGATAAAGAGGCATAATATTTCTAACTTATTTATGGATAATTTCAGAAAAAAGTTTTACATATGCCAAATTCAGACATTGTGCTATATAATTCAAAACATATTTGTATATAATATGCAAAGTATATAATTGTATGTACATATATGTATACATCCATACATAGATTGACAGAGAGAAAGTAAACACAACAGAAAGTAAGCAATTGGTAACTCCAGGTCAAGGATATAAAAAATTTCTTACATTGTTCTCGCAAATTTTCTGTTTGAAATTACATAAAATAAAAAAGTTAACCCTTCAAATTCACAATTTCTTTCTCTTGGAGTTTAGGTAGCAAAATATTTATGGGAAATCTAGATACATATGAAGGTTAAAAAGGACAAGACATCTTGATCTGTGAGTGTTCATGTCTCCACCTCACTCCCAGAAATGAACATAATTAAGAACTAGGGGGAAAGGACCAGCAGATGGCGTAATGGTTACATCGCTGGAGTCCCACATAGAGGATTTGTGGTTCGAGTCTTGGTCCTGGAGGCTTAAAACTCATGCCAGGAACATGTGTGTGTGTGCCCAAGATCCCAAGAGGAGACTAGAGGAGGAGGGAGTGCTGTATGGCCATCCTCCCTGGGAGACACTTTCTGTCTCTCTGGCAAGCACATGCGACCTATTTCAAAAATATCTCTTGAGACCAGCAGTTAGCGTAATGGCTATGTCGCTGAACTCCCATGTAGTCGACCGCGGTTCGCGTCCCGGACCCCATGGCTTAAATGCATGCTGGGCACGTGTACATGCTTGCCCAAGATCCTGAGAGGAGAATGGAGGAGAAGGGATTGTGGCATGGCCAGCCCCCCTGGGGGGGGGATTTCTCACTTTCTGTCTCTCTGTCTCTGTCTGGTGAGTGCATGTGCCCTATAGCAAAATCCTCTTCAAAAAAAAAAAATCTCTAAAAAAAAGAACTAAAGGGGAGATAATGGAAGAGAAACTTCAGGAGTGGGACTGGGGAGACTTTGTGGGGTGGACTGGTGAGAGCCGCAGCTTCAGAGTATGCCAGAACTTGGATAGAAAAGGAACTTCTAAGAAGTCCACTATTATGAATGTGATTGTTTTTCAAGAATCAGAATAAGGATTGAAATGTCTTTTTAAATTACTTTTGTTTGCTGGGCTGAGTCTTTGAGCACAACTTCATGCAAAGACTGAGTCACACGGAGGCTGCCTTTTACTCAGGGTACAAATACGGAACTATTCCACATGGATTAGTGCAAGGGAGTAACCAGAGGACAAGTTGGTGAAAGAAGTTCTAATTCCAACAGTCACCGAAGACTGTCAGACACAGCATGCAAGGTGTGAGCGATAGCTAGGCGGAGTGGAGGGGGTCTTGTCAATCCTGGCGAGAAAGAGGAAAGGCACAGAAATCATGAATGCCTATGAAGCACGGTCCTCGTTTCTTTTACACGCTTTAATCTCAGTCCACACAGCATCCCTCCGGACTATTACTAGCTCTATCTTATAGTTAAGGAGACTGAGTCACAGATACGTTGTTCGAGGTCATATGGCTGGAAAGTGGCAGAATTGAGAACTGCCTTACTCCAAAGACCCCTCGCGCCACCCAAAGCCACACTGCCTCAGGAAAGAACATGTTCCAAGAGGCTGTTAGAGAGAGAGAGAGAGGAGAGGGGATGAGCACAGAAAGGAGGGCCCTGAATGCCAGGAGCAAGATCCCAGAGTTGTTTTTCTGTTCTTTTTTTTTCAGTTTATTTATTTTATTTACGATATAGAGTATGTGTGTGTAAGAGAGGGAGAGCAAGCAAGAGAGAGAGGCAGCCTTGACAGAATCCTGTCGTGCCACAATCTCCTTTCCCCAGCCTCCATTTTGTCAGCATCTTTGGCATATGTGCAAGTTCCCAGCACGTTTTCAGGCTGACCTGGGAATCCAAACTCACAGTAGACCACATAGCTTCCAGCACTGCAGTCCAGATTGCTACCAACGCCACCACCAGGCTGGGATGCCCAGACTTTACCAATAAGATTCTAAGAACATTCACAGCAGGGAAGGGTCTTGGTGGGCATGGGATGTAGTAAGAGGAGCCAAGGCTTTGCAATCCGATCCAGCCACAGGGGCACTGTCAGAAAGATGTCCACCCCTCCAAGGGCCTGGCTTACAAACCCCTTAGTCTGACTGATTCTCCTGAGAGGTAGGAGCTGCTTCCTGCTCCAGGCACCAGGCACATTTAAATGCAGAGAGAGGGATTGCGATTCTGTGTGGGCAGCCTCAATTGTGAGCTGCCAGCTGCTGCTTCCTGCTCTCTTCTGACACAGGATGGGGGAACAGCCTCCCTTTCCTCCTTGCAGACTGTATGATTACTGAACGCACACCAGCCTCCCTCTGCTCAGTGACTTGGACTGCAACCTTGTCCACCTGGCTAACTCAGACTCCAGACCAGGTCCATCCTGGATGGGCAGAGGTGCCCTGTGTTGCTAAAGAAGGCTGAGATTGGAGGATGCCTCCGGGACAGGGTGAGGGGGGCAGGGAAAGCCAGAAGAATCATTTAAGATTTCAGAAGCAGAGAGAGGGTTTACCTCACTGGCCAGGACTCTATTTTCTTCTATTAGCTGGAAGCAAGGATAATGACAACGCCCTACAGGAAGGCACAGCCACAGATGGATGAAGCCTGGGTCACTGAAAGACAGGGTGGAGATCAGCTGACACCCCGCTACCCCACAAACACCCACCCAGAATGAGGGTAGCAAGAACTACCTTTCTATTGTAGTGAGCTGGTACACGTGTGGGCCTATTGGTTACCGCACCTGGCCTACACTCATACTTGGCTTGAATCATTAAGGTGTCATGCAAAGAGCATCCCACTCCTGACTCCACTACCAACTTACTCTGTCAACTGGGACTGTCACTTTTCTGGGCCTCGATTTTCCCATTTGTGAGGAAAGAGGATCAACTAAGTTAAGTCCCTTCTGTTTAGTGATTCTACTTTCTAAGAAGTAGACAGCAATCCTTGAGCAGAGAAAACAAGCAAAATATCATTTGTTGTTTTTGCATTGAAAAATACGTCATGACTTGCCCGACGACCCAATGTTTGACCAAATGTCCCATTACATCCTTGCTGCAATGACGGTAAAATGGAGGCTGGCAGATTATCGGAGGAGCTAAGTCACAGTAGGTTAGTTCATTGATTGGTGGACCCATTACAACCTGGCACAGAGGTCTCTAGTGACGTGTCATGGGGTTCTTTTAAAGTCAAACTTGGATGAATGGATAGAAAAGAATGCACAGAAAAACAAATACATGGGAAACACAAGACTGGGTGGGCTAGCTTTTAGGTGAATGAGAGACTCATGGTTCAAAATAGACCCTAGGGAACCAGCAGTTAGCGTAATGGCTATGTCGCTGGACTCCCACGTAGTCGACCGTGGTTCGCATCCCGGACCCGGTGGCTTAAAACTCATGCCGGGCGCGTGTGCGTGCGTGCCCAAGATCCCAAGAGGAGAATGGAGGAGAAGGGATTGCGGCGTGACCATGCCCCCTGGGGGGTGATTTCTCGCTTTCTGTCTCTATGTCTCTCTCTGTCTGTCTGGTGAGCACACGCACCCTATAGCAAA
>NW_006160082.1:954883-979639 GCF_000334495.1 Tupaia belangeri chinensis | reverse complement strand
GTACTCCCATGTAGTCGGTCGCAGTTCGAGTCTCAAACCCGGTGGCTTAAACTCAGCTGGGCGTGTGTGTGTGCATGCCTTAGATCCTAAGAGGAGCATGAAAGAGAAGGGATTGCAGCATGGTCATCCCCTCTGGGGGCTGATTTCTTGCTTTCTGTCTCTCTGTCTGTCTCTCTGGTGAGCACACGCACCCTATAGAAAAAAACTCTCCAAAAAAAAAAAAAAGCCTCTATAAAGTAAGAGATTGGAACAAAGGTGACAAAGGGAAACAGAACCAAGATAAATAAATGCAAGTCCTGTAAAACTCAAGGGCTGGGGGAACTTGTCCGAGCAACAGGCCTTAGCAACTGGCTGTATAGCCGTGACCTGGGCATTTTCGTTTACCACAATCGTGGAGCCAGTGATGGACTATGGCTACTGAAACCCACAGCATCTGAGGCTGCACCAAGTCCAAGTCACACACAGTCCAAGGAGGAGAAAGAAGGTGTCCATCCATGATCATGTCCTATGCCATGGAGCAGACCACTGATGCTTTAGCACAAGGGCCGAGTACCAAATACTCAACCACTGGGGGCTCTAAAGTGCGGTGCTGTTGTTCAGCTCAGCACAGAGCAGCTCTAGGTCATAGCAAACTGGCCCAGTTGTGGTAGCATGCGGGACACTCCTACTTGGCAGACTGAAGCCATGTGGGAGGTCTGGCTTTGGTTCCCTGCCACCCTTAAAAGCTGGGCATGCTTGTGTGTGCTGTAGTATCAGCTACTCGAAGGCCAAGGTGAGTGGATTTTGACACAGTGAGACCTGGTCTAAAACATCACACACACACACACACACACACACACACACACAGTAAGACCAGACAAAATTAAACAAATGGGTGTGAATGTGTTCTGATAAAATTTTATTTACAAAAACAAATGGTGGGTCAGACTTGAGCATTGGATTGCAGTTTGCCTGTTCTACTTTGGAAAGGACAGAGGCAAATGAGTGGTATGGCGAGTTTCTCGAGGTTGAGGTGCAGGTCAGTAGTGCAGAGTTAGGCTTGCCTACTCTGTGGTCCCAGAGGGAGTTACAAGGAAGCTTGTTTTCATTCACATGGAGGAAGACCCCATAAAACAGCAAAGGGCTGGGTCTGCATTATCAGAGGCTAGGGAAGAGGGGAATTGGGCTGGGTGTTCCTCAATGCCCAGGCCTGCTATGGAGTAAGAGGTCCCCCGTCTCTGTGACCACCCATCCTACCACCCTTCTCTGTACCCATTAAGGAGCTGCACACCCTGCCCACATAGCGAGATCTGAATAACACCAGGACGCAGCCACAGATCCTTTGATCATGAGGCTCCAGGAGTCAGGGATGCGTGTGTAGGCCTGGCTTGACTGGAGACTTGCTGTGAACCCTGTGGGGGCTGGGGAGGCCTCTGGCTGCAGATAGCAATTTTCCCACCCCATGGGTTAGGGTAGGTATTGCCCTTCAAATGGGGGCCTGGCCCAGGCTCTCCTCTTATCAAAACGGTGTGAAGAGGTTGGAAGAGTTAATTTCTCTGGTCCTTTACAGCATGGGCATCTTGGGGACAGTGAGCTGCCACCACTGGCTATAAATGAAACCAGACCCTCACTCACTCTTTGCTGGCCACTGGGAGGGCATTTTGCATAGAAGTGGGACCTCCAGGTATCTTGGCAATATCCTGGATCCCCCTTACCTCAGCTCTGCAAGGTCATGGCTGAGCTTAAAACAGACTATGACTCATTCAATATTGCCATAAATCTAGGAAACGGGGTGTCGGCCCAAGGCCTTGACTGCAAAGTAACAGAAGCCCCAACTCAGCTGGCTACCCTGAAGCAGAGAAGCAGCTGACTCATCGCCAGGCGCAAGAGGCATGACTTAGAGTTGACTGCCCAGGTAGAAGAACCCCAACTCCAGGTAACCTAAAGGATGAGGAAATCCATCTATTACCTCAGCAGCAATAAGCAGCACCTGGGTCCCCACCCCCACCTCCCGACTCCTTGGTCAGAGCTGATTGGACCAGAGGGAAGCACCAGACCCAGAGCAGCCAATCAATAACCTGGCTGACAGCCAATGGGATGGTCTGGGGGGAGCTGCCCCCGATCCTAGTGCCAATAATTAAGAGGGCCCCGTTGGATCTTTCTCCCTGGGAGCTTGAGGCAGAGATTGGGAAGGAGCGTGGGCCAATTGTACAGGGAGCAGAAGATGAAATTCACAGGAAGGCCAAGGTGACGGAGGAGCGTGTGGGTATATAGAAGACAGCAGGGAGGGGGGGAAGTGCAGGTGGAGCCAGCTTGGTGAGGAGTGGGCCATCTTTAAAGCCGTAAATAGAAGTTGCCCTGTCCCCAGAGCTGAGGCAGGGCTTTCCCAGCCCCCAGTTTGTTCTGGTCTTTATAAGCCTGAGTGGCCACTGCAGTCACCCAGTGGCCGGCATGGGCGAGCCGTTGCCTCCTCTGCTCCCACAATATCCTTGTGTGTGGCCAGTCCTCACCATCACCCGGAGAGGTATCCAGGAGAGCAGTGAGCCAGAATTCTGAGGGATTCTTTCGCAGGATCACGGCATGGCATCAGCCAGGCTTCCTGGGTCAGGTGCAGGGAATGGCTCCCTGGGCTTGAATGGTTCCCTGTGCTGTCCCAAAGCCAGAGAGCCTTCCCTGGGCATGTATGACAGCTCGCTGGTCAGCCGAGGCCAGGGCACCAGCCCAAATTGGGGCAGGAAGCTGGCATCGCCCTCTGCCCCAGCCTGAATCGGGAAGGTCAGTGTGGGGTGCAGAGGAAAGGGGAAGTGGGAACCATGGGACGTGGACACGTGTACCTGCGTTCCCTCTCCACTGCCCCACCCTACCCCATGTCATTACCAGCCCTCGGGTTTCTCAGACGAGGGAGACCATCCACCCCATAGTGATGAAGGTGCCGTTGCTGGAAGCCAGCCCACTCCCAACCCCCATTTACAGCATGAGCAGGCCGGTGGCCAGCCCCCGGGGCCTCTGCTTCCTTATCTGTAAAACGGGGGTGAGCGTGGAACCCACCACACAGGGTTGGGAGGATTAAATGAGTTCACACGCATACAGCACTTGGGATGGCGCTGGGGCATGGCCTGTGCCGATTAGCCATGGCTCCATTTACCAAGGGCTCAGAGAAGGGCAGACGGCAAGAAGGACAGAGGGAGAAAAGGAGACAGACACAGTAAAAGGAGGACGAGGGAGAAAAGGAGACAGACACAGTAAAAGGGGAATAAGGCTGGGGAGAAGGGCATGGAGGACTAGGGGAAATACAGAGTTCCCTTAGGTGCTGGCCTTCACCTCTCAAGGCTGTCTCTGTTCTCATTTTCTTGTTCTTCCTTTTCTGAGGAATCCCCCCCCCCCCCGCCCCGCCGTTTCCATAGTGATGAAAACCTGGACCCAGTGGAAAGTTCTCTGTGCTCTTGGCAACCAGGCTGCAGCACCCTGCCTCCCGCTGCCTGCCTGTGCGTGGGCGGCCAGCTACGGCTGCTGCCAGGACCCAGCCAGCTCGGCCTCTCTGTGCAGCTCAGCCCTGCCCCACAGAAGCTAGGGTGGGAGCCCTGGTGTGTCCGTGCAAGGGCCCTCAGAGGATATCTAGCCCACCCCATTTTACAGGCAGAACATCGGGCCAAGGAGGACCAGTGAATTGCCCAAGGCTGAGCAGACTCTTGCGTCCCCTCCCCTGGGGTCTCTCTTCTGGGCTCAGCCATAAGTCTGGGCATGATGCACCCAGGGACATCACCAACAGGGCACTAGCTACATGGCAGGTCAGTCCCAGAAGACAGGTGAGCTGCTGAAAGCCAGGGGAAGGCAAAAAAGCAATAGGATCCTGGAGACATCATCCTTGGCCACCGTTTCTTCCCCAGATACAGTGAGGTGTGTTACAGACCGTCCTTCCAAAGTTTATATGCTGAAAGCCTAACCCCCAGTGTGATGGTATTAGGATATGGGGCCTCTGGGAAGTAATGAGGTCATGAGGGTGGAGCCCCCATGATGGAGTTAGTGCCCTTTTAGGGGAGGCCACGGAGGCCACACAGAGGCTAGCCTTGGTGGTGCAGAGGCAATGCAATGCCCTGTGGAAAAGCACTGGGTTAATTTTGTGGGGTTTCCCTGTACACAGTGGGGTGTGCACATGCACATGCCCATGATCCTGGTTGGCTGAGGCTGAGGGGAAGCACTGTGGCATGGAGACCTACCCCTGGCTGGGGCGCCTGCCTCTCTCTTTCTCTCAAGAGATTAATTCATTTTAAATAAGAGAATTCCTTGAAGAAGAAGAAACAAAGAGATTATCTCTCCACCATGTGAGGATACAGGAGGAAGGCACCATCTGCAAACCAGGAGGAGGACCCTCTCCAAAAACCAACCCTTCTGGCACCCTGATCCGGGACTTCCCAGCTTCCAGGACTGTGAGAAACGGATGCCGTCTGAGTCTATGGTGACTTAGGGTAGCAGCCCAGACTGACTCCGTGGGGTTTGTTGAGGGTGCTGCATTTCTTTCACTCCCGAAGTTCCACTTTGCAGCCCAAGTGGAAGGTCACAGATCCAGCCTTCAGCACCACAGGGTTCTCATTCCTCACTCCTTCCTCTTCCCCAAACAGACTGAGCCTGGGTTTCCAAAGCTGCTCCCAGCAAGGCCAATTGCTCTCTTCCAGCAGTAGCAGGTCCTGGCTTAATCAGATAGCTCCCCCTGCCCACCAGCTCCTTTTGTACATTTGTGCGTGTGTGTGTGTGTGTGTGTGTGTGTGTGTGTGTGGACCCATTATGTGCAATGATCTTGATGTTTGTGCCCCCTAAATTCATATGTGAAAATCTAATCATCAATGTGATGGAATTAAGAGGGAGGGTCCCTAGTCATGGGGGAGGAGCCTTCAAGAATGGGCTGAGTGCCCATATAAAAAAGACCCCAGAGAGCTGCTTTGCCCTGTCACCATGTGCAGACACAGAGATAAATGGCTATCTCTGAACCAGGAAACGGGCCCTCACCAGACAGTGAATCCATAGGCACCTCAATCTTGGACTTCCCACCTCTAAAACTGTGAAAAATACATTTCTGTTGTTTATAAGCCACTTAGCTTATGATATTTTATTGTAGCAGCCCAAGTGGACTAAAATAGTGTTTTCAAAACCTCTGTCCTTTGAAGAAACAGTCTTTATTGAGTAACTATACACACAAAGGCCCCGTTTCTGATCATCAAAGCCTTGTAGAACCCAGGGTCCCATAGCCCCAGAGGCAGGGACATAGGACTCTTCAGATTATTGTATGGCCATGTGGTAGACACATGGGACAGTCCCATAAATTGAACACTGACACTAGCTCAAGGTCTATTGTCTCTACCTCTCAGAATCCTGCAGGTGGAGGTCCCCAGAGTGGCACCAATGGAATTTCCTCTGGGTCCCATAGACCCACTAGGAAATAGGCCGTGGGCTGTTTTGGGAGTTCTGTCAATCAGCTAGACTGAAGCCCAGCTGGGCCATGTCATGCCTACCACAAATATCCCATGAAATACAACTGTTTAGACATTTGGGAAGCATGCAGAATCCTTATGGTGGGAAGGGGCCTCCCAGTCTGCTTCTGATGATAAAAGTTAGGCAACAAAACCACTCTTGGGAGCCAAAGGCTTTCCCTGCTGCACCCTCTGTGGCCCCAGATGCTGTTACCCAGAGAACAGAGACTAAGCCCATGGGTCTTAGTTTTCCATGGAATCTTGATATTGGGATATTTAGCCCAAAGTCTTCATCACACAGGAACATGACTAGTGGTCTGGAGAAGGGAAATGATGGCATAGACAGGGGACGGCTTAGACCCAAATGTTCAAGTACAGGTTCAAGCTCCATCTCTACCGTTCCTGAGCTATGTAAGAACAAGAATTGCATCACTTTCCTGCTCCTTAGTCTTCTCATCTTAAAAATGGGACTCGCGTTATCCAACCACTGCTGCTCCACCAGACCATGCACTCCTTAGGGGAAGGACTGTACCAACACCTTGTTTTTTTTTGTTTTTTTTGTTTGTTTTTTTCATTTCAAATGCAAAGTGGTCCTGGTTTAATCAGAAAGCTGAAACAAACTGTGAAAGTATCCTTTTCCCAAGACCACTTACTTCAGGCATCTCATTAATGAATTAATTCTTTTTTTTTAAGAGAGATTTTTTCTATGTGGTGCATGTGTTTGCTAGAGAGACAGAAAGAGAGGCAGAGAAACAGAAAGCAAGAAATCACGCCCCCCCCACCCCCCCGAGAGGATGGCCACATCTCAATTCCTTCACCTCCATTCTCCCTTTGGGATCTTGGACACACATGCACATGTGCCTGGTATGAGTTTCAAGCCTCCAGGTCTGGGAATTGAACTGCGGTTGCCATGTGGGAGCCCAGCAACACAATAATTACGCCATCTCCTGGTCCCCATGAATTAATTCTTGTTCAACAAAAATTTATTGTCATCATCTATAATGTAGAGTTACAGCAGTGGGAGGAACAGGTGATCATTACACACTGGAATGTGGGGAGTACAAGACATCATCTGAATACAAAGTAGGAGACCCACCTCAAGTTTTGCAGAATCCATGAAAGCTTCCTGAAGAGGTGACAACTCACTCAAGGTCTCATAGATAAGGTTTAATGTGAGCAAAGTTAGAACACCAGGAAGTGGAGAAAGAAAAGTGTAACCTGGAGTGGGAAGGGAACGGATCCTCTAGAGCCACAAGACTTCCTTCCCCTCTCCTTCACTTCCCTACAAAACCATTTCAGGGACCAAAAGGTGGTTCAGGACCACGGAGAGCGCCACAATAACCTACCAGCCACCATTTTGCTCTTGCTCAGGCCAAGTGGGCATGGCTCAGAGTAAGGTCTCGAGGAGATGAACTACAGCCATGTGGGATGGAGAAACCTTGGCATGGCTCAGAGTAAGGTCTCAAGGAGATGAACTACAGCCATGTGGGGTGGAGAAACCTCCAGGCTGGGAGCCAAGGAAGAGTCTCTGAGGGGCTGACTGAGGTCCAGGTACTGACTGTCACATTTCCAGCTGGGCAATGACTGTAGTCACAGACCCAAGGAGACCCTAATAAGCAAGGGTTAGGTCTGGGAGCCCAGGAAGCCTGCTGGCCACAAGAAAATAGCAGAGTGACTAAGACAAGTGGTCTTCTTCTAACATTTAAAATCTGAACAGCCTTTGAGACTGATGAACTGTAAATAATAATTTACTGTAACATGTTAAATAAATAACACAGAATGTCAGAAGGTGATACATGCTATGGGAAAAATAAACCCTTCTTCTCCCCCCCAAAAAAACAAGTGACCCCAAACCTTGGTACAGTTCCAGAGGTTTTTAGCAATCTGAGCCTTTGGAATAAGTTAAGACCCAGTTCCCCTCCAGTAGAACCACTCTGCATGAGAGTGAGTGAAGAGAGAAGGTGGATGGAGGGAGGGAGGAGCTGGATGGAGTCTATCTGGATCCCCAAGTCAGGTACTGAGGGGTTGTTGTCCCCTGACCAACTGCTGGGGGCACCCCCAGATTGCATCCTAATCCATCTGTCATCGTATTTACTGATGGAGCACGCAGCTTGGATCATTCGCTGCTGTGGATGTTTAGCATTCATCTATGAACAGAAAAAGCAAAGTCAGTGCCCCAGAGAGCTCTTATTCTAGTGGGTGGAGACAGACAATAATGAGCCAAATAATTTAAAATTCTACAATATATTAAAAGTGGTTAGTACTATGGAGTAAATGGGGAAAAAAAATCTTGCAAAGTAAGAGGAGCTGAGAGTACTCAGGGAGCACCCAGGTTGGGCTTGGGAACTGGTGGTGGGGTGGGAACAATTGCAATTGGAAATATTTTAAAAACAGAGATCAGAGTGGTTATCACTGAGAAAGTGCCCCCTGAGCAAAGACCTGAGTGGATTCTGGTGAAGGACTTGGCCATGCTGATGTGGGGAAAGAGAGCTCTAGGCAGACGGGACAGCTGGTGGAGAGTCTGTGAGGAGAGAGTGTTGCTGGTGTGATGGGAGACTAGCAGGGAGGCTGTGAGGCTGCACAGGAGCCAACAAGAGTGGAGCAGTGGTGGGGAGGTGAGAGGGTTGTGGGGAGCCATGGATGCTGCAGCTTCTGCTTTGAGTGGGTAGGTGCTGAGGCAAGGATTACTTGCAGAGGAAAGACATGAGCTGACGTAGCCTTGGAAGGCTCCTGTGCTGAAAATGAGCTGGAGAGGAAAGGTGGCTGGTTTGGAGGCCTCACAAATGCTACCCAGACAGGGTGGCAGCCAGGGCAGAGGAGGGACAAGGCAGACTTGTGGGGGATTATAAAGGTAGGAACTGCAGGGTTTGCAAGTAGACCAGATGCAGGTGGAAGAGAAGGAAGGAGTCAAGGCAGACTCTGAAGTTTGGGCCTGAGCAACTGGAGGATGAGGCTGCCACCAATGGAGATGGGGAGAGCTGTGGAGAGACAGGGTTTAGAGGATAGAATAAGAGCTTGGTTTCAGATGTGTTTGTTTTCCTTCTTAAAGAGAGAGAGAGTGAGAAAGAGAGAGAAAGAGAGCAAGAAGTATATAGAGAGAAGTAGGTATTTCTAACAGGGTCTTACCACATCACCATCTCCCTGCCCCAGCTTTTAGTCAGCCAGGACCACAGGTGCATGCCACCATACTTTTCCCATTGAGGTTGGGCTGGGAACCAAACCTGGGCCTCCCGTGTGGACCCAACCATCGTGCAGAGCCATCTTCCCATCTGTGCCACCAGACTTCAGACGTGTTCTTTCTGAGATGCCCATTGGACATCCCAAGAGACACCTGCAGGAGGCATTTGGAAATATGGCTGATTTCACTCAGGTGGGATGAGCCCTTAGAGGGCTGCCTGAGCCCAAGCCCCCATCAGATCTCGAACATTCTCTTTCATATTATTCCCACCATTGCATGCACATGTCCAGGATGGCCCCACTAGCTTGCTAGGCAGCTTCCTGTGTGTCTGAACAGCTCAGGCTGAGGGGAGTTATTCCTGCAGTGAGGAAAGTCTGTCCAGGGAGAAATGTAGCCAAGAGATGTTGTGGGCTAAGGAAGCAGGAGAAATGGGCCATAGAGGACTATGCATCCTTAGGACTGGCTGCAGTCCTTTGTGAGGCAAGGTGCCCCCAAGACATCCCAATGCTTCCCCAAAGTGTCACCTTCTTCTTAACCTCATTCCAGTGGGCTTCTGCTATGATGCCTAGAGACACTGCCCAGCCAAGCCGATTGCTGACAGACTATGAGGATTCAGAGAGAAAAGCTTTCAAATGTTCAAGTGCCCAGTGCAGAGAAGGTCTAGAGGAAGTGAACTAATCACCCACAACCCCACAGACATCCAAGAGGGTGCTGATCAGGGAAGGAGATCCTTGAGCTAAGTCCTAAGAGGTAGGAGTCAACCAGTTGGGAAGCAGGGAGAGGGACACCAAGGATTCCCTACCGGCTTCCATGTCCCTGAGCCACCTTCCCTCCATACTGAGCATGCCTGGGTCCTCTACACAGCTCCCTCCCCATAGCAAAAATGGTCCTGTCTCTTCTTTAAAAGATGGTGCCAAGGACAGAGCCTCAAGAGAGAACATAGCCCAGCTTTGAAGCAATGTAGACTGGAACCAGACAGTCTGAGTTCAAATCCAAGTCTCACTACTTCTTAGTTGTGAGACCTAGGGCAAGTTACTGAACCCCTCTCTGCTTCAGTTTCCTCATCTACAGATGAGGAGAGAGTAACAGCACCTATTCTGTAGTCCCGTTGTGAAGATTAAGTGGGATAATGCCTGGAAAAGGTCTGGGCATAGTGAACACTCCAGTTCTCGAGCATCTTTTCTGAGAGTTGGGGCTGACCCCATGCGGACCTCAGCTTCGGCTCGGCCTGACAAAACCCTGAGAGGTTCACCATGATTCACAAAACCCATTTCTGTCTGTGAGTCCAGATGGCCCAGTTTTACAGAGAAGGACATGGAAGCATGTCTCAGACTCACAGCTGGTCCTGGGCAATTCAGCCAGAGTCCCAGCACCTGGCTAAGGAAAAAGGCAGATGCCCAGGGACCAAGTGAACATGGGGTGGGAACTGAGGGCTGAACAGGAAGCAGAGTAGACAGCAGGATTGAGGGGGGCGGGAGGGAGACAGGTTTTGGGAGGAAGAGGGGGAGGAAACTGAGCAGCCCCTGGAAGTCCAGGGGAAGCACTGACCCCAGCCAGACACCTGGGGTCTCAGTGGGATCCCACAGACCCCTCCTGCTTTGGCTCTGGGCCCTGGGCTGCAGTGGAAAGGCCATTTGCTGAGTCACTCCACAGCTGGGATGGTCCTGGAGCTTCCTCTTGCCCCAGAATCCCCACTTATTCCATTCCCTGCCCAGCAGTTCCTCGGAGCCTCTGCCTCTGCTCCTGCCTGGCCACCAGTTGACTGTGTATCCTTGGGCAAGTCGCTTCACCTCTCTGAGTCTCAGACTCCTGAACTGTCCGGTGGGAAAATTAGGTCCCAACAAGCCAGGGATTTGGTGAGCTCTGGCTGTGTATCCCAGGGTTAAAAAGATGCAGTTACCTGGTGCTCAAAAAGCTATTCTCTAGTGAGTGAGTGAACGAATGAATGCCAGCCTCGGTTGGAGGGCAGTTGTGGAGACCAGATGGGCTAACCGATAGACACCAAGGCCTCCTCCATTCCATGCTCCAGATCTGTGTGCCCACTGATGACTGGCCCCTCCTCCAGGATGCCTGCAGGTGTTAGGCTCTCCACAACTGCCCAGTCTCACTGTCTGCCCTCCCACCCCTGCTTTTTTTCATACCTTCCCAGCTCCAACGTCCTCACTCTTAACCACCTAATAAGAGTCCCTTCATATCGTGCTTATTGCCTGTCCACCACCTGGTCCTTTATCTCCTAAATAATGCTCGACTCCATCCACTGTCCCTATCACCTCAGCCAAACCACCTCATCCCTCCCCTCCTACTTATCAGGGTGACCTTCCAACTGATCTGTCCCTGGTTACTGTCTCCCAACCCATATGTCAACCTCCCCTCTGTAGCCAGATGGGTCCATCTTCCAGCACACCTACTGTCTTCAGAAAAAAATCCAAATTTCTCAACATACCTGCGTGGCCCTTGCAGACTGGCCTCCTATGCATCCCACCAGCCTTTGGCTCTCACTACATGACACCCTTCCTAATGTTTCAAGAACTTCCTTTCATGCCTCTGGGCCTTTGCCCATCCCACTCCTTTAGCCTGGGATGCATTCCTTCCGTACCTAGTAAGCATCCACTCCTCCCATCCTCAAGTACGTCCGGGGAAACCTCAATGACCATGCAAGTGTTGGCAAGTCCTCTGATTTGCATTACCAACCATGAACACAACCATTATATTGCATCTCTTAAGTTGTAGCTTAAAGATTTGGAGTCTTTCTTCCCTCAGAGGTATTTCTAGAATAGGCTCATGGTTTATTCAGATGGAAAAAGATGGGCATGAATATAAATGTGAATATTTAAATATAAGCAGTATCCAGCTTAAGTAGTTGCTCATAAATATGTAATCAATGAATATATTCATGAATATAGAAAGGATGGGTGGACAAACGGGAGAATGGAAGAGAGAATAACTGGATAAGGTGCAATGGTGAATGAATAGAAATACGGAAAAGGAAAGACGATGGCTGGTTGGATGCATATATTGAAGGAATGAGGATGGAAGG
Source organism: Tupaia belangeri chinensis (assembly GCF_000334495.1). NCBI lineage: Eukaryota > Metazoa > Chordata > Mammalia > Scandentia > Tupaiidae > Tupaia > Tupaia belangeri. The sequence goes on along the minus strand of NW_006160082.1, from coordinate 967,980 downwards.
GAGGACAGTTAAATGAAAGAAACGACAAATTTGGTTGGAAGGAGGAAAGGATAAAGCGTGGATGGATACGATGCTACTCTGTAGGCTGAGGCTACATGGAAGGCCTGGGTTCAATTCCCAGTCCAGGTGTGGTGGTATGTGCCTGAAATCCCAGCAAGTCAGAGGCTGAAGCAGGGGAATTGTGAGCTCGGGGGGGTGGGTGACATAGCAAGACCCGGTCAAGCAAGAGCTGGGCATGCCCATAGTCCTAGCTGGGAGATTAGGGAGGAGGGTTGTGATGTGGAGAAACCCTGTCTTATTTAAAAAAAGAAAAGAATGGCTAGATGGATACATAGAGGGAAAGATTAGTATTTGGATGGATGGAAGGAAGAAGGGAAAATGTCAGAAGGAAAGAAAAGGAGAAGACATCAAAATGCATAAAAAGGTTGGATGGAAAGGTGAAAGGAAATAAAAAGTGAAATAATGAATGGATGGGTGGTTGGATGGACTGATGGGAGGATGAAAGACTGGAAGGAAGAATGAAAGAGAAGATAGGAGGAAGAATGGAAGGACTGCTGAATACACGGCTGGGTGTCTGGATTCATGGATGGATGTGGTGGCATTTTCATGCCCCCTGAGCTGATCTGCTTTTTTTTTTTTTTCTTTTTTGAGAGATTTTCACTGTAGGGCGCGTGCGCTCGCCAGACAGACAGAGAGAGACATAATCACCCCCAGGGGGGATGGTCACGCCGCAATCCCTTCTCCTCCATTCTCCTCTCGGGATCTTGGGCACGCACACACAAGCGCCCGGCGTGAGTTTTAAGCCACCGGGTCCGGGACACGAACCGCGGTCGACTACGTGGGAGTCCAGCGACATAGCCATTACGCTAACTGCTGGTTCCCCTGATCTGCTTTCTCAAAGGCTCCCAGGAAGGCCGTGAAGCTGGTCCCAGCTGCCTGACCTTGTACGTTTATCTCACACGTTTTGACCGTGGGCAATAATTAATCATCTATTGGTAGTTATTAAGAGTAGTTCAGTAGATTCAAGGAGGTTTCAGAGAAAACGGGGCTCAGAGGGTTTCTAAGCAACCTCCTCGGGCATGCACGAGTGCTGAGATCTTTAACTTGAGCTCAACTCTTCCAGCGCCACCCAGAGCTCTGCATTCTCCCCTTGGGCTTGCTCAGATCTCTGGAGACTCATTCAGAGCAGGGCCTACGGAGATTTTTTCCCCTCATCAAACAAATGAGAAAGGGGAATGGCTTGAACTGAGAGTTGGGACTGGTGAGGCCTGACAGGGGCGGCTGCTTTCCTATACCCAGCATGACCCTGGGCATGTCCCTGAGCAAGAGGAAGAGAGTGGCCCAGTGCCAGCATCTAGGCTCCCGCCAGGGTGTGACAATGAAACGTTTGGGTAGCATCAGAGAAACCCGGGTGCCCAGGGAACCTTGGTGAAGCTGAGTGAAGGCGTGAGAGAGCCCCTCACTGAACCCAGAGTGGGGGCCTGGGTGTGGTGTCTGGGGGCCTTTTGCCTCTGCGCCCCACCCTATAATGAAGATCTGAAAGCTAACTCTCTACCTGTGTCTCCAGCCTGCTCCTCCCCAGGAGCACTCACTGCTCTCTTTCTAGGCGTCCAGAGCTGCTCCCACACTGTGGTACCCACACACCTCCCTCAGCCCTACATCCTCGTGCGGACAGCAGCGAGTATGTGCCTAATGCCGGTTGCATCCTACTGCCATCCCCTCCCACCTGCAGCCCTCACTCGGGACACCTGAGCTGTCTGCTAGTTACTGCCCCTGGGGCTTCCACCTGCACTCTCTGCTCCAGCCTCCCAGCAGCCCCTGAGGGGAGGGGCTTGGGGTTTCTACTGCAGATATGGATTGGAATCCAGGGCAAGAGAGGTCAAGGGAGGTCACGCAACTTTCTATGAGGGGCACAGATGCTGGAAGATGCCATTAGAGGTAAAGACTTCATTTCTAGGGTGCCAGCCTATGGCGGAATGGTTAAGGTGGCTGGATCCCACAAGGCTGATAGCATGGTTCAAGTCCCAGATCTGGTGGCTTGAAAAACATGCTGGGTGCATGTGCGTGTGTTCTCAAAATCAAGGAGGAAGAAATGGAGAAGAGATTGTGGTGTGACCACAACTCCTGTGCGGTGCTTCTCACTTTCTCTCTCTCTGTTTCTCTCTCGCCAGTCAGTACACGCACCCTCTGGCAAAAAAATTTTAAAAATAAAAAGACCACTTTTGCTGGATGTTTTCTTAAAGGCAGTCCAAGGACAAAACATTTATTTTTGAAACAGCCATGTTTTTGGCGCTTGCTTTTTCTCCCTTTCTTGCTGGAAAACAATTCAGGGCTTTCTTCGCATGCTTCTTGACCACAGTGACCAAAAGAACCGTGCTTTGGAAAATTGGGGGAGAGTCCAAGTTTCCAGGGGAGGCTGGGTGGGTGGGCAGGTGGGCGGCCAGGCAGGGTGTGGGTTTCTCATGTTCCTTGGTGCAGATGTAGTCGGCCAACCGTGCTGGCCAGCTCAGACAGCCCTTTGTGGGCCTCGTGCCCGCTGTGGTTTTCACTGTTGTTATTTTTCAGAGTTAAGAATCTGCGGTTTTTAATTGCACCTCAGGATACCACCCTGCTCTGTTCCCAACCGGAGTTCTGCTCACTCGGGGAATGGAGGGGTTCAAGGTCAGATTTGAGGCCCTGTCATGTTGATCATTTATGCAGCACACAGAAATGTGTTTACCCAACTAGAGACGTGACCTAGAAATCTTTACAGAGAACTAGATATACAGTCTATTTATGTTTAACGTTTATTTATTCGTCTCTTCCATGAGCAAGAGAGAGAGAGAGAGCACATGGGTCAGAGAGCCAATAGGCTCCTGATGCTATGATCCACTCCCAGCCACAGCCAGCCCCGGGGTACTCAGGGGGAGGGGGTGTCTTCAGACCCAAATCTGGGACCTTCCCATGGGTCATTCTCCCAGATGTTACTGCAGCACCACTGTCCCAACTCCCCAGGTTGAGTTCTAAGTTACAGTCACATATCTCTTAATGAAGGGGGTACAGTCTAAGAAACACACTGCTGGTGATTTCGCCATTGTGCATGGGGTGCATGTCCACAGACCTAGATGGGGTGGCCGGCTGAACCCCTAGGCCGCGTGGCACAGCCTACTGTAATCCTACAAGACTATCGTCATTTCTGTGGTCTGTCCTTGACCCAAACGTCATTATACGGCACACGACTGCATGTGTTTGTGCACATTAATAATTGAATTGTATAAATATTTAGCATCCGTGTGCACATACTGCACTTGAGGAATTTTTAAAAAAGGATTATTTATTGGTTATTGTTTAATTTGCTGTAGGGCATGTGTGCTCATCAGAGAGAAAAAGAAAGTGAGAAAGTGAACAGCCAAGGCCGGTACTCCAACCATGGTTGGCCATGCGGGAGTCCAGTGACTTAACTACCACGCCACCTGCTGGCCCCTTTACTTTGGGATTTTTATTACTGCTCGTCTTTAAGAGTCTGGCCTCTCAGAGGGCCTCCTTGCCTTAAGGCTTGCTTCTCCTGGTCTGTTCTCAGCTGAGCAGCTGCAGGGATCGTGGTCACACACACACACACACACACACACACACACACACGTTTAGGGCGGGGCCCAGATAGTAAATCCTTTCAACTTTGTGGGTGATACGGTCTCTATCACACTGAGCTCTGCCATCAGACCTCTCTCCTCCCTGCAGCCAGAACAGACACCCCTGTGTGGAAGCCAAAGGCTCTTCAGCCATGGTCCCTAATGCTGGTTGTCCCAGAAACTGTTCACCACTCTGGGCTTCTGAGCCAAGAGGGAAATTCTGTAACCCCACAGTGGGTATACTGCCTCCATTGTGGGGATGACAGAACAGGCTCTAAAGGTAAAGGGACTTGCACAGACACATAGCCAGTAAGGGCAGAGAGGCACCCCGCCCCCGCAAACTAGGAGGATTCGTGTTGCTTCCAGCCCAGTCCTGATTCATTCTGAGCCTACTCGAAAGTCAGATTTCTGTACCCCCCTCTTTTCCTGACTCCTTCTGTTTTTATTGGGAAGAGGGAACAAGAAGGAAGGAGGAGTCTACCCAACAGAGAGGAAGAGCTCACTCCGATTTGCAAGCTCAGGAAAGAAGCTACAGACGGCCCAAGCTCCTGGATGTGAATGGTGACGGGGTGTTGCACTTGCTCATGCAAGAGGAGAATTGAGAACAGCATCACTGAATGAGAATAACTGGGCTGTGGGTCACTGAAAGTAAAGCAGGGGTGGAGGCGTGTGGTCAGAGCTGAATGACATGCAGGAGATGGCAACTGGCATGTGGCCTCAGCCATTCACGTAATAATATCAGCCAATGTTTATTGCATGCTTAGTGCATGCCAAGCATTATGCAAAGCACATTGTATTCTTTACCTCTTTAATAATCCTAATTGGAAGGACCATAATGGTCCAGGCTCCCTTTTAGAGATCAAGAAACTGAGACTCAAGGTTAAGTGACTTGGCCAAGGTCACAAAGCTGGGATGAAAACTTAGGTTTGATTTCATGCTTTGAGCCCTGGGCACGCACTGCCTGCCTCTCTGTGCCTTGGTCAACTCTCTTTTTTTGGGGAGAGGTTTTTTCGCTATAGGGCATGTGCGCTTGCCAGACAGACAGAGAGAGACATAGAGACAGGAAGCGAGAAATCACCCCCCAGGGGGAATGGCCACGACGCAATCCCTTCTCCTCCATTCTCCTCTCGGGATCTTGGGCACGCACACACACACGCCCGGCATGAGTTTTAAGCCACCGGGTCCAGGACGCGAACCGCGGTCGACTACGTGGGAGTTCAGCGACATAGCCATTACGCTAACTGCTGGTTCCCTTGGTCAACTCTCTTAAGGAGCATAAGTACAGGAGAACCTCCCCATGGCTGAAGGCAAGGGAAGGGGAAAGAAGCCTCTCTGAGGCCACCTGAAATTGGTCTCTCCCTTCCCTGCAGCTTCTTTGATCCACTTTGCATATTGAAGCCCCAAGATGGTGATGCATACAGGTCTGTCTGTCTTTCACCCATGAGCACCTTGAGGGCTGGTCTCTCCATTATGTCCCTTATTGCAGCCCAGGGCCCAGAACAGGGCCATGCACAGCAAGATCGAGCTGTGTTAGGTCAGTGGATATTGATTGGCTTGTGATCTCATACTGCCAGCTGACAGTGAGTGCCCAGGAAGAAAAGGCCCCAACCAGCACTGTGAAGTGAGTCACCAGGCAGAGGAAAGGACAGGAATGGCTAGGAGGGGTTCTCTGAGCTCACCTGGCCTTCAGAGAATTCCTAGACAGTGGCCCAGGGACAAGTCCAGCCCAGACCACGTCAGGAATTATGATTTGAAGTAATCCCCTTTTGGAATCCAGGGACCCTGAAGGTAGTTCAGCTGAAGAGTTCTCCAGAATCCACAGACCTGAACTATTTTGCTTCCCCAAGACAATTTTATCCTGTAATCTTTGCCATTCTCCTTGTCATCATCCTATCCTATATTTGTCTTAGTTGGTAAACATACGTAATAATTTTTCTATAGGGTATGTGCACTTGCTGGAGAGACAGGGAGACAGAAAATGGAAAATCACCCCCTAGGGGGATGGCCACGCTGCAGTCCCTTCACCTCCATTCTCCTCTTGGGATTTTGGGTATGCACGTACATGTGGTCAGTGTTTCAATCCCGCCGGGTCCAGGATTTGAACTGCAGTCAACTATGTCGGAGTTCAGCAACATAACTATTATGCCATCTGCTGGTCCCTATGTATGTAATAATTATGATATACTAGACACTAGTTTTTTGTTTGTTTGTTTGTTTCGTTTGTTTGTTTTGCCAGAGGGAACATGCACTTGCCAGACAGAGATAAAATGAAAGAGAAAGAGAGAAATCCCCCCCCCTCTCAATGGAGTATGGTCATGCCACAAATCCTTTGTCCGCCATTTCTCCATCCTGACAGTGGTCATGCATGCCCACAGGCCTAGCATGTTTTTCAAGCCACTGGGGCCCGGATTTGAACTGTGTCAGTCATGTGGGATCCTGCTCCCTATGCACAGTGCTTACCTGCTGCACTATGAACAAGCCCTATACTAGACACTGTTCCAAGCGCTTAAAAAATACAAATGCCTTTACTACAACAACTCTATAAGGTGGATGCTACTTTTTAATGTTCGTTTATTTATTGTTTCCATGAGTGAGAGAGACAGAGGGAGAGAGACCAGCCACGGGATCCTGACACATGATCCACCCTCCGCCTCCTGCTGGCCCCAGATCACAGGGAAGCACAAACCTGGTGTACTCAAGGGAATTATGACTTGGGGTAATCCCCTCTCAGAATCCAGGGACCCTGGAGGCAGTTCAGCTGAGGAGTTCAAGAATTCAAGTCCTGATCTCTGGGCTTGAGCCAGGAACCTTCCCTCTCAGGTGGGATTGCCTCATAGGCACTGCCATCTAGCACCCTATAAGATCTGTGAGATGGGGACCAGCAGCTAGCATAATGGCTATGTCACTGGACTCCCACGTAGTCGACCGCGGTTCAAGTCCTAGGCCCGGCGGCTTAAACTCACGCCGGGCGTGTGTGCGTGCATGCTCAAGATCCCAAGAGGAGAATGGAGGAGAAGGGATTGCGGTGTGGCCATCCCCTCTGAGGGGTGATTTCTCGCTTTCTGTCTCTCTGTCTCTCTCTGTCTTTCTGGTGAGCGCATGTGCCCTATAGCGAAAACCTCTCAAAAAAAGAAGAAAAGGAAAGATGCGTGAGATTAGCCCCAAGGCCCAAGGGGTTGAGTGACATGACCAATGTCATGTGATTAATGGATGGTGAAGTGCGGCTCTCTGCGTTCTTCAGAGAGGTGGTGGCTGAGGATGGGACGCATAGCGTTCCTGGGCTCATCTCCAGATGCCACATTCTCCTGGGGCCTCGTGAGCATTGTAAATGGGGATAATGATGCCATTTTTGGTGGGCATGGGGCTGGACATGGGCCCTTCTCTCTTCCTCCTGTTTATCACCTGTCTGAGGCTGACTCCGAAGTCCCTGCCAACACGATTCTGCTGGAACGCAGTGCTATCGGGAGAAAGAGTGGTCAGAGCAGGGCCACGTGGGGTCCCCTGGACTTCAGCTGCAGTGGGGGGCAGCCTCAGGGTGTGCTGTCCCAAGGTGACGGAGGGCCTATGTGGCCCTGATGATGGGCTCGGATTCCAGCAGCTCCAGGGCCTGGCCCTAGGCTGTGGGCCTTGGGCAACCCTGGGGCCAGGATTTTGGTCATGCGCACATAGGTCAGCCTGTTCCCACCTTCTAGGAAACCTACCGGAGGTTCCGTTTTCCAAGGATTTCCTGCTGGGAGCATCCAGGGTCAAGGTACACAGAGCCTTTTTAGAATGCTGTTCTTTTATTTAATAATTAATTATTTTATTTATTCATTCATTTATTTTTTAATTTGATCAGAGTGAGACAGAGGGTGAGAGTGAGAGAGAGAGGAAGTTAGAAAGCAAGCCATCAGATTCAGGACTCGAACCCTGGTCAGCCATGTGGGAGTGTCCAGCACCTTAACCACCATGCCACCTGCTGGTCCCTACAGAGCCTTTTTATGTGGGGACAGGATGTATGGTAGGAGAGGAGGGTAGGGCTTGGGCCAGGAGAAGCACCCTCTGTGCCTGAACTCCGTCAGATACCTTCACGGGGATCATGGGTGCTGTAAGAAGTGTTTCCCAGTCCAGAAGAGCCTTCATTCCAGCTCTGCTGCGTCCCTCGTGCAGGTGAGTTGGAGCCCAGAGCATGGCTTGCCCTTCTCTGGGAGGAAGGGAGCTAGGGACGGTGCGCAGTGGCAGAAGGTCACTGGCCCTGGCTGCCAGCCACCTTAGGCTGGGCCTGCCACTCTCATGAACGAAGGCCTCAAAGTTAGGCCTTTGACACTCTCTTCGACAGCCTTAGGCGCCGCTGAGGTGTCTGCAGGGGAAAGGCAGTTCATTGTATAGCGCCAGGCCCCATTACTGAGCCCCATTACCTCGTATGGCCCCTAAACGTTTAAAGACAGAAAATAAATCCTATAGGTACCATGTTGCTACCACTAGGTGCCCTGGGGTGAAAAGTGGTCATTTGTCCATCTAAGCATTGAGAAATAACACCATGGCCCAGACCCTGTGGCGCACTCGGGAGCCTACCGGACTGTGGAGCTGGGAGCCACGTACCGATCGAGGTTCAAACCTCCAGCCCAAATGGTCTGACAACATGCTGGGCTTGTGTGCACGTGTGCCTGGGCTCCTGGCAGGTAAAGGACTGCAAGGGGATCGTGTCCTGACAGAGCCCTGGGGGAGGTGCTCGTGTTTGTCTTCTGTGCACGTGCGTGTTCTATCGTGAATAAAATCACGCATAAAACAATAACAAAGCTTGGACCAGCCCGTGGCATGGTGGTTAAGGTGGCTGGATCCCACATGGCTAATCGCCCGGTTTAAGTTCTAGACCCGACAGCTTGGAAAACACCCTGGGCATGTGAGTGTGTGTGTGTGTGTGCCCAAAATCCCAAAGGGAGAAATAGAGAAGGGATTGTGGTGTGATCATTCCCCATGGGGAGTGCCTTCTCAGTTTCCCTCTTCTCTCCAGAGGCCCTCTGGCAAATTACAAAACAAAACAAAAGCTTCTTATAGAAAAACCACTGCGATTCTTATAATCCAATCATCCAATCATGGTGAGCCTTTGTTTCATAAGACCTCAAGACCCCTGAAAACTGTTCTTCCCTCCCAGGGTCAGGTCCGGGAACTGCTGGAGGAGGTGGCCGGGCAGCCTCCCCCGCCCGCCCAGGGGAGGGGTGGGACTTAGTCAAATGCTGGCAGCCAGCGAGCAAGTGACATAGCAAGTGACATGTGGACGCCTCCCAGATTCGCTCTGTGCAGACTTTGGCTGCCAGGCTTGTTTCCGTCTTTTCCTCCTCTATGACCTTGGGCCAGGGACCTACCTCCAAAGACTCAGTTTCCCCATCTGCACTTCAAGGGCTGAATTCTGAGGCTCTGCAGTCCTGCTCCTGCATGGGGAAGGCACCTGGCTCAGCCCTGGGGAAGCCCCTCCAGCACGGGAATCACCTGGGGCAGCCTCAGGAAGGAAAGAAAGGCTCTTTAAGTTGTCATAACAGAGTGGGGCCTCCAGGCACCTCCTGTTTACCAGGCTGAGTAAATACAGCCGGGCCCTTAGCAACGGGCACGAAGGGCCCTGGTGCCACCGCAGCTCCCTGGGCTCCCTCCCAGGTTCGAGCTTGGTCTAGCTGGGAGCTCTCTGAGAAGCTGGGCACCTGGCCCCGTGCCTCGTGGGGGGTGGGGTGGGGGGGGGAGGCAGGTGCGGCCTGCCCTAGGCAGACTCCCAGCATGTGGGGGCCAGGCCCTCAGAGGCCCCCATCCTCCACAGGCAGGAAATTCCACCCTGTTCTTCTGATCAATAAACAGAGGCTCAGAGAGGCCCGACTTGAGCTGTCAGTCACGGAGCAGGTGAGCACGGGACAGAGGATGCAGGGGTTCTGGGTCCGCGTGCTGTGAAACTACTTTGAGTCCCTGTTTCTGCACTTTTAGTTTGTTTTTAAGTTTATTAACTTATCTTTTTTGAGATAGATAGAGAACTCTAACAGGGTCCTCATGGCGTGATCCATTCCCAGTCTCAGCAGCCCAGCTCATAGGCCCACACGTGCTGGCATGCTTAAGGAGGTTCTGGGACTTGAACCCAGATCCTTTCCTGTGTAGGTCTAGCTGCACCACCACTGCATTACCACCTGGCTCACTTTCTGCATTTGTAACAAGGGGCTGACACACCCCCACCTGGCTCACCTGGCCGCCCGAGCAGCCAATGAAATGAATGCATGAGGATGTGCATTCTATAACCACTCTCTGCCCAGAGCAAATGCAGGGAGCTCTCACTTTGGGCTGAGGGAGCAGGCCAGGAGTTGAGAGGCTCACCTGGCCGCCCGAGCAGCCAATGAAATGAATGCATGAGGATGTGCATTCTATAACCACTCTCTGGTTGAGAGTTGAGAGGTGTTGAGAGGTGGTGAGAAATTGGTCATGACCTTGTGGAACACTAAGAGCTTCCAGAGCCCCCCTTCTGAATGATGAGTCAGAACTCCTGGAGCCCAGCCAGTACGAGCCCCCTCTATGCCAGGTTGATGAACAGGAGGTGAGCATAGTATAGTCCCTGCCCACAGGGTCTCCCTGTCTGAAACCAGGGCCCAACTATGAAGGGTACAGATCAATAACACGATGAGGGCTCCAGTTGAAAAACGAGGATAAAACCCTCACAATGTAATTCATAAAAGAGTGAATGCTAATGCCTGATAAATACTTGGGGAAAAGAATCAATCTTACCAGTAATGAAAATGAAAATAAAAGCAGCATTGAAATTTTGTTGCTATCCCATTAAATTATCAAAAGGTTAACATTTCTCCCCGTGTCAGTAACAAGCTCTCTGCCGCTAACTTTTGATCTCCGGCATAAATGCATGCCTGTTTCCTCTTCTGTGACATGGGCAATGAAAGTACCCACTAGGCAGGTCCTTGGGGGAGGATTAAAGAAGTTATTATGCAGAAAGTGCTTAGAGATACCAGGCACATAAAAAGTGCTTAATGCACTGTAGTTATTAACTTCCGTTGTTACTGTTGGCTCAAAGTATAAGTGGAACAACCTTTCTAAAGGCCAATTTGGGAATGTGTACCCCAATTTTCAATTTGCCCACCAATTCCAGATCTCAGGACATAATCAGATAACTGAGCAAAGAGAATATTCTATCATTTTGTTAAAACAAAACATTGGAGGGTGCAGCCGTAGTACCAGGCTGAGGCAGAAGGGTGGCAGATTGAGTCAGCCTGGGCAACATAGCAAGACCCTGTCTCTGGGCAGCCAGCAGGTGGCGTGGTGGTAAAGGCACTACACTCCCACAAGGTCAAATGTGGTTCGAATCCTGGACCTGGCCTCTTGCTTTCTCATGTTCCCTCTCTCTCACTTTCTGTCTCTCTCTGCTGAGTACACACGCCCTGTAGGAAATCTAAAAATAGTAATAAAATAATAAATAATCCGGGACCAGTTGGTGGCGTGGTGGTTAAAGGCACTGGACCTTCACATGGTCAACCATAGTTCGAGTCCCAAACCTAGTGGCTTGCATGCTCACTTTCCCTCTGCCCCTCGCTCTCACACTCTGTCCCTCTCTGGTCAAATTCAAACAAACAAACAACAAATAAAGTTAATAATTTTAAAAAAAATAACTCTAATAAAAAAGACTGCCTTTAAAATAAATGAAAAATAATCGAATTGTCCATTAAAGGGAGCTGAATCATGAGATTATAATCCGTCTACACAGTGGGGTATCTCCCAGCAAGGAAGTCCGGGTGGAGACGTTTGTACTGACATGGGAAGTCTTTCGCGTCACACTGATGGATGCAAAAGCAGCCAGTCCCTAAGATCCCACCTCTGCGGAGCGGCCACGCGGGTTTATTGGTGTGTGCTCTCACAGAGAGATGAGCAAGGATGTTCAACGGACGTTAACAACAGCTTTCTCAGACTGAAGCTCTTTAAGATGGCTCTTATTTTTTTCTTTACACTTTTCTGTATTACTTAAACAAAACAAAACAAAAAGTATATGATTCTTTTTTAAAAAGCTCACTAAAGCAATTTTTTTTAGTATAAAGTTCAAACACACATGGTATTGAAGGAGAGCTTGGGGCCTCACTTTCTGTATCTAGAGTAGGCCCAGGGCTTAGAGTGGCCACAACATGGAAGACTTGCAGTGAGATTCGTGGTGTGGGACAGGAGCGATGCGGTCAGTGCTGAGAGGTGGGGAGGCTGGTGAAGGCCCACAGAGGGGGCACCACAGGTGAGGACACAGAGACGGGCACGAGCTTGGTGGCCGGGAGCACCTACATGGCAGCACCTGAGGAGTCCAGGGGTGCAAGAGGGATGGGGGCAGCTAGAAAAGCAGGCTGAAGTGAGGCCATGGTGCTGAGGAGGCAGGTGCAGGGCCTGGGCTTTGTCTGGGAGGTGCTGGGAGCTGGGTGAGGCCTGGTCCTGACCTGGCCCTACCCTCTCTTGGTTGCTCCAGGCAGGGAGGGCGGGGAGAGCAGGGCGCAGGCCTGAGCCTCCTGTCCATCTTCTGAAGGACTTAGGCCTGAGGAGACAGCTGAATGCTCACGTGGGAGCCAATCCTCCCTGCCTGGGGCCTGCTGTGGCCAGGACCAAGTCTAGTGGGGCCAAGGCCACCCTAAAACCCTCGACAAGAGTGGTCCCCACACATTTGCTGGTGCTTGTGAGGCCTGAGAGAAGGTTGGGCCCTCCCGTGGCCAGCAAGTTCTCAACACCCCAGAGCCAATCAAAAAGCACAGGCCGCTCTCCAGAGCCACCCCGTGAATAGCCACAGGGACCTGACTATAAGACGGTGGCATTGTACAGTGACGGGGAGCCCACGCTCCATTCCCTGTGCTCTGGCCATGTCCCGCCCTGTCCAGGCCCCCGACGGGGCCGAGCACTGGGGACTCCCAGATGCACTCTAACATCTGGGGGCTGGATAACTCTGGGTGGTGGGTGCTGTCCTGTGCATTGCAGGGTTTTCAGCAGCACCCCAGTCTCTACCCACCAGATGCCTGTAGCAACCCCTGCCAGTGTGACAATCACACATGTCTCCAGACACTGTCAAATGCCCCTGGGGCACAATAACCCCCTGTTGGGAAACTCAGCTCCACATTGGAGTCCCTTCCAGGACTGGATACCCCTCCAGGGCAGGGTCCGCACACTCCTGGCACCCAGCACAGGCCCAGCACCCCGTGGGTACTCCAAACAGATTGTGAACAGCTGACTCAGAATCTAGGCGCTGCCCCTGCCCTGCCCCGAATCCCATCCTCCCTCCTGCAGCCAGAGAGGACACCCAGTCCCTGCCTCTGCACTGGCCTGCCCAACGCTGGGAAGACGAACTGAAAGCCCCATTGTGTCCTCCCACCTCCCCCAGCTCTGGGCTCCGAGTCATCGGGTGGAACAAACTGAATCCTTTGAGTGAAACAACCTTTAGTAACCTTTTCATACAACTGCACACCCCCCCCCCCCCCCGGACACAGGGGGGGCCAGCCCTCGGGGGGA
>NW_006160082.1:943621-954818 GCF_000334495.1 Tupaia belangeri chinensis | reverse complement strand
CGTACACAGTGAGGGCAGACCTGCGGTGGAGGAGACTCCCGGCGTGTGTCCTTCACACCCAGCCACTCCCTGGCACCCGCCTCTCAGAGTGAAGGGCTGCCGGGAGGTAGGGCCTATCCTGAACATCCAACAGTGCTTAAGAGGGGCTAAGTTCTCAGCAGCCCCCAGGCAGGGTGCTGCGGGTGATCACAGCGGCTGTGCAGGGGGGTGGCAGCCCCGCTGTGTGACCTACACGGTTTGCTGGGGCTCCTGCAAATGGCCTGGGGAGAGATGCATGGTGGGCCTTCCACTTCCATCTCTAGCTCTAGTCCAGAAGGGATTCTATCCCCTCCCTCTGCCAGTGCTAGTGACAAAGAGAGCGACAGCAGAGGGGCAGCCTCAGGGCGGAACACAAAGCAAGCAGCCCTTCAGGGGGGCAGGTTGCCCCTGTGGTGCAGGGAACCCAAAGGAAGTCAGCTTCTCCAACAACCGCCTGCTGGGCCTCCAGGAAGGGGTTCAGGGAGCTTGGGGCCTTGCAGGTTGAGGTGCCCTAGATGCTGTGCATACAGAGATGAGGGTCTCACCTCGGGAAGAGCCCCCAGCCCCTCGCCAGAACCATGACCTGGTCCAAAACCAGCAGGACACACATCGGGTATTGGCAGAACACTGAAGAGTGGGTGCTCTCAGAGCCAACCAGAGCAGGGGCATGTCTCCCAGGAAAGGTTCATCCCGGACACCCTAAGCTGTGGTCCTGGACAACCTTAGCAGTGGCTGTCTAGACATAGGCCATGTTACCTCTTATCCCAGGAGGAGCCTTTCTCAAGAACCAGCCATTCTTTTTTTTTTTTTTTTTTTTTTTTTTTTTTTTGGTGGCTCGTCGCCAGACAGACAGAGAGAGACAGAGAGACAGAAAGCGAGAAATCATTGCCTCGTGGGATGGTCACGCAGCAATTTCTTCTCCTCCATTCTCCTCTCGGGATCTTGGGCACGCACACACACACGCCTGGTGTGAGTTTTAAGCCACCGGGTCTGGGACGTGAACCGCGGTCGACTACGTGGGAGTCCAGCGACATAGCCATTACGCTAACTGCTGGTCCCAAGAACCAGCCATTCTTAGCAAATCATCTTCACAAGTCTTCAAAGATTCGTTTGTTGGGTAGAGGGTTCTCTGCTGGCTCTGTGGCACTTGGAGCAAGGTGGCCTGTTGACTTCCTGTGGCTGTCAGAGAGGTCCCTGGCATCCACTGCAGGCAGGGCTGTGAGGCTTGGTGAGGAGTAAGACTCCCATGGGACTGAGGCCACTAGGGTGTCATGGCAGGAAGAGGCTGAGATCCGTAGCACTGGATATCTCCGTTTGGGGGAACTGTGACCTTAAGACCAAAATTCTGGTGCCTGGGGTGCGTACAACTGGATAGGCAGCCTCTCGTGCTTGCAGAGGTCTGTCTGCACAAGCCTGCTGCTGGCTGGGTTTGCTACAGGTAGGGCTACAGACGCCCTGGAATTTGGGGGCTCTCCCAAATTTTAGACCTCAGTGCTTTCTGTCCTCACACTGCCCCCTGCAGGAGGGATAGAGGATGGAGCTCGGATCACAAGTGGTAGACATTTGAACTGGCCCTTCCCCTCCTCTTCCTGGACAACAGAGTCCTGATTTTGTTCAGCAGCAGAGTGCCCAGCCCCCGGGGCGCAATCTTGCCTCGTTGTCTGAATCAGTTATAACAGCCTGTAGCCCTTTGCCAGATCCTCTCTTTCCCAGCGTCCTTTGTAGCGAGGGACAGCCATTGACCCAGTTCCAGGCAATGACATGTAAGAGAAGGTGTGGGGAATGATGTAAGACAGCTTCGGCTTGTTTATAAAATGGATGAGTATGAAAGGAGAGTTCTCTTTGGTCACCCTTCCCCTTTATTCATGCTGGAGTGCAGACAGGCTGTCTGGCGCTACAGCAGCCATTCTGCAACTATGTGGTTAACACTAGAATGTTGAGCAGAAAGATGAAGAACCTGGGTCCTTGGTGACTCTAATCAAGCTGACAAACTACCCTGAGATGGCCTTTGTCCAGCGTCCCTGTTAAGAATGCAATGACTGCACTTGGTTTAGTTGGGTTCTGTCACTTGCAGTCGAACATATCAGGGAGACCTCCAGGTCTGATGTGCTCCGTATGAGCATATGTAAAGTACCTGGCACAGCCCGGGATGGGGCAGATCCTCCTGATCTTGGTAAACCAGGGCCATTAGCAGCATCGTGTGTGTGTGTGTGTGTGTGTGTGTGCGCACGTGTGCACACTCATATGATGGATGACAGACGTGAAACATCTGGGGCCAGAACATGATTCAGGTCCCGGTCGTGTTCCTTGGTCCAGGCCCGTGAGTCACTCCCTTACCTAAATGGGGAGAATAATGAGGACTAACACACACCAACCTAGGCAGTTGTCATGACAACCCAGAGGTAGGGGTCCAGATCCTTTGTCGGGGGCGGGGAAGACTGAGACTCAGGGAGGTTAGTGACATGCCAAAGTTGAGAGCCAGAAAGTGGAAGGACTGGAACTTGAACTGAATTTTCTTTGGCCACATGGCCTCACAGAGCACCTGCGTGGTGAAGGGCTGTGAGTGAGTACGCGTGTGCAAGGGTGCATGTGCAGGGCGTGTGTGTGCATGCATGTGCAAGGGGCCTGTGTACCCGCATCGACTTAGACTAGTGTGGACTGAGACCTGAGGCATTGGAGAAAACCCTGCTGAGGGCATTCCCAGGGAACATCTCTCAGCCCCTGGGTGCCCTGTGCCCCCTTACCCACACCCCTGCTGGCTCTCCCAGAGCCCAGGCTCCAGCCCCTGCCTGTGTTGCAGCAGCTCCTGCTGGCTCCCCCAGGGCCCTGGTGCCCCACAGCCGCCTCCTGCTCCCTTCTCCAAAACAACAACAGGAGCATCGGCAACAGCCTCCAAGGGCCAGCACCTCCCTCCTGTTTACTGCCAGCCTGGCCTCTGTGCCGCTGCCCTGGGCAGGTGTGTTCCCCGGCCCCCGACCCTCTCCCTCCTGGCACCTCTGAGGGCCAGCTCCGTGGCAGCCACTCTCAAGAGAGCCCTTTCCCTTGTGGCCAAGGGGTGCTACCCAGGTCCCTCCAGCTGGGCCTAGCCTGGGGATGATGGAGCGGCCTGCAGGAAAGGAGGAGAAGGAAGCCAGAAGCTCCTTCCTGAGCCAGTCCCAGGCTCCTTGCCCACTCTCACCCTCCACCTTGTCGCAGGGGACCTTTCAGACGTCCCTGAAGAAAGGGGTCCCCTGGGAACTCAAGCTCCGGCCCAAGGTTGTCCAGAGATGGCCGACACTCTGGGAGACGCGGCTGCCCTCACCTTACCCTGCAGTGCTTTCTCCTCTGCTCCCCTCACGCGCTGTCCTCACCTCCACGGAAGGACATCCACCCTTCCTCCCCCTGCAGGCCCCCTCCCCCACATCTGGAGCCCCACCTCCTGGGCCCACCTGCTGGGGCCCAGAGCCACAGGCCTCACCTCTGATTTTCTCGCTGCAAACTGCTGTCCTCCTGTCCTCCCCCCAGGGAGTCTTTGATCCAGCTTGGGTCCTGAGCCAAAAAGTCATTAAAAGAAAGTACAGCCAAGAAGAGGAGAAATTGCTCTTCTGACAGAGAAAGCCAAACACTGTCACACGCCAGGGCCACTGGCTCTCTCCCAGGAACTCCGGGAGAGCCTGGGGGCAGGGGCGGGAGGCCAAGGCGCAGGCAGTGGGGGGTTAGAGAGGGCTGCAGGGTTGCTGCAGAGCTCCGCTTTGTCCTGACTGAGGCCTTAGGTGACCTTGCAGGGGTGGGTGCATGGGGCCTGGCACGGAGCTGGCCCCCACTAGGAGGGCCTTCTGAGGGCTCAGCTGCTTCCTAGGCCCGCCCAGGTGTTCGGGAGGGCACAGCGCCAGCCATGGCACAGGTGGCCAAGCAGAGGCCTGGCGGGGGAGGGTGCCCAGGGCACTTAGGTCACCCTGGGCTTTCCTCACATTGCCTGGGGCATGCCAGGCCTCCCTGTCCCACGCCAGGCCTATAGGAGTCATGACAGCAGTGGGATAGCCACCTTCTCGGCTTGTGCTGGGGAGACTGAGACCCACAGTGGGAACCCTGACAGGCATGTGACTCACTTAAGGGGGCCCAAAGGCTGGAGTACTGCCCTCCTTGTTCTCCCTGCATGGTGCCCTGAAACTGAGCAGCTGACGCTTACCATGTTGGGGGGGCCTGGGCTCTGGGCTTTCAATTCATGATCGTATTTGATTTTTACAACAGCCCAATCAGTTGGGTGCCTTTATTACCCCTCGCAGATGAGTGAGGCAAGGCACAGAGATGGCAAGTGACAGGGCAAAGCCACACATGATTGCCCCTGGAGCAGGACTGAAGCGCCAGGGCGTCTGACCTCAGCACCCAGGACTTGGCCTCTGCTGAGGCCAGAGAGAGGCTGACACAGTCCTCCAGCCTCCGTGCACGCCCCAAGCCCCAGGGTCAGGCTGGAAGGACAGAGCACCGCCTACTGAGACCCTGGGAACGTGGCCCTGAGTTGAGCAGCAGCCAGGGCAGCATCTATAAACCAGGGCGTTCTGGCCGAGACCCCCGATGAAGACACGGAAAGGGGGTGGCTTTAGCTGAGTGAATGCATGTTGGGCACTGAAGATGGCCCGCCACCCGTGGCACATGCCACATGATGGGTTAACTGGTTATCTCTGTCACTATGAAAGGAGCGCAGGCCCAGGACTGGAGTGGAAGGACATGTGGGGACATCTGCGAGGACGCAGGGACCAGTCAGGACAGTGA
Organism: Tupaia belangeri chinensis; assembly: GCF_000334495.1. Lineage (NCBI taxonomy): Eukaryota > Metazoa > Chordata > Mammalia > Scandentia > Tupaiidae > Tupaia > Tupaia belangeri. The sequence goes on along the minus strand of NW_006160082.1, from coordinate 950,048 downwards.
GGGAGCTGCAGAGAGCGGGTGAGGGGGGGCGGAAGTGGCAGGAGCAGGGTAGGACTGCAGGGACTGTGGTCAGGAGAGGCTTCCTTTACACCCGGTCCCGGCGGGGCTGCTGGACGCAGGAACAGACGGGCCGGGCCTCTCGCTCCCGCTGCAGGCTTTTCCTGGCCTCTGCTCTGACGGCCCATCCCTGTTACCTGTCCCCTGAGGTCTTCCTGGAAGCTGGATGCTCTTGGGGGCAGTCAGGACGGGACAGGCCTCCTGATGCCAGCCAAGTTGGGTCCCTGCTTGCAGCCACAGCCAGACTCTGCCGGGCCCTGTGTGAAGCCAGCTGTAGCCAGAGCACTGGAGGACAGACCCCCTTCCTACGTGGCGACCCCTGGGTGGGTGATGGGGAGCTGGCATCCGCCCAGGCTCTGCTCTGAGCCTGTGGTGGTTGCCAGGGCAACAGCAGCTCATGGGAGGCAGGACAGCTGAGAGGAGGCGGAAACCAGGGCGCCCGAGGCAGCCAGCCCCTCACCCACTCCACTCAAACAGAGGTGTGTGCGCTGGGTGGGCGTGCCTGGGAGTGTACACACGGTGTGTGTCTATGTGTGCACACGCTCCTGCAGCGTAGGAGCCTAGGTCAGTGCTGCTTGGGGACAGGGAGGGAATAAAGTTCTCTTTTCCAGAGCATGTGGTGGGTAGAGTTTGGCGGACTGACAACCTGGCTTCAAATCCTGCTCAAGCCCCTTGTCAGCTCTGTGACCTTGAACAACTTTCCTAACCTCTCTGGGCCCTCGTGTCTCATCTGTAATAGGGCCTGTATTAGCAGCGAGGGCTGCTGTGACAAATACCACAGACGTGGTGGCTCCCATGACAGAAATGTACTTTCTCTCAGCTCTGGAGGTTAGGTGATGGTGGGGCTGGTTTCTTCGCCCTTTGGCTTATATATAGATGGCCACCTTTTCCCTGTGTCCTCTTGTGGCCTTCCTTCTGTGTGTCTGTTCTAGCCTCCTCTTCTTACAAGGACACCAGGCCCACACTGATGACCTCACTGTAATGTAATCACTCTCTCTCTCTCTCTCTCTTTTTTTTAGAGATTTTTTCCTATAGAGTGTGTGCACTCGCCGGAAAGACAGAGAGAGACAGAGAGACAGAAAGCGAGAAATCACCCCCAGGGAGGATGGCCATGCCGCGATCCCTTCTCCTCCATTCTCCTCTCGGGATCTTGGGCACGCATGCACATGCGCCTGGCATGAGTTTAAGCCACTGGGTCTGGGACTCACACCGCAGTCGACTACATGTGAGTCTAGCGACATAGCGATTACGCCAAATGCTGGTCCCATGTAATCACCTCTCTAAAGGCTGTGTCTCCCAATACCATCGTTCTGAGGCTCAGGGGTTCAGGTGTCAACGTATGGATTTCGGGAGGACACAATTTATTCTACAGCAGGGCATTATGCTATTATAGAGGTTGTCGTGGTATTATTAGTAATAATCATAAGGTGAGGCCCCGAGCCAGCGCTCTGTGGCCTGTGCAATTCCACATACACTGTATCATAACGTCGCACCCCAGCGGGCACAGGCCTGCCTGACGGGACAGGCCCGCGTTCCAGAGCCAGACCTGTGCGCTCCAGCAGGTGTGTGCCGCTTTGCCGGGGCCCCCATAATGCCTGAGTAGTATCGTTTCTGAGGCGGCTTGTCCATGGGGTACCAACCTTGCCATCTACATGCTGGACGGGAAGAGAGGGTGAGGGCGCTGGGCTAAGCCACTTGCTGGACTGCACACTTTCTACTCCCAGCTGTGGGCAAGCCCACCCCTTACCTGTGTTCTCGTCTGTGAACTGGGACTGAAGTGTGCCGTGATGGTCCAGTGAGACAGCTGTGGAAAAGCCATTCCTGAGGGTGTGTTCACAGCTTGTCCCAGCCAAGGCAGTGTCTCTCCTCCCTGTGCCCCTCCAGGAGAGGGGGGCTGGCTCAGCTGCCTGGGGGGGAGGGCTGGTGGGGTGAGGTGGGGGTTAGGGCCATGGTTGAATGTTTAAAGCTCCCTCACAGTTTTTGAGAAATAGGAAGCTCTGAGTTGTTTTGAAATTACTTTGGGTAGCCAGAATTTAATTTCTTGATTGGGCCACAGCCTCTCAGAGACTGAGACTTGGCCTCCGGGCTGGCGTCTGTGGTGCAGTCGGCAGTGTGTGAGACTGCACTGCGGATGCCACATGGCTGACCTGGGTTTGGATCCCTGCACGCACAAGCGCCTGGCATGAATTTAAGCCACCGGGTCCGGGACTCGAACCGCGGTCGACTACATGGGAGTCCAGCGACATAGCCATTACACTAACTGCTGGTCCCACACCCCCAATCTGCTTTTTCCCTGCAGGGACTGGGGGCCTTTGTAGAGGGCAGGCAGTGGAATCGGCCTGAGCTGCCATGGTGGGGCCTCAGGAGTGCAGGCCTTGGGTTTTCTCTCTCTGGGCCCCCAAGCCTGGGCAGGACAGGGAGGTGTTCAAGTTATTCAGGTCTCCTGGCCATTTGTCCGACCTAGGGCAGGAGCTAGCTCTGCTGTAGGACAGGGACTCGGCAGCAAAGTAGGTGCCTCTCAAGTCTCTCCCGGCAGTGTCCTCCTTGTCCCGGCAGAGCCTGGTTAATGTGACCCATAACGTCCACAACCCCCACATGGGGCACAGCCGTTTACAGTCCTCTGGGCCCAGTCACACCCTCGGCCCAGCTGTCACAGCCCAGTTCTGGAAGGGGCAGGGCAAGAGAATGGAGAAATCCACTTCCCAGCCAGGGAGGCTGAGGCACAGGGAAGCCATCAGGCACCCTGGCAGTGGGACTGTGGGAACAGCTCAGGCCCAGGCAAGGATGACGAGACCACCGCCTGCTCCACAGGGAGCCCCTGGCAGCCTGGGTCTCAGTGAGGTGGGCAACAAGACTGGGCCTTGGCAGAACAAGGGAAGGTTCTCTGAACCTGGCCCCTGGCCCCTGGCCCCTGCTCCATGCCCCGCCCGGCCGAGCCTCCACTTCCTGAACTGGCCGCCAGGCCTGGCTGGACTGTCGAAACTCTGCCTAAAAAGGAATCCGGCTGTGGTGGCCCCGGCTATTTTTAGACAATTGTGTTGAAAAATCCCAAAGTACATGTAGCATCATGCATTTTTTTTTTCTTCAGGAAGAAAAAAGAGGAGTAAGTGGACACCCCTCTCCCCAGTAGGTCATTTCCTAGGCTTAGGGGCTCAGGGTGTCTGGCCAGAGGCAGGCTCGGTCACACACACACACACACACCCCACTGCCAGCCTGGAGCTGTCGGGGGTGCAAAGCACACACAGGATCACCCCTGTGACAGACAGAGACTTAGGCCAGGCTGTCCTGGTAGCTACTTTTTTTTTTGAACAGCTTTATTGAGGTGTAATTGGCACACAATAAACCAGACATATTTTAAGTGTACAATTTGATGTGTTTTGACATATGTATGCAGCCATGAAGCATCACCATGATTAAAATAGTGAACACGTCCAACCCCCAAAAATTTCTTCCCCGCCCTTGTAGTCCCTCCCTCCACCCCTCCGCTTTCTGTCACTATAGATCAGCTCATGTTTTCTAGAATTGCATGTAAGTGGAGACATACAGCAGGCACTTGGCTTTGACTGGCGTCTTTAACACCTCATTTTGATGTTCATTCATGTTTTGCAGGTGTCTGCAGTGGGGTCCTTCATTGCCGAGGCTGGACCCATTACACGATATCCATAGTTCGTGCATCCGTCCATCCATGTGGACTGTCTCCCGTGCTGGGCTATTACTAATAGAACGGCTGTAAATCTGTATGCATACGTCTCTGTATGGACAAGATTTCTTCTTCTTTTGGTAAGTATTAGGAGAGGAATTCCTGAGTGACACGACCTTCATTTTTGTTTTATTATTATTTTTTATTTAACATTTCTTTATTTATTTACTGTGGTTTTCAAGTCACCAGATCTGAGACTTGAACTGCAGTCAGCCATGTGGGAATCCAGTGCCCCAACCTCCACACCACCTGTAGGCTCCTAACTTTTTAAGAAATTTCCAACCTGTTTTCCAAAGAGGCTGTACTAGTTTAGATTTCCACCAGCAATGTATGTGGGTCCCCATTTGTTCACCCCTTTGTCAACACGTGTTTTTGTCTGTTCTGTCAATTATAGCTGCCCTACTGGGTGTGCAGTGGTGTCTCATGGTGGTTTTGGTCTGTATTTCCCTCACGACTATAATGTTGAACATTTAAAAATAGCTTTTTGGACCCAACTTCACTTTCTTGAAAAAATTAACTTTTAATTTTGGAATGATTTTAAATTCACTGAAACGTTGCAAAAATAATACAAGTTCACATAAAACCTTCACTCAGTTCCCCCTAACATTAACCCTTGGTATAGCCTGGTACAGTTTCCCACCTGGGGAACTGACATCGGTACGTTCTAACTAAACTAGACCACTCGAGTGCACATCCCATTCAGGGTCCTGTCCTGGAACCACGCCGCATGGTATGTGGGTATCGTCTCTCCATAGGCTTCCCCGCGTAGTGCCAGTACCTTAGACTTTTCTCTGTTATTCATGGTCTTGATAGTTTTCAGAGTGTTGGTCAGATATTGTGTAAAAAGTTCCTCAATTGGCATTTGTCGAATGTTTTCCTCTGATTGGACTTGGGCAATGGATCTTGGGGAAGAGGACCATCGTGGCGAAGGGCCCTGCTCATCCCACCACTCACTAATGGGGATGTTGGCTCAGCACTGGTGAAGGACATGTCAGCCAGGTTTATGCTCTGGAACGAATGTCACTATCTTTCTCCTTTACACGTCTCTCTATTTTTCTTTTCTTTTTCCTCCTCGATTGCCAGAGAGAGAGGAAGAGAGAGAGAGAGAGTTAGAGAAAGCAGCCCTTCATGGGCATGGCCACATTGCAATCCCTTCTCCTCCGTTTCTCCATCCTCTTAGGATTTTGGGCACACACATGCACACACACGGGTGTGTGCCTGGCATGCTTTCCAAGCCACTGAGGTTAGGATTCTAACCACGGGTTGGCCACATGAGACCTGGCTCTTTTAACTACTAAGCCGCAGAGTCAGCCCTTCCCTCCCCACTCTCCACTCCTCGGCTGCAGGTCACTAAGTCCAGCCACACTCAAGTGAAAAAGCGCACTTCGATTTGAGAATCTTCCAAGCCAGGCACTTGATGCTGACACTGCACTCAGTCCTTAGCCCTACCTCAGTCGTGCTGGGAGAGGTCCCAGTAATCCCTGAACCTGGCAAAACCACAGCTATGAAGGATCAGGGATCACTTCGTCAGAGGCTTTCTTATTCTTTTTACAGATGAAGAAGCCAAAGCCCAGAGAGAGTTGGGATTTCCTTATGATCACAGGATCAGAAGGAAAACGGCTTTGAGGTACAGGACCAGGACAGAGATCTGGTAGGCCATCCTGGCCCAGAGTAAATGCTCAGCTGGTACCGATTGGTTGACAAGGTTGGCAAATGTTGAATGAACGACAAGAATTTCCTTATGTGATAAGGTTTCTCTATGGACAATGTAGATTCCATGTGGTAACTTGCCGTCTCCCAGTTGCCTGCACACACCAGGGAACCAAGAACAGGTGATGCCAAAGGGCAGAGAGCCCCCCACTGGCCCGCTGTGGGCCTCCAATGCCCTCTAGGTGGCCGGACAACAGTCTTACCTCCTTCAGTCCAGCTGGATGGGAAGGCTGCAGGGAGCAGGATTTGGGGTCTCGCCTGCTACAGGTGACTCTTCAAGGGGTCAGTTAGGAATAATGGCCCCATCACGAGTGAACACACTCACACCCAACAGGAGACAGGGTGAAGGGATGAGGCAACTTTTATTTATTTATTTATTTTTGCTATAGGGCGCGTGCGCTCGCCAGAAAGACAGAGAGAGACAGAGGGGCAGAAAGCGAGAAATCACCCCCCAGGGGGATGGCCACGCCACAATCCCTTCTCTTCCATTCTCCTCTCGGGATTTTGGGCACGCACACACCCACACCCAGCGTGAGTTTAAGCCACTGGGTCCGGGACTCAAACCACAGTCGACTACATGAGAATCCAGAGACATAGCCATTACACTAACTGCTGGTCCAGAGGCAACTTATTAATGCCCATCACATGTGTTAGAAATGTTAATGGGTTTGTCCGGCTACCTACAGGGAGGCCATGGTGGGCCATGGAATCAGGTGGAGCGCTTCAGTGAGTCACCTCGTCACCCTGAGTCCCCACTTTCCCATCTACAAAATACAGGCTAACCACGGTGTCTGCGTCTGTAACTACTTTGGTATACTTTAGCAAGGACAGACCAACACATGCATGTGTTAATGGTGATGTCCATCTAGAGATGATGAATTAATATTCTTTTTAAAAAATTATTTATTTTTATTTATTATCATTATTATTTTTAATTTGACCAGAGAGAGACAGGGAAAG
>NW_006160082.1:936822-943609 GCF_000334495.1 Tupaia belangeri chinensis | reverse complement strand
GTCCAAGACTTGAACCACAGTCAGCCATGTGGAAGTCCAGCACCTTAACCACACACCACCTGCCAGCCCTGATGAGTTAATATTCTAGGTACTGAATCAGGAGTACACACACAGGTTGGTTAGTTAGCATCTGAGAGACTAATTCAGAGTCCCTGACCTAGAGGCAGCTGGATTCTGCTCAATAGCTACATCTCCGTCAGGCCCAGAGAGTCTGAGGCTGTGCTAGTTAATACAATGGACATGAGAAACACGTGTGTGTGAAACTAACAGTGTTCAAGATGTGTGGGCTGGCTGGCAATGTCGGAAAGGTGCCTCTCTTGTGCTTAAGAAGTGTCCCAGGATGAAGGATTTGACCTAGTCCTGTGTCTCGATGCCTTTGAGGATTTTGTTGCCCGAGCAGACCTGAAGAGGAGCTGGATCCTGAATCCTGCCATCAGATTCCTGTTGTGTCAGCCTCCAGTGATCCTTCAGGCTTTATTACTGTCTGAAATGCCACAGCTGGAGCCCACCCAGTCAGGTCAGGTACTTGCTGTGGTCACCTGCCTGCTAATGGCACGGTCTGCCTGCATTTTGCAATTAGTGGGTCATATCTGGTAAGGTGAGCTTATCGGGGTGGAGTCTGTAGCCCTCACTACTGCTCTGATTGGTTACTGCACATAGCCACCAAACAGAATTCCACATTGCGAACCACCCAGTCTCTCTCTGGTCAATTTCAGACCACTGCAAGAAGTTGTAGGAGTCGATGAGATGATCCATGAAAGATATACAAACTGTGCCTCTAATACGCGTAGGCTGATAGCTAGAACTCCTGGAAGCCTCTTTGAAAATAGACAACCAGAGATGCTGGGAAAAAATGTGCTTTGAGTGGTTAAGAGTGTAGACTTGGAGTCAAGTGACCTGAGTTCAAATCCTCTATAACCCAGCCTTGGGCCACATTCTTTGTCTCCTGCAGAAGGCTTCATGTCACATTTGTGCCTGTATCTGTTCTAATAGTATCTATCTTACAGGGTTACCATGAGGATTTTTTTAAAGAATTATTTTATTTAACTTTATTTATCCATTTATTTATTTTTATTTGACCAGAGAGGGACAGAGTGAGAGAGAGAGAGGGAAAGTGAGAAAGCAAGCTGCCAGGTTCGGGACTTGAACTGTGGTTGGCCATGAGAGAGTCCAGCATCCTTAACCACCATGCCACCTGCAGGCCCCAAGGTTACCATGAGTATTAAATGAGCCAATACATGTAGAATGCTTAGAACAATGCCTGGCACACAATAAAGGCTCAATAAACATGAGCTAGTGATAATTATTCCACTGTACGTGATATGACAATGTGAACAACCTAAAAGATTGACAAGAAGGGGTGCGTTAAATAATCTTCAGGTTATGTGTGCTGTCTGGAATCATCTATGAAGGGTCTTAATGACGAGGGAATACTCTGTGAAAGGTCTATAAAGTGTTACACATAGTATGATTTCACTTCATTGAAATATACATACTCATAGGAACATGGTGGAAGGCAATTGGCCAAAATGATGAGAAGATGAACACTAGTTGGTGGAATTTAATTATCTTCACCTTTTTTTTTTTGCCTTTTATTTATTTTTTAAACATTTATTTATGTATTTATTTGTCATGAATTTTTAAGTTGCCCAGTCTGGGACTTGAACCACGTTCAGCCATGGGGGAGTCCAGCGCCTTAACCATCATGCCCCCTACTGGCCCTGATCTTACTCTTGATGTTTCTGGAATTGTTTGTGGAGAGTGTGGTAGGCAGAATAATGTCCTCCCCGACCCCCAGATGTCCGCATTCTAATTCCTGGAATCCATCAACATGCTGGCTCACATGGTAAAAGGGACTTTGCAGGGAAGGTTAAATCAAGGGTCTCGAGATGGGGAGGATCTTGGGTTATCCAGGCGGGTGCAGCGTAGTCACAGGCTCTCAGTGAAAGAGGGAGGCAAGAGGATCCGAGGCAGAGAAGGAGCCGTGGCCAAGACTCTGAGGCAGAAGTCAGAGTGATGCTCTGCAGGCTGTGAAGATAGAAGCAGGCCTTGAGCTGGGGGCAGCCTGGAGAAGCTGTGGAGGGCGATGAACAGTACTTCTTTAGGACTTTCAGGTGAATTCAGTCCTGCTGTCACTTTGAGTTTTGTCCCTTGAGATGCATTCAGACTCGGACTTCTAGAACTGTGTGGTAATAAATGTATATCGGGCCAGCCACGGTGACACGAGGGCAAGATGCTGAACACTCGTGGGAAAGTCTTGGCTTCATATCCTGGATCTCCTTGTACGCGCTAGGCGTGTGCACACCCGTGACCTGGGCTGGCTGAGGCTGGGGTGCTTAGTGGTGTGAAGACCTGTTGAGGGAGCCTCTCTCTCTGTTTCTCATTGAAGAAATAAATAAGTAAACGTAAAAAATAATGAGTGTGTTTTGTTTTAAGCCACTAAGCTCGGTGCAATTTGTTACAACAATGATAAGAAACTAATACAGGGGCTAGCCCCATGGCCTAGTGGTTATGGGAGCCAGATTCCACATGGCCAACCACACAGTTCAAATTTCGGGTCTGGCAGATTGAAAAACACTTTGGGGGTGCATGTGCATGTATGCCTAAAATCCTGACGGGATGGAAAAGTGGAAGGGAAGGGATCCCATTGGGGGGGGGGCTTTCTCCCTCTCTCTCTCTCTCTCCATCTCACTAGTGAGCACATGCACCCTCTGGTAATTAAAAAAGAAATTAATACAGTGAGTATTTATAATCACGAAAGGAGAGAGAAAAAAGCTGTTTGCAAAAAAAAGAAAAGAAAAAGTGGAACTGTGGTTGACTGAGCTTCATTTCCAAGGAGCTCTGTCCCTCTGCCAGGAGCAGACCAAACTCAGACCAGCCTGGTTCAAGATTTTAATAACAATGAAGTGAAAATGGCAAACTGTCTATAAAGTTGAAAGCCAGAGAATTCTACTGAAAAGTCTCATTGTTGAGTTCTACGCATTTCTTATTTCATTTTAAAATATCTGAAAAAAAAAATGAACTTGGTTGCTTTTGGACAACCCTGTTTAAAACAAAACTCTAGAGAGGATTTAAAGTTGATCACACATTTTCAGTTTAGAAGATACTTTTTCATCTCATGTGGTTCGATCCTTAAGGCCAACGTGAGGACAGGCCAGCTCTTTTATGACTGGCCAGGCCTCGTCATTTATTGGGGCGTAGGGGAAGTCATGAAGTATTTTTCTGTATTTCTATGCAAAAATGCACCAACTTTCCCGACGACCCAATAGTAGAAAACGGCAGAACCTCAAGTCTCTGGGTAATCTGCTCTCGATCTTCCTTAAAGACTGAGAGCTCCAGACTCCTCAGAACAGGCACCCCTTCTTGGGGCACCTTGTTGTTGCTAAGTATCACTACCTTACAGGTGTGTCTGCTGACCACCTGATCTAAAATCGCCACCACTACTCGTCACTTAAAACTTGCTCCCAGCAGTCCCACCTACCTGATAATTGCCTTCTCTGTGCCAGAGACATAGACCTGGCGTCAGGCTGGCCTACGCCATGGCTGATGGAAGCACAGAGAAAGGCAGGCGCTTGCAGAGGGAGACAGGACTGTGGTCAGCCCTCCCTTACAGCAATCAGCTCTCGCGAGAACTAACCCCTTCTCCTGAGAGTTAGAACGCTATAGGTCTCATGAGACATCATTAGTCAGTTCAGGAGGGTGTGACTCCACGATGCAATCACCATGACCCAATCACCTCCCACTAGATAGCACCACCTCCAAGCATCTAATTCCAAAATACAGAATGGTGGGGGACATACTGTTATCCAAACCACGATGCCACGGGTCTGTCTCCCCAGTGCCCACCCAGACTGCCAGCCCCCAGGGCCTGGTACTTGTCTGGCCAAGAGGGTGCTCGATATGCAGTAGCCAGCTGCAGAACAAAGGGGGGCAAGCCTGCTTGCTGTTTGGACGGAGCTTTCATGCTGGTGGGGTTCCCAGGAAGCCTCAAGGTGGACTTGGGGATGTCCATCTTCCTGGGTACTGCTGAGGGTCTACCAGGCTGGGGTGGGCTGAAGCTCCATCTGGAATCCCCTTTTTTTCTGCCATGGCTGGGGAGGCAACCTGGCAGGGGTCACTGCACAGGAAGGTAAGGCTTCACTCTGGTTGGAGAATAATTATAAACACGCCGAGCCGTGTTTTACGTACACTCTGAATCTTTGGAAGGACCTTGCTATCCCACTTGACAGATGAGAAAACTGAGACTCAGAAAGGACTGATAACTCCCTTGAGGTTCCTCAACAGTGGTGGCAGATTCAAACTCTAAGCCAGCTGGCTGCACAGCCTGGGCCCTCCCATGCTGCTCTGGGGCAGGGCAGGACGGGGCTAATGGCCCTTCTCAGGTTTGGCTGGACCTAGGGTCCAGTGAGAAGGGGTGGAGGCTGGAGAGGCACCAGCCATGCCTGCTGCTGACTTGGTACCATGGTTGGGGAGGGACAGAACATCCAGGACATCCTTAGCCCCGGCCCTGCACCTCCTCCTCCATGCAGGGAGGGACTTAACTTCCATCTTGGCTGCAAGAGTTGAGCATGGGAGGAGGGAGAAGAAAAGCCAGCACTTCCATCCCTGCCCTGCTCTGGGCTGCGGCAACTTCTCCTTACCTTTGAGTCCTCGGCCCCAGGGGACATCACTGGACCCTGGGTCCAGGGGCCCAGAGTAGGGCAGGGATGGAAGTGCTGGCTTTTCTTCTCCCTCCTCCCACACTCAGCTCTTGCAGCCAAGATGGAAGCTAAAGAGGGAAAAAGGAGGAAATCCCTGACAGTCCCCCGGGGCCAGGCCCCACGCGTTGTCCAGGTCAATCTCTGTTACTAAGCTCAATGGCCTTGGAAGAGGAAGTCATTACCCAAGCCTCCTCCTCCATCGAGGTGACGTGACCAGGCAGAGCTGGGATCCAGCCAGATCTGTGTGACCCACAGTGCAGTGGTCACCAGGAAACCCCATTGTCTTCAGGTAGTCAGGAGCCAAACAGCCAGAAATGCGAGAGGTAGGGAGGCCAGGGGTGGTCCGGATGGCCAGCTGGAGCTCCTGGCTCTAGGCAGACACACAGAAGGCACCCCACAGTTTTCCGGTCACCTTCCACAGCCAGCCCCACTCAGGGCCCGAGATCCTGGGTGGGGTCCTGCCTAAAGGCCTGGCCCCGAGGCCCCGTGTGGTGGCCCTGTGGGGTCGTGTCCTGATCCCCTGCCTCGCACAGTCCTGACAGCTGCCTGCTGGCTCCTGTCTTAGCTGTAAGGCAGGGGTGACTTTCCCATCTCACTCTGAGGCCCAGAGAGGGACAATGACACAGTCAGAGCACCCTCAGGCAGGCACAGAGCTGGAGGGGCTCTCCTAGGCATGGCTCTGAGCAGGGGGCCTCAGTCTGACCCCTAAAAGACTTCTGGGAGAGACCATGTCCATCTGAGACATTCGTAGGATATCCTTTTCCTGGTCCCATCGGGCACGGCGTGGGCAGGAGCAGCAGGAAGTGGGTGAGCTCAGCAGGAGGAAGGTGGGAGCGGTGGCACGGAGAGCAGGCTCCTGGGCCCAGCCATGTGCACGTGTGTGTGTGCACACGTGTGTGTGTATAGCGGTCTTGGAGGCTCAGCATGGCTGATCTCCAGAGGGGCCTGGAGCAGGGTGGGGTTTGTGGTCAAGTGCACGGGAGCTTTCAGAGTAGGCAGAAGGGAAAGGAGAGGGACCTGAGAGGGGCCTGCAGGGGGCCGGGTGCGGGACAGGGTGAGAGTAGCCATGGGGGACCAGTGCCTGCAGCTGCCTCGAGCCATACACACGGGCTATTTACCACCCTGCTGGGATCCGTGCCCTGAACTGGGTGACTGGGCGAGGAGGGTGGCCTTTAGCCGTGCAGCGAGAAGGTCTCCCGGGTTAGGGTTGATAGTGGAGAGGTTGTCGCAGAGGGAGACACAGTCCTGAGGGGCGGGCCGTCCCTGGAACTCCCTCCTGCTGCCCTGAGCTGTCAGCTAAGCTGTGTTTTCCACTCCAGCCTGGTACTGGCTGGGCTGGGGCTCCGGGGGCGGTGGTGACCTGCCCACGTGGTTAGAGTGGAGGGTGGAGGACTCCAGAGATCACGTGGTGGCAGGGGGAGGTCCTGGCAGAAGGCAGGACTTCTGAGGGTCATCCAAGGTGACCACGTGGCCACCTGGAGGAGTCTGGGGTTGCTCCATGTCACAGGCCTTGACACGCACCCACACAAGCACGCGCATGTGCACACAACCCCCCCCCCCCCCGGCCACGAAGACAGGTGAAGGGCTCAGAGGCTAGGATGCCTTGGTTGCCCCGTCCCCAGCACCACGATGCATGTCTGGACATCCCTGAGCTCACGCCCTCCCCAGCCCTGTGTACAGAGCTCTGGCGCAGGGCCTGGACTTGGAGACAGACAGATACCTGAGCCTGTGGACCGTAAATGGGGCTGGAGATGCCCTGCCCTCGCCTTCCTGGGCCCCCAACCTGTTCCGTCCCCCAGATCCTTCTCAGCAGGGAGGGTGGGCTTCCTTTCAAGAAAGGTTTCCTCTTCCCTGGCCCACTCACCATCCTGTTCTCAAACGACCCTTGTCACCCCCAGCCTCACTCTCAGCTTGGTGAGAAAGGGGAGCCCTGCTCGGGGCTTCTCTGGTCTCAGAGGTACCCAGCATGGATAGGGTGGAAGGTGTACCCTTTCTCCCCCACTATGAAGAAAGTAATGGGGGGACCAGCAGTTAGCATAATGGCTATGTCGCTGGACTCCCACGTAGTTGAACGCAGTTCGCGTCCC
>NW_006160082.1:926100-936118 GCF_000334495.1 Tupaia belangeri chinensis | reverse complement strand
ACGTCCCCCCTAAAAAAAAACCCTTAAAAAAAAAAAAGTAAGGGCTCCTATCTAAGGCAGCCTCTTTGAGTCTACACGACAGCCCGCCTGCTCAGCCTCCACACCCTCCTGCCATGTGAACCCCCCTTGGAAAACACCAGTGTGCCTGGTGAGCTCCCATCTCAGAAACGACCACTGCTCTGCCTGCTCCACCTGCAGCATCCTTGAGAGAGATCCACCCCAACACCTCACCTCCTCGCTCTCAAATCCACCCCAGCCTCACTTCGCCCCGCTGTTCTGGCCAGACAGCCTTAGGCAGCTCAGGCCGTCATAACAAAACGCCGCAGCGTAAGCCACGTGCGCTTACTTTCTTACGGCTCCAGAGGCTGGAAGCCCAAGACCTAGGTTCCAGCTGGTTCGGTTCCTGGTGAGGGCTCTCTCGCTGGCTCGAAGGTCCCCTCCTCACTGTCTTCCCCCGGAGGTGTCTCTTCATGCAAGGACAGTAACCCTATAGGGTCAGGGCTCTGCCCTTAGGACTTTTTTACTCCGAGGTGGCCCTGTCTCCGTGTACAAGTATGCTGGGGGTCACGGCTCCACCATATAAATCCGGGGGGCTGATTGACAGCACAGCTCTTGTCAAGGTCACCACTGACCTCCACTTGGCCAAACCCAGGGTCGGTCCTTAGGCCTGCCCTGGTGTGTCTCTCGGGCACTGACCGCCGACCTGCCTCATTCAGCCTTTACCGGTCTTCTGAGACTGTTCCTCTGCCTCTCCTCCCCACGGCCACTCCTGCATATTCTCTGCTGCCTGCCCCCGTTCTCCCCAGCTGTCCCCCTCACCGTGCCCTGGTGCTGGGCCCTGACCTCCTCCGCTTGTCCAGGCCCAGGCGTCCAGCTCCCCATTTGCCGGTGCCTTCCATGCTCACACCTCTTCCTGGACTCTTGTGCCTGACCCAGCCCTTCCCTCTTACACTCAGCCTGCCCAAATGCACACTCTCCCCTACCTCCCAGCCTCCTCTCCCTGCCATCCCTGACTCCTTCTTCCCCTGCACCCCAGCCTCAATGTATGAGCAAACCCTTGGGGCTCTAGCTTCTGAATATTCACAGCCCAACTTGGCACCTCCTCTGCTCACCCAGGGGGTGGCGGGTGGTGGCAGCAGCCTCTTTACTATGTGGGTGGGCAGAATAATGTGTCCTCCAGCCCCGAAGGTGCCCATGATAGTCCCTGGAACCTGTGAACACGTTGTTAGCTCAGGGGTAGAAGAGAATTTGCAGGGGTGATTAAATGAAGGGTTATTATTACTGTTTTTAGATGGAGTCTATGTCGTGATCCTGCTGCACAAAACATACCGAATAGCCACCAGCAGTCCCCGATGGCATCCTGTGGGGACACTGAACCCAGCAGAAAGAGGCTTTCCCCTAATATTTCCAAAACTAGAGTCCTAGGGGAGAGTCTCATTGGCCGAGCTTGGGTCACATGCCCAAGCCTGAACCAGTCACTGAAGCTGGGGGGCTGTAGGACTCGGTCCTCAAGGCTGGGGCCTGTCAGTCCTTGGTGGGGAGTAGGAGGGAGAGGGGACACAATGGAAGGGGTAAGAGCCGGGCACACACAAGCTATCCCAGCGCCCCTGCACAGCGGATGTGCCCAGGAGCTTCCGAAGTAAGGGCCTAGCGTAGATCCAAGCATGCAAAACAGCGGCTGGCGTTTCCTCATTTACACCCAGAGGATAATCCTCTGGGACCTGGACCGTTAGCCACGGTGGCCTGGTCTCATGCCTTCCCAGTCCTGTTCTGTGCGAGCCTTGCCCACACTCCTACACAGGACGGCAGGGCTGGGCCCTGGGCCTCTAGCCAGGGCAAATACCTGC
Source organism: Tupaia belangeri chinensis (assembly GCF_000334495.1). Taxonomy (NCBI): domain Eukaryota; kingdom Metazoa; phylum Chordata; class Mammalia; order Scandentia; family Tupaiidae; genus Tupaia; species Tupaia belangeri. The sequence continues at coordinate 934,271 of NW_006160082.1, read as the reverse complement.
CCTTTCCGCCAGCGTCGGACGTTACAATTGTATGGTCTCTGACTGCCCAGAGTCCCGTAGGTCACCTGGTGCGTTTGGGGCTCAGGCTGAGATGCCCACCTGCTCTCTCTCTCTCCCCAGAGCTCAGCTGCCCCCTCTCCTGCCTGCTTCTTTGAGTCAGGGAGGTTGTGGCTGGTTTGGGTGGGGTCCTCTAGGTTTCAGGACACTGAAGGCCAGGACTCAGGCCCTCCACATGTCCTTGGGTCATGGCAAGGGGGGTATACCCTGTAGCTGCTCAGAAAAATAGCTCTGGGGGATCGCAGGAGCCTACCTCACCTCGTCCTCAGTCTTGCTATCTGCTCTGTTGGAGTCAGTGTTTGGTCCCCATGACTTGGTGGCAAGAGGGCTGCTGCAGTTCCAGCCTCACGCTCAGGTTTAAGTCCAGCAGGGAAGAATGAGAGCCTTTCCCTGGAGCTCTGAATAGACCATGTTAGGTCATACGGTCATTCCTACGCCTCTGGGTCAGCGAACGTAGGATGCTGGCTGACCAGGCCTGAGTCGTGTGCTCCCCAAACCCCATCCAGACGGCATGCGGAGAGTTGGGAAAGGTGAATTCCCAACTAAAATCAGGGCTGTTGCTGCAACAAAGAGGCATGGATGCCAAGGACACAGGAGACATAGGTCTAGCCTGAGGGTCACCCTCTGGGTGTAAACGAGGAAACAGGCTTGGGAAGAGTCGAGAGCTTCCCGGCTCCCTCTGGCAGGGACCCATGGAGCCACGACCAAGCCCAAGGCGGTCTCCGCAGCTGCTCTCCCTGCGCCATCCCCATGTTGGGGCTTCCTCTGCTGGCTGGGCCTCCTGGTGGCAAAGGCCAACCTGTCCAGAGCGGGGACCCCCTGCACAGACAGCTCCCCACCCCAGGAACTAAGCCATAACCGCCCTCAGGCCTGTGAACTTTTACGAATGAACGGGCCATGGGTCCATTTAAAAATCATTTTATTATTAACATCATCTTCCCATTTAGCCAAGTGTCTGTCATGTATAAGGAATGTCGGTAAATATTCCATTTGAAGCTTCTTTGTACATATTTCCATCGATAAATAAACTCTGAATTCACATAAAAAAGTTAAACTTAAATAACTCATATTTCCTTCTCTCGTAACAGGCATATATTGGTAAAATATAAATATTCTTCGACTCAGGCTTTGCTCTAAGTGAGGACAGTAATTCTTCACATGGTACAATTATTGACAATAAAACCAAGAACTGGTCAGCTGGTGTCCCGGCGTGGACTAGCACTGAGGTGGGGAACAGGAGATTCACATTTGGTTTCTGGGCCCAGGGGAGGCAGGAGTGGTGGGTGGAGGAGAGGGCAGTTGTTTTCTTTACAGCTCTGATAAAAATAATCTGTTCTGCCGCTGAATCTTCACTTGGAATATATTCCTCTACATCTGCTGATTAATTCCGTAATCATTTTACTTACGACTCGGGTGTCAACTAACAAAATATGGCACATAATCCATTTGGAACATCAGTTGATTCAGAAACTATCATTGGGCTGGCGAAGACAGCGAGAGAAATGAACGCGTGGAGAGAGCGATGATTCGGGGTGGGTTCGGTCAGTTCACGTCGGTCCCACAGTCACCGCGGCCCCAGGGAGGCAGATTTGTCCCCCCCGGGGCAGTGCGACATGCCCTGGCACCGCGGCAGGGTCTCCTAGGGCCCGAGCGTAGGAGAGGCTGCCGGGCGGCTCAGAGCACACGCGGGATGATGGTGAAGGGCACGGCGGGGCTGCTGGCCTCCAGCTCCAAGGCCGTGAGGAAGCACTCGGTGGCCGCTGCGTCGTTGCCCTGGGCTTGGAGGACCTCGCCCAGCCCGTTCCAGACCTCGTGGGCTGTCGAGTTGACCTGCACCGCGTCCCGGAGGATCTTCTCTGCCAGACTGTAGCGGCCCACCTGGTGAAGGATCAGGGCCTGCAGGCATCGGAGAGACAGACAGACAGACAGACGGTCAGACACTCGAGGTCCTCTGGGCTGCTATTTGTCCCCAAGCGCACAGCAGGTTCCCAGAGGTGGGAACGTCTCCGCGGGGCTGGGCACAAGTCAGTTTCGGGCCCTTCGTGCTCGGGGACAACAGTCAAAACAGTCACTTAAGCTGTGTGCCACTGCCGGCACCAAGCCGGATTTGAATTATACACTCCACGGGATTCACCTGAAAACTGAGCGGAATGAGCCCAGGGGAGGGCCACAGCTATACCGGCCCAGCGAGACTGACCCACCCTGTCTCAGCTGACACCTGCCTACAGGGAAATGCACCTGTCAACTTTTATTTCTTTTCTTTTTAATCTAAAATAATGTCATTTGTGGCATTAGCATTGTAATTGCCTTCCTCCTTTCTTTTCTGAGGTTTTTGCCTTAGGGTATGTGTGCTCACCAGAGAGAGAGACAGTAAGAGGGAAAGTGGAAAAGAGAAATCACTCTCGGGGGAAGGGCCACGCTGCAGTACCCTCTCCTCCATTTTCCTCCTGGGATCTTGGGCACACACATGAGCCAGGAGTGATTTCCAAGCCACCAGGTCCAGGACTTAACTACGGTTGGTCACGTGGGAGTCCAGTGAGGTAACCGCTATGCCATCTGCTGGTTCCCCTCCTTTCCTTCTTGAAAGGCAGAGAGAAATAAACACCCTCCACAGGGTCTCACACTGCCACTCCCCCGGCCCCAAGCACTTTTAGCCAGCTAGGATCACGGGAGCCCACACACACCTGGTGTGGCCAGGTCACCCCTGATCTCCCACGCGGCTTCCAGCATAGCAAAGTGCTGCACTACTGAGGTACCACTGCAGCTGGGTCTAAACGTTTCTAAAGTTTATTTGTGCATTTCTTCCATGAGAGACACAGAGATAAAGAGAAATCACCCCCACCGCGGTCTTGGCTGGTCTGCATCACAGGCATGCACACATGTACACCTGGCACACTCAGGGAGGTTCTGGGATGTGAACCCAGGGCTTTCCCTTGTGGGTCTTGGGTTCATATTCTGATCCCAGATTTTTCTTTTTTGTTTTAAAATGCTCACAGCCCCCTACTCCTTTTTTTTTTTTTTTTAACAAGATGTGTTTATTTATTAACTGTAATTGTTATTTTTACATTTGCTGAGGGGCACATGCGCTTTCTGGAGTGAGACAGAGAGAGAGAGGGAAAGTAGGAAAGCAAGCCACCAGGGCTGGGACTCAAACCATGGTCAGCCATGTGGGAGTCCAGCGCCTTAACCACCATGCAACCTGCTGGCCCCAACACAGGTCCTACTTTAACCAAGCACTATTGCGATGTCTCCTGCATGCCCAGGCTGGGCCCGTGCACAGCTGAGTCCCCTGTAGTTTCAGGGCGTATGTTTAGGGTGTGTGTGTCAGTCCTAACCACGTTTCCAAGCTGTGTACCTCCGCAGCAATGTATATGCTCTCTTTCATCCAATGGTGACTCTCATGTCCCCAGTCTCCCTCATGGGGACAGACATTTAGGTCATAGCCAATCTCTTCTCTGGTATAAATCGCACCGTGATGAACATCTTTCTAGAAAGCATCTCTTTGTTCTTTTAGATCAGTGAGCTTCAAATCTTTTTTTATAGCTCCGAGTACCTTCGGTTAAATGAACTTCAACCAAGAATTTCCACCTAGCCTGGGGATTCTCCTCTTAGGGCAAAATCCCTCAAAGTGACTTACTGGCTAAGAGGACCTGACTCTTTGAAGATTCTCTGTCCCCAAAGGATCGTTTCACTTTTTAGCCATAAATAGTTCCAATGGCTGGTCCCCCACCCTACTATTATTAGTGTTTATTTCTGTTAATATTCCTGGTGCAACTTGTTCCTCCTGGGTTAAAATCTACATTCCTTTAATAATGGTCGAGGCTAAATAGCTCCCATATTTTTCTTCAAGAGCCTTTATAAGATTGATACTCACTGGCCAGCACCGTTTTCTAGTCTGTTCTTTCACTTTAGAAATCTCTTTTTTCTTTGAACAAAAGTTTTTTTTTTTTTTAATTAAATTTGTTGGTCTTTGGTGATTTTTTTTTTTGTCACTTCAAAGCTTAGAAAGTTCTTTCAAAGAGCTGACACATACTCAATTCCATTTATTGCGATTCGCCCTATTTTAAGTAGTTGACTACCTTGGCGAACAGAGATGGATTTCTTCTACTTTGCTTGACACAAACTAGCTAGCCCCTCTCCCCCGCTCCTAGGGAACTGCCTTGTTGAGAGTGAATTATCACATGAAACAGGGTCTTCTACTATTTTCCAAGGGACCCTCAGACCTAACTGGTTTTTTGTTCTTTTTAAAAAAATTTATTTAAGTTTTTTTTTTTTTTTTTTTTTGGAGAGATTTTCGCTATAGGGCGCATGCGCTCGCCAGACAGACAGAGACAGACAGAGAGACAGAAAGCGAGAAATCACCTCCCAGGGGGGATGGCCACACAGCAATCCCTTCTCCTCCATTCTCCTCTTGGGATCTTGGGCACGCACGCACACGTGAGTTTTAAGCCACCGGGTCCGGGACGCGAACCGCGGTCGACTCCGTGGGAGTGCAGCGACATAGCCATTACGCTAACTGCTGGTTCCCTATTTAAGGTTTTTGCCATAGGGTGGATGCATTTGCTGGACAAAGACAGAGAGAGACAGTGACAGAAAAATTTAGAAATCACTCCCCAAAAGGGATGGCCACACTGTAATCCTTTTTCCTCCATTCTTGCCCTGGGATTTTGGGCACACACGTATATTTGCCTGGTGTTAGTTTCAAGCCGCCAGGTCTAGGATTTAAAGCATGGCTGACCATATGGGAGTCTAGCGCCTTAATCACTTGCCCACCTGCTGGCCCCCCTACCTAACTGCTGTAACAGTACCCCACTGCTTTAGTTTCTGTTATGCCATCATACTTTTCATTTTTCCCCAGTTTTGTTGGGTATAGGGAGTGATTTGCTACAAGGTGTAGGCACTTGCCAGACAGAGACACAAGAGACAGAGAGAAAAAGTGAGAAATCATCCCCCACGGTGAATGGCCACACTGTAATCCCTTCTCTTCCAGTCTAGGCTCAGGATTTTGGGCACATGCACATGTGCCTGAAGTGACTTCCAAGCTACCAGGCCTGGGACCCAAACCGTACCATTGACCATGTGAGATGGAGCACCTTAACCTCCATGCCACCTGCTGGCCCCACGCTGTCACGTTTAACACGTGGAATTGGGGTCTCTCCTCACTGTTCTTTGCTTTCAGTCATTTCCTGACAGTCTTGCCCTGCACTACTCGGAGGACTTTCAAGGCATCTTGTTTATCCCCTCTGGGAGTCAAATGTACCGTGTGACCTCTCTGGGTGTGTGAGGAAGCCTGCCCTCGTTACGATGTTTAGTCTTCCCACCCAGGAAGCTGGTATGGCCCACGGTCGCTCTCATCTCTTCCTAAGCTAGCAGCAGAACCGTGCCTTCCTTCAGACGGCACGAGCACGGCCCTCTCTCACGCCTGGCCCCTCTCAGGGCCACCTTCACTGACGGAGGAGGCCCAGTGGGTCGGCTCTCAGGGGCAGGACCCACGCCTGAACCACTGGCTGGCACTCTGATTGCCAAGACCCACGTACAAGTGGGGCCAGCTCTGGGGAGGAAGGCAGAAGCACCTTCAGCAGGCCACATCCAGGCCCTGAGGGCTGCTCAGGCTGGCCTCTCCTCGGCCCAGGGTGTATGGCCCTGCACGTGGCATCCCAGGGCCTGGAAAGTAGCCTGACTTCCAAGAGCCACCCACACGTACAAGCGCCCAGCGTGAGAGCTGGCACGCCCATGTGGGAGGAGCCTGTGGGCAGTAGGTGACCGCCATGGAAACCTCAGCCCCAGTGTGGTGTGTGAACCCTGAGGAGGCTCCTTCTCTGGGAGGTAAAGGAGGGAGGACCCCATCTCTGGCAGGAGTGGCAGGGCAAGGAGCCTTCTAGGGTGAGGAGGAGGCCTCTGTCCAGGCAGAGGCCACCCTACCCTGGTCAGGGCACAACAGGCCTCAGGGCAGCTCTACCCTCTCTGAGAGGGACATTTCCCACACTGCCTTTCCTAGTGATATCTAGAAGGAACCTGGAGTCCCTGCATGGGACCTGGTCCTTAATTAGATCTGCCAGAAGAGGTCGTGGAGTGGCCACACCGCTAAAGGCAGGGCCGTGACAGACCTGTGCGGGGGTGGGGGCCTGAGGTTCCAGATGTGCAAACCTATGTTCGACACACGTGCCAGGCACTGCCCCATGGGACGGCCAGCACCCACGGCCAGGTGTGAAGCCTGCTCTTACGGTGGCAGAGGAGGAGCCCCAGCTGGGAAGCACCTACGATGAGGTGGAGAGACAGACTGAGCGCCAGGCATCCCTCCTCCCATCCTGCGGGTGAGGGACAGGCTCCTGGAGGTGGACAGTGGGTAGGTTCCTGTGTGGCCCGGGCTCCTGGGCTCCTGGCTCCCAGCTCCCGGGGCCTCCTGCAACCTCCTGGGTGTGAGTCTAGGGCAAGAGGCGAGGATAAATCATCGGCCGGCCTCCTGGGACGGTTTGCTCTGCCCAGCTCCGGACTTAGAGGAAACCTGGTGAACATCCGCGGGTGGGAGGCCACTCTCCCAGCTGCAGCCAGCGGGTGTGAGGCCTAATGAGCTCCTGCCCTGCTTCTTCCAGGAGAGGTCACCAGCCTGCACTGGCCTGGAACATTCCAACGGAACCAACAGAGAAATGGGGGTGGGGCGGCTGCAGGGGCTGGGGGTAAGGAGCAGCAGCACGAGATCACAGGGGGAGCGTCCTGTCCCTCGGAGGCGACTTCCTCATGGCACTGAGACACAGAGCACACACCACTGCTCTCCTGCTGGAGGTCACACTGCGTGCTGGAAATGGGTGATGAGGGACGAGCCACCACGTAAGTCAGGAAGACTGTCCTTGCTCACTGGGCTGCAGGCAGAGTACAGAGCAGCTCCACCGCGCTCCACCACAGGGCTCAGCCCTGAGCTGGTTCTGGCCTCCACACAAGTGTTCTCCCATCAGGCTCGTCTGCTCTCACCAAGGCTCGGAAAGGCCAGTTCTTGCTGAGGTCATGAGGCGGTGCGCACAAGGTGTGGGCCAGGCCAGGGCTGCCTGTGGCCTGTCGCTTTAAGAGTGAAGCCAGTGACAGTGGTGGCAGGGGATTGCTCAGTGGGGCTTGCTCTTCCCCACACCCAGTGCACTCTGGCAATAACCCAGTTCCATCGGAGCCACAGCAAATGGGCGTCCGCCACGCAGTGTCCTCCCTCTCATCTCTCCAACCACTAAACGCTGACTGTACTGCTCCTTCCGTGTCATGGCTGGGAGCTTGCTCCTCTGTCTGCATCTCCCTGGTTTGGGCTGCCCCCTGGGAACATCCTGTGTGTGCTCAGGGGCCTGGAGGGCGCCCTGCCTTCCCTAGGTGGCCCGGCTGCAATTGTGAGACTCCAGATGCTGTAGGTGCCAAAGGACTGGGGTGTCCTTTTAGCCAGCGAGTAGACGAGTGAGACATGGATGCTCAGAGGACCAGCTCCTTGAAGCAGTGAAAGCAGGAGGGCATTGCTATTGGCAGCAGGTCCTGCCACTTGCTGGAGTAGGGCAGAGCTGCTCAGCCCCTTTGCTGGGTGTCTTGCTCAGAGAGTGGCAGGCTGCTGAGTCTGGGTGCAGCCTATTGTGGGGGGCTCCAAGGTACAGGACAGCAGCATATCGACCCCCCTGAGAAGTCCTGCAGAGAATCAGCCCCGAGGGGCATATCTGACCTTTGGTGTGGGGCCACGAGAGCCTTCGTGGTTCTCGAGCGCTCTTGGAAATTTCCAGCCCGTACACCTGCACTGGGATACTAATGTAGGCACGGGCTGCCATTTTCCAGATGACCTTGAAGCTTCCCGAGCAATCTGTTTAGTGGAATTAATTCCTAAAGCTGGAGCTGCTCAGGGAGACGGCACAGACTTACCAGGAGCTGCCAGCTCAGGCTTGGCACAGGAACGAAAAGCAGGCCTCTCCCCAGCGTGCCGGGGAGCCAAGAGCAGCTTGGAAATCAGCCACACGGGCTCAACCACAGCATGCTCCGGCGGGGGCTGAGCTGCTGCTCACAGTCGGCACGGCTGGAAGGGTGGCCAGAGGAGGGCTGGAATCGGTGTGTCCGTGCTCAGAGGCCCTCTTTCCCCTCCCCCCGCTCTCCTGGCC
>NW_006160082.1:916435-925688 GCF_000334495.1 Tupaia belangeri chinensis | reverse complement strand
TCCCTTCCCCCCGCTCTCTTGGCCTCGATGTCCTCTTCTGCACTATAGCCCTGACTTCCCTTCTGATCCCACAGGCCCTGCTTCTCTCCTCTCCAGAGGGCAAAGGCCAGGCTCCCAAGGCTGGCGTTTAACTGCTCCTTGCCAGCAGCAGGTCTGCTTGTTCAGCCAAGCCGGTCTGCTAGCCCAGCAGTCCCTAACCTTCCCAGCACCAGAGACAAGCCTTGTGGAAGACAATGCCTCCATAGACGATGGGGGTTGCGGGGAGCCCAGTGTGAGCAATAAAGAGTGGCCTTGATCTCTGGCCCACCCCCTGCTACACAGCCTGGACCAATAGGCCATGGACTGGCACTCGTCCACGGCCCAGGTGTTGGGGAACCCCAGGCTAGCTGCAGAGTCCCCAACCTGAGTCAGCCTGAGCTCTCCCTGCTAGAGCACTGGTCCCTAGCCCAAAGCCCTGTACCTCCCTCCATCCCCTAACAGCCCAGGACACACCCTCCCCCAAGGCTGCTCCTCAGAGGCTCAGGGTCTTTAGACAGGCAGGAGGCAGAGATTCCAGGGCTGACCTAATCCATTAGCATGTCATCCACCACTGCCCACCACATCAAATCAGCAAAACCCTCCTCGGGGAGACTGCCCAGATGAGCTGGGACGCAGAGGTGGGACTCACAGCCTGCTGTTCAAACACTCAGGGCCCAGCCCCTGGCCGGGGTGATGTCACTCTCTCCTTGCACTCACCCACCTGTGAGCTGGTGCTGTCGCTGGTCACCGTCCATAGACAAGACCTGCCTGAGGCCCTTGCCGAGGTACAGGGTGGCGGGGCTGAGCCCTGCCCGCTCTACTGTAGGGGGTGCAGAAACGGGCGTCTACCTTCCCATGCCAGGTGTTCCTGGGCACTGTGGGCTGGGAGCCAGGGGGGCTGGCCTTCAGAAAACAGGAGTTGCCAAGGAGGTGACTTACTAGCCCCCTTCTTCAGACACAAATGAAGACAGCTTCCCAAGCTTGTAATTATCATAATCAGGTGTTTTGTACAAATAAGATCTTGGTGATGCACCAAATTGGAAATAAGAGATTAAATTAAACCTGTTATTTCAAATGAGACAAAATGGACTTGGCTAGTTTGAGGGCAATTAGCAACCTCCTCACTCCTGCTTTTTTTGCTGCGATAATTACTGCCCAAGGACCGAACACCGTGTCACATGCCAACGGTGCCACAAAGAGTCCTACGAAGGCTTCTGTGTCCCAGGTCTGGTGCCGCAGCCCTGGCTCTGGGAGAAGATGGATCCCTGCCCGGTGCCGAGGGCCTGCAAAGCTGGCCGTGCCGTGTCCAGGGAGCAGCCTGCAGGACAGAGCCCCACGGGAGACTCTGACTCCCCATGGAGCTCTGCCGAGAGCAAAGGCAGCCCTCTGCTGTGCTCAAGGGCATGCTGTGCATCGCATGTCCCCCTATGGGGCATGTACAGGACACAATGTCTCTGAAGGAAGTCTCCTTCCCGAAGGGAAGCCACTGCTCAAGACAAGCCACATGGGTTAGCGGGGTGGTCAGGTGGGGCGGTCAGTCGGTCTGTCCGGTTGCTGCTTTCCCCCAGGACATCCGGGAAATCAAGCGCTTGGCAGCAGGGATGGAGGCGCACAACACCCAGGACCTTCCATGCCGGGGCCGGGGGGCCCCTGCAGGCTCCCCACTGTGGGCACTGTTCTCGTCTTCTCTCAGCAGCAGTGTGGCAGTGGGGCAGACAGCAGTGAGCTGTCCCTGCTGGTCACACTGAGGCCAGGCGTAAGGAGGAAGTCTGGTGTCAGGGATGAGACTGGAGTACTTAGCCCGGCTCTGTCCCATTCCTAGGTGCAGCCATTCCCAGGGCCAGCTATGCCTGAGCAGCTGTGGCCGGCTGGCCGAACTGCCCTCTGAGACTTCGGACAGAGATAAGAGGCTCCCGGGGTGGGAGTGCCATGGCACTAAAGGAAAGTCCCACTCTGCAGCTCTGGCACCCACTGGGAAGACGCGACTGCCCAGCTGGCTGTGGCCTAAGTGTGTCGGGGGCTCAGGACACAGGCGAGGGGTTGTTGGGGGCTCCATGCCCTCACCACTGCTGGAGGCTCATGTGTTGGACAGACCTGCCCAGTCCCAGGGAAAGGCTCGAGCTCTCTCAGGGAGGGGAGAGTAGAAGGTGAGTGTGGGTCCCTGGCTCACTTGAACAGACTGGGTTTCAATCCTCACTCCACCAACGACTTGGACAACTGATTCTGAGTCAGATGCTTATCTGTAGAATGGGGCAAACACTGACTCGCACGAGGCGAAGTGAGGCAGAGTCTGGGAAGCACTTAGCAGGGAACTGTGCACATCTGTACAGTTCTGCATGTGCTGCCATCACCTTGTCACGACCGGCTGTTCTCTCACTATTCGTGACCTCAAGGAGAGGGAAGGTTCTTTGTGGTGCCCGCGGTGGGTGACTCTTCACCGCCATCTGTCTCACTCTTTAAGACTAGGGACGGCTGTGATCTATCTTGTCATGTGCAGGACCCAGGGCGGGCTTGGCATGGAGACAGTTTCTCATGACCACTTGCTGAGTGAGAGAAGGAGGGGCAGGGGGACAGTGTGGGACCTTGGGGTAGTAGGGAGGAGATAAGTGGGTATGGCCTCTTGCGGGTGCTATGGATGAACTGAGGTAGGCGATAGGGACCCTAAGAATATAGTTAGGGTACAGGCCCCAAATGGAATCACAAACGGCCAAGGTTTAAGATGGAGACACAACAGCTCAGCTGCTTGCTCAGGACAGAGGGCTCGCAACAGTAACTCCATAATTAACCTAGGCAGCATGACCTAAAACAAAGGCTTTTTCCAGGCCCCACCACATTCCGGGAAGATAAGATAATGGTTTCTATGGCCCAAAGGTTCTAGACAAAGAGAATCTCCTGACCTTTGTACCCACTCCAAAATTAGAAGAAAAATAACCGGACCATCGAGGGTGTGACCCTTACCACAGGGGAACACACATAGCCTCTCCTGAGAACAAGCCCAGACAGAGCTCCTCCTGACCAATAGAAAACCCCCTACCTAGTTCCTCCTTGGCAACCCATTTCCCAGGATGGCTCCTGTAGAGAGCTCTGTTCTTCCTTCCTGCTCTTTCAATAACCTCTCTACTCTGCTATCCCCTCTCTGTGTCCGCGTCTCTAATTCTTCATGAGTGTGAGGCAAGAACCTGGGTCCCGCTGTGGAAACTGGGCCTGATCATCCCTGAACATTCATGTCCCACATCAGTGACCCTCCACGAGCACTGCCCTCAGATCGCCCATCCCAAGTCATGCCAGCACACTCAGGGCCTCCTCTCCTTTCAGAGATGTCAGCTGTCTAGGGACAGGCACGTCCCCTGGGAGAAGGTGCTCTGTTCCCAGCTGAGCACAGTGGGCTGCCTACAGACCATCTGTTCTAACACTCTATTGTAGATGAGGAAACAGAGTGTTGGTCGGAGAAGGGTAGAGCCTTTGACCCCACTGAATGCAGCAGGGCTAAGGCAGAGCCCTGAAGGGTTGGGTCAAGAGGGCCTGGGGTGGCGCCTGACATGGTTTTAAACTCTGGTCACAGTCTCACCACTGCTCCTGGCCCCAGTGCTTTCTGCTACTCCTGCTAGGGCTATGTGCAGGGCAGGCTGAGAACTTTCTGGAAGCCTACCAGGCACCCACGAGGGGGCTCTAGAACCCAAGGGACAGACCTGAGAGGGCAAAGACATATGTGCTCAGCCCCTCCCAGGAAGTCACAGCCTGGCTGAGCTGGACATCTGTCTGAGACTGAAACACAGCATCAGACGGGCATCAGACGGGGGGCCGGCACACTCCCCACACCACACCCTTCCAGGTATCTATCTGACTGTCCTTCCTGAGAATGCCATGACTCAGGGGAAGCAGGGAGGGACCCGCGGTGTTCTCAAACTGTGTTTCTTTTACATCAGAGTATAAATAGACCAAGAACCAGGCCCACTCAGAGAAGACCACAGGAAGTGATGGCTTTGAAAGGGTTTCCGTGGAGCAGCTCTGGGAACACAAAGCCCAGGGCTGCCCTCTGCCTCCCTTCCCCCCAGTGGCCCTTTCTTCTCTGGCAAGCTCAAAGGCACAGTCAGTTCTGAGCACAAGCATTCTGTGGGCGCAGCTGAGGGGGCAGCGGAGCCCCACCCTGCTTTCCAACAATGCCTTGAAAAGGAACTGAAAACACACGCAGGTGGGTGGAGGCTGTGCCGGCTGCTCTACCTGGGTTTCAGCAGCTCGGCGAGAGGCCTGGTCTCTCCTGGGCTCCGTTTTGTGTTTCCCTGTGTTTGTTCTGACGCTCAGAAATGGCAGTGCCTGGCACAGGAGGAGTGCATGTGTCCAGGGCAACCACAGCAGGCCAGGAAGTCCCGAGGGGCCAGATCCTGGGAGGTGTGGCTGAGGCGAGGGAGCCCCAGCCCCACACCCTGACACCTTCCCCCACCAGGGTCCTGCTGTGGGTGGAGTCACACACTGCCTCTCAGCCAGTGGGGAGCGAGCTGGGGATCCCCTGCAGGAGGACCCTCTGGGAGTCAGACAACTCTGCTGTTCTTTGGGTGGGTCAGAGGACTTGGACAAGGACAGGCCCTGTGGGGTTGGTTTCCTTACTGGGCCATTACACCTGGTTTTGACCCAGTTTCCTCAGGCAAGGCTAGTCCTTCCTGACACTCTGTGCCCATCTAAGCCACACAGGCAGCAGGCAGAGGTGGGCCTGTGCCAGCCCCTCCCAGCAGCATGCCGCGTCACCAGGTGGCCGCCCAGTCCCACTCCACCCCCGCCCCCCGTCCAGGCCCTCAGTGGGGACAGAACATTCGAGGCCACTTAACCTTTGGAGACACAAAAGGCCACTCATGTACTGCTCTGGGAACCTGGACTGAGGGCAGTGCAGGAAGTGACTTGGGGACAAAGCGGAGGAGGAAATCGCTTGCTGAGTGGTTCCTGGGGACATGCTGCCTCTAGGAGCGGGTCTTTGTGACAAAGGGCAGACGGGATAACGGAGGAGAGGCCCTAAGGCGGCGAGTGGGAGCAGGCCCTGTGCTAGATGTCCCCTCTCCATTGGTGGTGGGGCTGGGGAGGGACATTAAGGGCGAAGCCCCTTGAGCCCATCTGTCCTCCTCATGTCCCCGGTGCTCACATGGGATGGCTCTTTCAAGTTCACTAAAACAAATGCCCCGACTTCCCCAGAGTCAGTCCCCAGTGAGACAAGGGGGCGCGGAGCCCCCGGGAAGTCTGAGGCCAGAGAACTAGAGAAGGGAGAATGATGCCTGGTCGGCAGCTCTGCAAGCCAGGGGAAGGGAGGGGCAGTGGTCTGGGTGCTCAGGAGACACCCCAGAGATTTTCCTCATCGCTGGGTGCTGAGCATTCTAGTGGGGAGGAGGACAAGAGTCCTACCAGCCCTCTGCCCGGCACATGGAGGCCTCACAGACGCAGCCCTGCGCACCTCTGCTCACTCCTGAGATACGCGGCTGCGGGAGGCTGACTCTCAGGGGGCTGCTTTTCCAGGTCAGTTGGTTTATTTGAAGAAATGTGCCTTCTGGGGACCAGGCCTTTCCAGCACTGAACTCGACTCAGAAGGAAACGAAACTCCATTTTTCAAAAGCCTCTTATTTTTCTGAGCCAGCAGCCACTGGGCTACGGAAGCAGAAGTCCTCAGGGTAGGAGGTGCCCAGCCACTGCTCCCTGACATGGAAGCCCCGCTGCCGTGGCTGACAGGCAGCCTCCCACCCTTGCGTGCAGCATCCCACCCTTGCGTGCACCCTCCAGTGACAGAGAGCTCACTACCTGCCTGGGCAGCCCACCCCAGGAGCAGGGAGTCAAAAGGGTTCGTTAAAAACGTTAAGCCCACAAGACCAGCAGTTGGTGTAATGGCTATGTGGCTGGACTCCCATGTAGTCAACCACGGTTCAAGTCCCGGACCCAGTGGCTTAAACTCACGCCGGGCGCTTGTGTGTGCGTGCCCAAGATCCCGAGAGGCGAATGGAGGAGGGATTGCGACGTGGCCATCCCCCATGGGGGGTGATTTCTCGCTTTCTGTCTCTCGCTTTCTGTCTCTCTGCCTCTCTCTGTCTTTCTGGTGAGCTCACACATCCTATAGCAAAAACCTCTCCAAAAAACAAAAAACAAAAATGTGAAGCCCTGATGGCTGCCGGTTTGCATCTGGCCCTTGCCAAGTCTGCAGGGCGTGTGTGCCGGTGATCTGGCTGGCCGAGGCTGGAGGTACCTCAGTCAAGACCCTGTTGGGGTGCTGGATCTCTGTCTCTGTCTCATTCGTGGACTAAATAAATAAACTTAAAAACAAAACAAAATCTGTGGGGCCCTGGCCTAGCTGGAGGGGTGTGTTGTTACGATGCTGAGCTCTGCAGGCTAGGACCACACAGAGGTCTGGGTTCGATTCTCAGTCCAACTTGAAGGCTGGGTATGGTGGCAAGAACCTGTAACCCCAGCTGGGGGGCTGAGGCAAGAGGACTGTGACATGGCCAGATCCTGTCTTTAAAAAAAAAAAAAAGTGGAGCCTTAATTAATATTTTTCTCTTTCCTTTTTTTTTTTTTAAAGGTTTTGCTATAGGGCACATGTAGTTGCCAGAGACAGGAGAAGGGGAGGGAGGAGAAGTGAAAAATCGTCCCCAGGATTTCCTTTTTTTTTTTTTAAAGGTTTTGCTATAGGGCACATGTAGTTGCCAGAGACAGGAGAAGGGGAGGGAGAAGTGAAAAATCATCCCCAGGAGGGATGACCACCTCACAATCTCTTCTCTATTTTCCCTGTGGGACCTTGGACACGCACATACATGCACCTAGAGAGATTTTTCAAGTCACCAGGTCCAGGACTCGAACTGCATAGTTAGCCGTGTGGGATCCAGTGTCTTCGCCTCTATGCTACCTGCTGGTCCCTTAACTAGTGTTTTCATGCTGTAAGGTCCTTGGAGTAATATGGACAGGTCCTCTTCCCTTTCTACCTGATGCACCTTCAGGATCTGAAAGAAGCTTCCAGAATGCCTGTGCACCACCTCCTCCCTGATCCCCCTGACACTGCAGGGCAGTAGAGGAATGGTGAGTTTGGACCGTGCCCTGCTGCTCCCTCCCCCTGGAGGAGCCCTCCACGGGAGCTCAGATCAAGGAGTGGTTATGCCCCAGGGAAATGTGAGCAGGGCTTTACTTTTTTTTTTTTTTTTTTAAAGCATCTGACTGGCAGACTCTTGTAAAGCTGCTTTCTTCCCGGATGTCTGGAATATTCTGGAGGAGCTTATTCTGCAATTAGCAGGGCCAGAGTGACGGGCTGTCAGGCAGTAAACACCAGCAGGAGGATGCTCAGCTTGGCCGGAAGCCAAAGGGCTTGTCCAGCCCCGAGTAGATTTCACACAGCCTCAGCCCCACATTTCCCCTTGACCCCAAATTTCCTCTGGCCTGATTTCTTTGAACTAGGGGCTTCACTATTGGTGCCTAATATCCGCAGTGTTCAGAGAACAGCTGCTGGGGCTGGTGGGACATTCAGGGGAGGGTCCACGAATCATCTGCCCGCAGCCCTACGGCCCGGCAGCTCCCTCCCTGGCCACCCCCCACAGAAGGCTGCAGAGGCTCTTCAGGAGGGTAGTGCAGGGCATGTAGGCGTTCCAAAAAGGGGCAGGCTTGTTTACAGTGGAGCAAATGGGGGCCCTGAGAGGGCAAGCACCCTGCCTGGGTTGCAGATATGAGCTCAGGATCAGCGTCCAGAGAACCAGGTTCCCAGATGGGAGTTCTTCCCTTTGCTGCAATCAAAACCTCTTCTAGTTCTTTCTTCCCCTCTACAAATGGTCACTGAACTCCTGTGGCTGTTTGGGCACCCATGTGCCTGCCCTGGGCCGGGTGCTGGGAAGTCAATCACATAGGCTGTCCGTCCCTCAGGCCACACAGGGGCCGGTGTGCTGCAGGTCTTGCCCCAGCTGGAGTCCCCTTGAGTTAGGGAGAGCCATGTCTTTCATGTGCACAGTCCCAGTGTCTGCCACAGAGCAAAGCCTATGGGAAAGAGGGCCTGGGAGCACCTTCCGGGAGACAGGGGCAGCCCCTGGAAGGGACCTGACACAGCAACTATTTCCAGGTGAGGAAGAGGAAGGCAAATACCTGGCTCGCGCAGAAGCTGCAGAGCCCGGGTTTCCGGGGCTAGCTCGGCGCTCTCTGCTCCAGGTCAGACTGGCTTCCAGTGCTCTAGAGGGTCTCAGGCATTTAGGGGACCAAGTGAGGTATCCAAGGGGCCCTCTCTGGTGGTTAGCTGGCTCTGGTCCCACGGTTCACAGTTCTTACACCAGCCTGAGCTGCCTAGGGAGGCCCTCCTAGGGGGAGAAGGTCTGGGGCCAGGGCGGTGACACACGCTGGCCTCCCACTTCAGCCTGCCAGTCTGCCTGGGCACCAGAGGCCCATCTTCCACGTGGAGGCTCCTGGATCCCAGGTGAGCCAGACTATGGGTTCTTGGGACCCAGGGGACCAGACAACCTAGTGGGGAGGGGGTGTGTACTTTGATGGGAGATGTCCCTACCTGAAGGAGGCCCGCCCTACAGCACCCTCGGATGGGGGCCAGGACCGTGTCTGCACGGCACCGTTTCATCGCCTGCATTATGCAGTACTGGACAGCGTCCTGCCCCATCCCCTCTCTGCACCTGCCCCTGCGGCAATTCTGTCTGCTGTGCAACCCCTCCCCCCGTACCTGTCCTCCACCCCCACAATTCCCTAATCATTGCTGCCTGATGAGATTGCTCAGGTAACTAGTCAAACCCCAAGTCGGAAGGAGCCATTGAGTGGGTGCTTGGTACTGCAGCGAGCCGAGGGCCTCAAAGACGGGGTACACTGTGCCCTGCGCAGTCTGCTCCTGCCACCTGGAACGTGGAGTCCCTTTACGTGCCCTTGGGAATTAATTGGGTGGTGATGTTGCTAGTCAGGGAGAAATGGCTTTGAGGATGGGAGGATGACCGCAGCATGCCACGCTCCTCTCAGCGCTGGGAAGCCTCGGGGAGGCACCTGTTTTCTCCTTGGGAAACAACACCAAAGTGAGCTGGAGCTGCCCCACACCCCAGACCTGCAGTACAATCACTCAGTCACCCTCACATCAGATGCTGTGGCACGCAGGGGCCTTGGGGATCAGGCAGGCGAGAGTGACGGGGAGGGAATCCCGGCACGTCGGGGTCCGGGTGAGCTCTGGGCTGCCGCCACCCACGGCTGGCACTCGCATGACCTCCCAGCACAGTCGCAGAAGCACCTTCCGCATGCTGCA
>NW_006160082.1:904266-916408 GCF_000334495.1 Tupaia belangeri chinensis | reverse complement strand
AAAGAGTGTCAGGCCAGCGAGCCCAGGTAATATCAAAGGACAGCCAGGAAGAGGGATGCCAGGTCACTCAGAGCAGCTCAGGCTGCGTGAGGATAACCTGAGGGGTGGAGGGGGGAGGCAGGCAGGCGTCCTGAGGTCCCTGGTAGATGTGGGGACACGGGGCACCCTCCCACCCCATAGCCTGAGGCAGTGCTGACCATATTCCAGATGAGTCGCCAGCCTCCCCTCCTCCAACCTGACAGCTGCCCACGAGCTTTGCTGCACCCAGTATTCACTCAGAGGCTCTCGAGGCTGAGGCTGAAGCTCTGGGCTGGACCTTGGATGCCAGCTGCCAGCCCTCAGGGGAGGGAAAGCTAGTTCCAGGCCCGTGCATGCCGGCCAGAGGGCTCTGTGGGTGCTCACACAGCTCCCTCACTGGTACTTTTCCATCCGTAATGGGCAAGAGACTCCTGCTGGCGCATTTATACAGCTCCCTGGTTGACTTATTTATTTATTTTTATCCACCTTCCCCGACAACAAGTCGGACAACACTGCGAGGCTGGAAGTCAGCGCTTCCCCGGACTCAGCTCTCTGTGGAAAGTCTGATGCTAATCACCCCCTGGGGGCCCTCCCGGCCCACGGGAGCCCCCTACCCCTGCCTGTTTGGGAAGGTGCCCGGCCCCAAGGAGCAGGCGTCTGGGCACCTCTGACAGCACGTGGTCCAGCTTCAGGCCTAGCTCCCCTGAGGCTTTGGGACCCCACTTCCACAGGTGAGTGTGGCAGGTCTGTAGGGACCTCGCTCCCCTAAGCCTGTGGGGACCTATGAGGCATGACCCCAGGGCTCTGGTGGGGGACATTGCTCCCAGCAGTCTCTGTGGTCAGAAAACAAGTCACATGGGGGGCTGCACTGGGGCTTCCTGGAGAGTCCTGGAAACTCTGGCCTCTGCTTCATCCTGTCCTCAGGTGGGGTGGACAGGTCATGCCTTGACTCAGGGCTGACCACTTGCCACCAGACACGGAGAGCAGACACCATCCCCAGTTAGCTCACCTAGATGCTACAAGCTGTGCCTCAGTGGGGCAGAGGGGCCGGGAGGAGCCCCGTGGAGTGGAATGTGTGCTCTCCTAGCTTGCTCTGTGACCCACTACCAGCCGCCCGCTTAGGCAGAGTCCTCCCCTCTCTCAGCCTCACTTTCCTAATCTGGCAGAGGAGGTCTCCAGCTGAAAATCCTGAGGCTGGATAAAATCTTGCATCCAACAAGCATTTTCTGGTGCACCTGCTATATACTTAGGCTGTCTCTTTTCTTCCAGGACTTGAGTATGGCGGCTGATGCAACTAGGAAGGGCTTCCTGGAGGAGGGTCTGTGGCAACAGGCCAGGAAGAGGAAAGTCCCTAAGTGGGTGTCCACATCTAGCATGAACCTGAGCACCAAGGGAGAGTAGCCCTGGGCCCGCGCTCCCCACCCCTGAGCAGAGGGGTGGGGGTGGGTCTGCTATGATGCCGTGACAGGTGAGCCGAGCAGGGCAGTGCCACTGAACAGCCCAGCATGACCTTCCCCCTGGGTGAGATAGGATGGGCTCAGCGGCTGTGCCCCAGGCTCTTGGAGTTATAGGAAACTCTAGAAGGCTCAGAAAAGCCAAGGGAGCAGACTCCTGGAAGCAGGGGCTGTGGGTTCCCATCTCTGCATGATGGGGTCTTCAAACGGTTTGTGGAAAAGTGGGGTGAAAGTACGGGTTTATTACGGAGCAGAACATTTCTGAAATCTATGTATAATTTTTTCCAAAATACGAATTTCTCATGAATGTTTTAGAGCCCCCCCCTTATATCCTTGGGGCCCAGTAGACACCCAACGGATGCTTGCTGGTGAAAAGTCCCGTCCCTGGCACACCTGGGACTGCAGACATCCAGTAGATGCCTATGGAATAGGTGTCGCCTCTAGCCCCGCTCTATCTACCCATCCCGTCCAGCCCAGCCCAGCCCAGGGTCCACCAGGGGGAGTGGCATGGGAACCTTGCCTCGGCCCCTGTGCCAGCATGTATCCCTGGGCCCAGCAGAGTGGGGCCGTCAGGTAGCTGGGGATGACGGGTGTTCGCCTCAGCCAGGATGGCCAGCTTGGTGCCTGGGCACCAGTCCCTGAGGCCCCCAGGGGATCCAGGCGCCATCTGATTTCCATGGAGAAGGCCAGCCACACCCACAGCTGCTGGGGTGACACAGTGCCCGAGTGCTCCCTGCAGTCTGAGTTTGCAGCAGATGGGGGTGGGGAGGACCCACCCTGCTGAGGCTGCAGGGGACCGTCCTCTGGACAACCCACTGCGACACCATGGCCACCAGATGATTCACTACCTGCCACGGCGGAGGTGGTCATTTTGGCAAGTGCCTCTCCATCCCTGCCAGGGTCTGGCATTCACTATTTTCCATCTTTCACAGGAACAGATAGAAATGATAAGATACTTTCCAATGAAGGGAGGACTGGAATTGATAAGCCTCGGAAAGTTTGTTTCCACAATAACAAGAGAACTCACAACCCCCGATCTGGGTGGGGGTCTGGCCGACCAGCTCTCACTCTGCCCTGAGAGCTGCTTGGTTTGATACTCGGTGGGTCAGGTGCACCAGCACTGAGAAAGCTGCCGTTCACGAGGAAACAGAAAACGGGCTGTTTGCTTGGAGATGGGGACTTCCACTCCTGGAGTTTTCTACAAATGTTCTCCCCAGGGCCCCAGACCTTGGCAGCACACTCAGGCTCAGGGCTGGAGCAGAGACAACGGGACAGGCTGGGGACCAGGTAGGGGGCGGCGGCCATCTGGGGACCACAGGGCTGTGCGGAAATGAAGGCATGGACCGGGTTGGAGCTTCCGGCACAAGCGCAGGCCTGGATGGGCACCTTCTCTCCCCACATCACTGAGCAAGTATCATTTCCCCGTTTCCCACTTCAGTACGGACTAAATCAGCACCAAGACAAGAGCCAATTCCTCAACAATCTGAGACAGCTGTGATGGCAGAGCGCGGTGCGATGCTTCTCTCGTCGGAGCAGAGGGGAGTGAAACTGAGCTAACGGGCACCGTCACCTTCTGTTTCACGGTCTCCGCTAACGAGGACCATCTCCAGCCTCCCAGAAGCCAAAAATGGATCCCCGGGGCTTGAACAATGACTTGGAGCGAGACAGGAAGCTGGCAGAGTAAACGAACGCAATAGCAAGTATCACTCCTGTGGTTATCTTCCGTGCCATGGTGGACTGAGGACAGGTAACAGCTATCCTGCGCACAGGTGAACAGGGGTGGCTGCTCACGGCCAGACGAGATCTGCCTGGAGGCTCTGACTATCCCAGGAGCTGACAAGATCAGGCTCCCTAGAACTCAACCCTTTTTTATTTTCATTTTTTTTCGAGTTATGCCATAAGGTGTATGTGCTTGGAGGAGGCAGAGAGAGAGAGACAGTGAGAGCGAAAGTGAGAAATCACCCCCCAGGGGAATGGCCATGCCACAATCTCCTCTTCTCCATTCTCCTCTTGGGATTTTGGGCATGCACACACATGCGTCCAGTGAGATTTTCAAACTGCCAAGTCTGGCGCTCCAACTTCGGTTGGCCATGTGGGAGCCCAGTGTCTTAACCACCATGCCTCCTGCTGGCCCTCACCACTTGCTCTTTGATTGGGACATTTTGCTAAAAAGTGAGCCCTTTCTTTCTGTAAAGAATGGGGAATGGGCAGATCCATGGGTTGACCTAACGTCCATTTTCTGAAAACTCCGGGGCCCTCTTCACCTCACACATGGTTCTCAGCCACACTGTTCTGGGAGAAGGGGAGGTGTGGGAGCTCTCAGCAGCTCGGTACTCTGAGGTGCCAAGCGAGCGTAAGAAGTGGGCGGAACCCTGAGACACCCCAGCGAGGACGGAGCTTCACTTCTGTGTTAGATGTTAGATAACATGCCTGCAGTCATACGAATCGTCAGCGTCTGGTGGAGCACCATGTGGAATTTAAAAGGAGTCTTTTTTCTACCAACATGAGTGCTCCCCAAGCATGCCACCTTCCTGCCACCAACTGGGCCAACCTGAGGCTTGCTCCCTTCCCCAGGAGCACCCTCTGCTCCAGCTTGAGTTGGGCCACTTGGTGGTATTCTTTGCCAGTGTCCACCGTTCTCCCCTGACTCTGGTCCCTTCTCCTTTGTCCCCCTTCCCTTCACAGTAATTCAAACCATCTGGAGCCATGAGCCCAGCTCTCTGAAAGAAAAGAAGCCTGATTTGTTAGCGTTGGCCGATTTCTGTGGTATAAATACTCCCACCTCAGCTGACTCCTCGCTACCAGTGTGACGTCACTGGAGGCGGAGTGGGGAGGGAGGACTTGCCGCTCTAGCATGCGCTGCATGCCTCTGCCAACTGGGGGGAGCTGCAAGAGGCCCTGGCCCCAGGGCAGGCAGCCCATGGAGGACAGGCGATCTCATGTCCAGAGCACACTGTCATGCTGATGGCCAAGGGGAGCAACACGGAAATACGATTTTCTTCAGTGGTGAAGATGCAGAAAGGGAGAAAAGAGATGCATTTTCATAGAGCATTTGGACTAGAGACGCCTTCGGGCATCATTAGAACACCCTCAGAAGGCTCCAGACACGTGGGGGAACAGGGATGAGGGCTTTGTCTTCTCCCATTCAGGCTCCAAAAGATCAACCCACAACACCGTTTTCTGAGCCCGACTTCCCAACAGCCACTGTTCCTGTAAACTGGCCGCGTTCCCTGTCATACTTGCTGGTGGGTGTGTGGGCGTCTGAGTGGTGGTAGGGGGTGGCTGGAAGACGCTGCTGTCTGCAGGAAGGGGAGATGGTAGCTGGCTTGCTTTAATCATTCCACGGGCAGAGGCTGATTCGTCACCTTTGTGTAAGATGCCAGGCAGCAGGTAAAGAATTTAACAGCTTGTGGGAGTTCTAATTAGAGAGCCAATTATAACTCGATTGACCTGCCCGGCTTTGAAAGGCCTGGAAAATCGCATGTTGTCCTTAGGAAGCAGGGGATTTTGCTTCTAGTTTGTTCTGGGAGATCCCTGCAGGGACAGCTGGCGTGCGCTTTGGTTCTAGCCCCAGGCGTGTGTCCTGCCGCAGAGGATGAGCGGGAACCTGCAGGGTGTGTGTCCATGAT
This sequence comes from Tupaia belangeri chinensis, assembly GCF_000334495.1. Taxonomy (NCBI): domain Eukaryota; kingdom Metazoa; phylum Chordata; class Mammalia; order Scandentia; family Tupaiidae; genus Tupaia; species Tupaia belangeri. Next base: position 911,307 of record NW_006160082.1, on the reverse strand, counting down.
GGAGGGGGGGCGCCGGCTGCAGCACGCTTTGCTTCTGTATTCACGAATCATATCCACAGGCCCCCAGCCTGGGGGCCGCGCCAGAATTTCTGTGTCACTTGCAAGGACTGTATATTCCTACCACAGCTGACTCCTTGCTACGGTGGTCGGTATTAATCAAGGCTGACCCCCTGGCAAGATCGGATCCAGATTTATTGATCATGTGTACGTGCAAGTATGCATACCCAAGATTCCTATCAGAAACAGCCACAGCTGGTACAGGGTTGGAGTCACCCACTGTCCCCAAAGGGACTGACACCAGCAAGAGAGGGACTGACACCAGCAAGAGAATTGGATCTCAAATAGGAATGGAGGGGGTGGTGCACGTCTCTCCTAAGAACCGCAGCATCTGCGAACTGCGCGGAAGTCCTGGCTCCCATGCGATCACAGCTAGTTCCCCCACAGGCTGGTGGGGTGGACACCACCTTCCCCGCTCACAGGGGAAGAAATGGAGGCTCAGAGAAGCGACATGACTTGCCCAAGGGCTCTAGCTCCTCTGGGGGAAACCATGTCTCTATCTGAGCCACTTCTGTTCCTGGAGCCCCTCAACGGATGACTTTGCTGACAGACCTTCCTCCGCACCATGGCTTCCTGGACATCACATGAACCACCGTGGGACAGGGCTAGGCACAGCCCCAAGCCACAAGCAGAGTGGGCTGCAGAAACGAGAGGGCTTATGAACCTGGAAGAGCCAGGCCCAGAACCAGCCACAACTGGAAGCAGCCAAGCGGAGGCAGGAGAGCTGTGTAAGCGAATCAGAACCGAATTCCCTCCTTACTCAAATGTCTCTCCTGCTCCTCAAATACTGGTGTTCCTCAGGCTCCATCCTAGGCCCTTTCTCTTTCTTCCTCCCTGGGATTACATCCTGGGCAATCTTGTTTCCTCCCAGAGCTTCAGCTTCTACCAGCTGGTCACCAGGGCTCCCCAAACTACTGCCCCAGCCTGGCCGTACCCAGTCCAGGCCCACCAAGCCATGTGCCATAGGGCTTCTCTCCCAGAAGAACCTGGCCACCCCATCTCAACATGGCCAGCCACACTGCTCTCCTCACACCAGCTCCTCATCCTGCATCCCCTCGTGTTGGTGGAGGTGTATCTTATTGTGTGTCTTATCCATCCAGGGGGGTCTGAGAGTTCTTGAACCCCCCCAGTCCCCTCACCAAGCCTTCCCGAGTCTCCCTTCTCAATAGCTGGCCACGTTCATGTTAGCTAGATCCAGTCCTGACTTTCCCTCTAACCCATCCTCCGCAGCTTCCAGAGGGATCCCTGAAATGCAAACCTGATCCTACTAACTTATTTGTTTAAACTCTATCTGGAAGAAAGGTCAAACATGCAGAAGAGCAGACTAATACGAAGGACATCTATATACCCAGCACCTGAAGTTAAGGACTTTAACCTTTTTCATATCTGCTTCCTCTACGTTGGGGGTGAGGGCTAGCAGTTTACAGCAAATGGCAAGTATTGTGGCATTTGGCCCCTAAATACCACCGCGTAGATGGTTCCTTCCCTAACCACACAGCCCTACCCACTGGTGATCACGACCACACTCAGGTCTCGCACTGCCACGCCCACCTCAGCGGCTGCCACGCCCACCTCCTTTGGCTGCCTCATCACCCGCATCAACTCCAACTGCCCCTCTGTGCGGGTGAGCCTGCAGCCACACCTGGCTGCCAGCGCTGGGCACAGCGCCCACGGGTCTGTGAGCTTGTCCTCTGCCCCATACAGATCCCCCGCCCACACCTCTGTCTATCAGGGACCCCTCGACTGTCCTTACATTGCATGCTTATGTTTATATCCTGGGATCTAGTCCAGAAAGTGACCAGAAACTCCACACATCTTACGGATGGGGTCTCCTTTAACCCTTGCGATTACCGGGAGACTAGTGTGCTAAGTCAGGGACGAGGGGCTACGCGCATGAGTCTCACAGACAATGCTAGAACGGTACCTGCCGCAGAGCAGGTGCTCAGTATTGAGTCGTCTCCTGCTTCCTGAGCCCTTTGGCTGAATAGTTGATGTCTGAAAGGCTCCAGAAGAAACAGTACCTGCCTAGGTATTTTAAGAGGCAGGTGTTATGTAAATACCAAGCAGATGAGGAAAGGGAGGGAGCAACTGGAAAAGGGAAGAGAGGGGTCATGGTCAGTGACCTGGTGGGCAGTAAGAAGACAAAGTAGCCACGGGGATGCTGCTCCAGGGCATAGAGGGCTTTGGAGTGCCCAGGCCCTTGGCAGAGGGGCCATCTAGCCAAGGAGCTCTCAAAGGGCTTTCCTAAAGCTACCGGAGACTTGGGGTTGTCTGGACACAGGGGCCTGGGCTCTGAGCACTTGGGGTGGGGCTCTCAGGCCTGGGTCTTTCATGTTTTCTCCTTTTCCCAGGAGGCTGCTTAGACCTTGGGAACCAGATGAGAGGCACAGTCACCTCCTGACCTGGGCGGGGCTCTCAGAGAATGCAGTGGGTGGAGCCTCTGCACACTTGCACCCTGTCCTTGGGCAGCAGCGCTCACCAGTTTCCGGCAGTGGGGATTTTGGAGGACAAGGCCCAGGGCAGGCTTCTGTGGATCTGTGCAGGGGACATGAGGCCTGCTTGCCCAGAGTCAGGACAGCCCAGGAGCCTGAGCGGAGACTTGACCCTTTGTGGCGCATTTGCCATTCCTCCTCCCTAAGCAACCCCCTGTCCACGCCCCACAAGCTAGCCAGAACCCTTCCTGCATCAGCCTGGGCTCATAACTTGGTGCTGAAGGTATGATCCAGGAACATTCCAGGCTCAGGCAGTTGGGGACAGAGTGCTACGGGCAGAGAGAGCCGGCTCCAGGCACGGCAGGAGGCAAGAGGGGAGGTGAAGGCTTCCTTCCAGCTGGGAGCAAAAGAGAAAAGAGCAGAGCTCTGCAGATGGCCCTGACCTCTGAACAGAGGTGGGCCTCCAGTCCTCAGGATGAAGAGAATTCCCACCCCTTCCGTTGTCGGGGACAGCTTTCTCTCAGGCCAGGGGGAGTTCAGAGAGCTGATCTTCTTAATGCCCACCCCGGGAAGGTGGTGCTACCCCATCTACAGGTGAGGAGAGTGAGCCGAAACCTTCAAAAGTGATGGACTGAGGGTTCCTGGTGGGTCTGCTGCTCACTGCGCTGGGCCCTTGACACGTCCCCTCCCCTGTCTGACCTCGACTGCCCCATCTAGAAGAGGGTGCTTAGGCCAGGGCCCTTCAGTGGGAGGCCAAATCCAAATCCACGGTGCTTCCAACTCAGGTGAGCATTGGGTCTGTGTTCGTCTGCCGCCTGTCCATCCCAGGCTGTCATCCCTGATACCGGGTCAGACCTCTCATGGGTGTCTTCCCTGGACCTTTGGGCTTAACAGCCTTTTTATTATTTTTTTTTTTTTTAAGAAATTTTTGCTATAGAGCACATGTGCTTGCCAGAGAGACAAAGGAGAAAGTGAGAAATCACTCCCCATGGAGGATGGCCACGATGCAATCCCTTCTCCTCCATTCTCCTCTTGAGATTTTGGGCACGCACACACATGCACCAGGTGTCAGTTTCAAGTAGCCAGGTCTGGGACCTGAACCGCAGTTGACTATGTGGGAGTCCAGTGCCTCAACCACCACGCCACCTGCCAGCCCCGGGCTTAATAGTTTTAAACTTAGGGCGGCAGCCTCACCCTGTGGCAGAGCTCAGAAGCTGGCAGTGTGGGGGAGGAGGGCACTGATGGACCATGACAGCAGCATGGCTAAGAGCCAGGGAGGCCAAAAACCAGGAGGGGTAAGTGGGATCCATCCAGGCCTGAGATCCCAGGACACCCCAGAGAGTGAAGGCAAATGGCCTCACTCAAGCCAGGGCGCCATGAGGCGGCCAGGCAAGGGCCAGCGGAACCTAAGTCGGATCACACTGCAACAGTGGGGCAAGGTTTCTCCGAGTCCACCGATCAGCTAGAGGGAATCCGATCTGAAGTCGTTTTTGACCATGATTACCAATGAGAGGCTGAACGGCACTGCCCATAATTAGTCATTGAAGACTAAAACAGAAAATGGAATAAACAAACTAGTTTTCTTAGGTTGAGGCAAAGGAACGCGCGGTGACATAGACTCCTCAGCGCATACGCTGCAGAGCCTGCACCGGGCCTGTGACTTCAGTCCTCTGTGACAGCAGGGTGGCCTGATGCCATCTCCCCGTCCAGCACTGCGAAAGCGCCGCAGTGACAGAAGGGATCCAGCGAGCAAGCCGGGAACGTCTGCAGAAACACCCTTGCACTGGTGATGCTGCTGTGTGGGTGGGAGGGCCCCTCGGGAGGGTGGGCGAGGACAGGCGCCCCAGCTACACAGGACGGACAGCAGCATTCTCTGTTCCCAGGTGACATTCTTTTTGGTCCAGTGGGGACAGAGATGCCCAGCAACCAGAAAATGTTATAAGCTAAAAATAAGCAGTTTCAAAGGGATGTCAGGACTTCGCTTAATCAGAAGAGGACTTTAAATTACACGGCTCTCCCCTCATCGTGTCCAATACCTCCTCCACAAAACTCCCCCTCCATGGAGTCACCCCTCTGACCACAGCCATGGTCCGCTCACCCTTTGCTCCCGTCAGCCTCTGCCCTGAAGATGGGGCAGGCACTGTGCAAACCCAGGTAGTCGGTTGTGGTCTCCTCTCACTCCCCAGGGGAGCTACCCTCTCACTCAGATGCAAAAGCAAAGCCAATGTCTGGTGCCTGGGGACAAGGGAAGGCGGCTTCCATCTAGGTTTGGGGTATAGGGCAGGGGCTAGGGAGTGGGAGAGAAGAGGCTCCCTCACTCTGGGACCATGATCAGAAGGAGGTCATGTCCTGCACTGGACCCGGCTCATGCTGTGTGGAGGGAACCACTTCAGAAGGGCTGAAGCAGCCCTGCACAGTGGTGCAGGCAGTAGGAACACTGTCGCCGGATGCTGAAAGCCACGTGGGAAGGTTCTGGGTACAGAGCCCAGACTTACCCGAACTGCTGGGCGTCCCTGTGGGCGTGCCCACGATCCTGGCTGGGAGGAGGAGCACAGTGTACACACTTCTTCAAGTGGGCCTGCGCCCACCCACCCCCGGAAATAAGCGAATAAACTTAAAAAAAAAAAAAAGGTCCAAGAATGTGTGCCAAGTCACGGTCCAGGGGTGAGGCTGTGTCCTTGGGAAGAGATGGCTAGGGAGAGACTAGTAGAAATTCCACTGCTTCAGAATTCTTCTGACCCCAGGAAGCAGGGCTTGAGTGTCCTTTTCAAACAAAAGGTGGTATATAATGATGTTTGCATGACACACAGGGGTGAGAGCACCAGCTTGCCAGGGACCAGGGTGACAATCCCACCCCCACGGCCACCGCCCCTTTCCCTGGTATGCCCAAGGGCTGAGGCTGCTCCTTTCCTAGCTCATCTGTAACCTGGGGACACTGGCGGAGAGGCACTGGTCTAAAGCAAAAGGTAATGGCTGAGTGCCTTCTGTGCCCCAACAGGGGCCTCTGTATGGCAGAGGGACTGCAGCCTGGACTTGGCATCTGTCACATCCACGCCGCGTCCACTTGGAGCTGCTGCTCTTGCTCCCTGCCACCTCCCCGCTTTGGGGAGACACTGTGCTGCCTCAGGCATGGGGCCTTCCCCTGAAGAGCTTCCAGACCAGAGGCAGACGATTAACAGAGACTTCCATGCTGGTTCAACAAGCGCTAAGGGAGGGAAGTCATGCAGGTGCCTCTGTGGGGGTTGGAGGGATGCAAGAAAGGCTTCTCAGTGGAGGTGACATTTGAGCAGGGCTGCCCTTCAGGTAGAAGACCAGTTCCCCTCCAGCCCTGTGGAGAGGCCCATCTTCCGCGGCAGCCTTGGTCTGGCCTGGGGAGGAAGGCAGCAGTGCGGAAGACCAGTTTGGCCTCAACTCTTAGACTGGCTGGAAGACATGCCTTCTGTCTCCGCCTAGAACAAGTCATGCCAGACGGGGCCTCTGCCCATTTTCCTGCTCCTTTCAACCCCAATAATGTGGGCCACGTGCTCAACAGAACCAGTCAGCAAGTAATACCTCCAAGTAAAAGTACCATGGTGTGGCCAACCACGTGCCAAGATATAGTCTTATCTTGGCTCCTCTGACCAATGGAACTCAGGCATGCTGGTTCCGAAGGGAAGCCACACCCAGGTGGGCTGGTATAGACACAGACCCGGAGCTGAGACGCCTCACTCCCTGTCAGATACAGAGGTGCTCTCGCCGTGGGCGTGACCCTGAAACTGGGAAAGAGGATGACATGCACAGCGCAGACTCAGAGTGCTACACGGACACCCAGGACTAACTTGTTTGAGTCGCACGATCACACCATCAGGGGAGCACCATCATTCCACCTTACTGTGGAGAATGGAAGCACAGAGAGACTGAGGGTGTATCTCAGGGTGGTCACTGGCAAAGTGGGGGCTCAAACCCAGGCAGGCTGGCTCCAGCATCGCGCTCCTAACCTCTGTGCTACCCACCTGTCTCTGCACTCTGAAGTGACTTTCACGGTCTTAGAACCTCTTGTCCTGGTTCTACTCCTAACTCTTAACTTACAATGCAACCGGGGTAGGTGCCCCCATCACTAAACAAGACACTGGCCAGCGTGCACGTAGTTAGGACAAACGCGTGGTATGGCACAAGAGCTGCCGACTTTCTTTGCAGAGAAAACGTTGTATTCTTTCCAAGTGTTCATAGTTGGTGAAAGGCCTCAAAGCGGCTGAAATGCAGGGGTAGCATTTACGAAGGGGCAAGAGATGGAATAAACAGCAAAGACCCAAACACTCAAAAGGACTCCTGGTTTTGCCCTCTGCACTGGGAGTTGGGACCCAGTTACAGAGCGTAAAGACAAAGAAATTAAGTTAACCATTCAGGGTACGATCAACACGCACCCAGACATGTAGGATGAGTGGACGTCTAAATCTTTCATAAGCCTTTCTTCAGAGACAAAGGTAGCTCTTATTTTTAAAGCACTTCTAATTTTGAAATAAAGTAAAACACAATTAATAGATGAAAGAGCCTCCTCCCAAGACCATGGCAG
>NW_006160082.1:903774-904235 GCF_000334495.1 Tupaia belangeri chinensis | reverse complement strand
CTGCTGATCATTCTTTCCACCTACTACCAACGGAAAAAGCCGATACTCTGGATGAAAGGGATCCATTTCTAAAGATGAGCCTTTGAAAGGGGGAGGGTATTTCTATTCCATTCCATCAACCTAATTGTGCCCGGAGCGCATCTAGAGCAACAGAGGGACGAAAGGCCAGTTCTGCAAGACCTGTTACTCTAAGGGAAAACTGGAGATGGCTCATGGGTAACCCTGGCCTGCTCAGGAGTAACGCTGAAAACCTCATCTTCGCATCTTCTCTTCCTCGGGCAGGGCCACGGGTTGGAAAACATGCCGCTAACTAATAAAAGATGAGGCGCAGCAGTTTTCCCCAGATCTCATTAAACAGATGGACACTTTAAAAGATAGAAGAGAGAGAGAGAAAAAAACACCAGAGTTTCATAATTTAGCAATGCAAGCCGCCTCAGGCAACCCGAAGCTCACCTCTTTCC
>NW_006160082.1:878562-903756 GCF_000334495.1 Tupaia belangeri chinensis | reverse complement strand
CACGTCTTTCCCTCGAATCAAGCCCTCTCTGCCATCTTTCCAGCTTGTCATGCATAATGGGATGAAATGTTTTCACACAGTAAACAAGCATGTAAGCTTGAAGGCAGTTTGAAGACAGCTCCGACTCCAGGCCCCTCTTTGAACTTCAGAAGAGCCACCTTCTCCTTAGTCAGCCTTGTTTTGCTGGATCAACCCTCAGAGCTGTTAAAACAACTCAGGCTTCGGGGACACCACCGCATCTCCGTGAAGCGCCTGCCCCCAGCCCACACCGTGAGCCCTCGGGGATCTCATAACAAGATGCATTTTTGCAACAGCCCAGCCACTCTCTGCCACTCATGCCGTCCACTTCCAAAGTTCTTGTGCCTCAGGGCACTCCAGGTTCCTGGTGTTTCTGGAAGAGGAGACCAGGGAGAAAGCCGCAAAGGCGGCCCCTGTGTGAGACCTTTAGCCCGAAGCCATCCTGCTGGAATTAGGATTTTTGTGTCTCAGAGTCCATCCACAGACCACAAACAAGCACTCCTGTCCCACGTGCCCCACGAGAGAGCTTATCCTATCAGGAGCCTGGCCCGTGAGGGTGAGCTGAAAGACCGGTTTCTCTGCCCAGCTCCTTCCAAGCTGGCTGCTGCACCCTTTCTGCCCTGCACTGCACCCCACCTTCTGGGTGTTTTTGCTCACCTGAGACAGAGTGAGAGGGGGAGAGGGAAAGTGAGAGCACATGCTCCAGGGGGATGGCCACCCTGCAATCCTTGCTCCGTTCTCCTAGCAGGGTTTAGGGCACGCATGTACACACACCCCACGAGTTTTTCAAGTCTCTGGGTCCAGGATGCTAACAGCACAGTTAGCCATGAAGGATCCAGTTCCTCAGTGACCACGCCACCAGCTGTCTCCATCCCATCTCCGAGCACCCTCCTGGCAGGCAAGCAGTCCCCAGGCCTGCTCCCATCCATCACCCCCTCCCTCTCCTCCTCCTCATCTGCCTCCCCTTGGGAGAGTGCCCAGCCTTTTTTTTTTGGAGAGGTTTTCGCTATAGGGCGTACGCTCTCACCAGACAGACAGAGAGAGACATAGAGACAGAAAGTGAGAAATCACCCCCCAGGGGGGATGGTCACGCCACAATCCTTTCTCCTCCATTCTCCTTCTTGGGATCTTGGGTACGCACGCACACGCGCCCGGCGTGAGTTTTAAGCCACCGGGTCCAGGACACGAACCGCAGTCGACTACGTGGGAGTCCAGTGACAGACATAGCCATTACACTAACTGCTGGTTCCCGAGGGTGCCAGCCTTTTATCACTACTTCCGGAGCAGAGGGTGAAACTCGGCCCCTCCCCAATTGTCTCTCTACCCTCTCAAATGACTGACGGTGCTCTGTTCTCTTCCAGGCCACCAGCCTTGTCTTGGGAACTCCAACCTTGCAGGGACGCCGCCTTCACATGTTAATCTCAGTTTCCTCATCTCTCACCATCGGCTGGGAAGTACCACTGTCTCTGTCCTAGCAGACTTGCCCAGGTCTCCTCCCTTGGGGGCCATGTCTGTTCCCCTTTCCCATGGTGGGTGCCCCTGTTACCCCCTTCCCAGGTTCTCTGTGTGCAGTCTTCGGCTCACAGTTCTCTTCCAAGATGCTGGGGCACCTCTGCCCTTCCCTCCACAGGCTGTCTGCCTCGCCCAGCCCCGCCTGACCCCACCATCTGCTTCTGTTTCACCTCCTGTCTCTGCCTGTCAAGTGAATTGGAAGCAGACCTGAGCATCCTGCTAATATCCACGAGTATAAATTTATTTCTCAGCAATCCTTTCCCCTTCTAGCCTTATCAACTTCCCTCCACGCAACCTTCCTGGCTCCCTTCCACATTCATCTCTCCCGAAAGCCCTTGTTCCCTTCTTCCCTTCCGATCTCACACGCTGCCCTCAAAAGCCCAGGCCGACGTTATCAGAGGGCAGCCAGAAGTCCCTGTTTGTGGAGCATGTCCTGGCAGTTTTGTCCTTGGCTACACTGAGTCTCTGGGCCTGTCCTTGGCCTGGGATGCTGGTCCTCTGCCCCTCAGTCTCCCTCCCAGCCCCACTCCAGAACGCAGGAGAACTGGTTTGAAAAAAGCGGCTCTGTGTTTCATTAATTCATCTTGGGTACTGGGAGCTACAGGCTTTTTAACATAGCATGCAAATACATGTAAATTCATATACTTATGCAAACATAGTATGAAAAGAGGCCTTTAGATTTTCTGGAAAAAGTCTGATCACTCTATGAATTCCTCACCTTGCCAACAACTTCACTTTTTTACCTCTTGTCCCTTCCACTCATGGCTCCCTCCAAACCTGCCCACCCTCAGCATGCCCTGCCTGGGTCTGTGTTGTCGTGTTACTGGGACTGAACACATGCCCTCTCCCTCCTCACCACATGTGACTTTAAACACACATGAAGGCAAAAACGATTCGAATCATGTTTCCCTCGGGACCCAGTTTGCCATCTCTTGTTAAGTCTGACCTTGGATTAACTCTCATGACCAGGATCTCTTCCTAGATTATGACCGATTTTTCTTTTTCTTTTCTTTTTTCTTTCTTTTTCTTTTTTTTTAATTTTTGAGAGGTTTTTGTCATAGGGCTCGTGCGCTTGCCAGAAAGACAGAGAGAGAAAGAGAGACAGAAAACGAGAAATCACCCCCCAGGGGGGATGGCCACACCACAATCCCTTCTCCTCCTTTCTCCTCTCGGGATCTTGGGCACACACACACACGTGCCCGGCGTGAGTTTTAAGCCACCGGGTCCGGGACTCGAACCGGGATGACCACTTTTTAACAGGCCAGCGTGTTTGCGTTTCGGCTGGAATCACAGCTCTGTGCCCAGCAGTACTGTCACAATGGGAGCGAGCGACTGTTCTTCACCCACAGGCCCCAGACAGCCACTCTCTGCAGGGCCCCGTGGTCCCTGTCAGCCTGATCCCTACCTGACAGTCCGTGTGTCCTTCCCTCCAACTGTCTGTCAGTCCTGCCTTCCTCTCACGTGCCATCTTCAGGTTCTCCCCATGACCCGCACTCTGCCACACGATTTGTTCTGACCCCAGAAGCTCCTCAGCTGCCCCCCATAACCTCTCTCCCTCTGCCTGTCTCTGCCCTGGGGTGTGACCTGGGAAAAAGCTCACTTCTGTTTCCCTGCCTCCTCCTTCTCCTCGGGGCAGGGCCTGCAGAGCAGCCCAGTTTCTGGCTGTGCGGACAGGACCTTGTGTGAGTCCTCACGAGATTTCAGTGTCTCTATTTAACTTGTCTCTGATGTACCAGGGCTAACATTATCCATGTACATGGTGGAGGAGATGTGGTACAAAGAGGGTGAGTAACCTGCCCAAGGCCCCAAAGATGGAATGACAGAGCTGAGATTCTAACCCAGGCCGGCCTGGTCCGGGAGCCTCATTCTTGCCGCTGGAGTGCACTGTGAAGGCCACCTTCCTGCCTGTCTCTGCCCAAGGCCACAGTGGTAGGGATTTTCTGCATAGCCGGTGAGGCAGAGGTAGGGTGGAGAGGGACTTCGAGGGCTGAAGAGCCTGGGAATGCCAAGGGCACTAGGAAGTCCAGGGGTGCCCATAGGAGGGGGCCGGTGGGCTGGGCTCTTAGGAGCGGGCCAAGGGAACACAGTCCTGGATGCATCATTTATGAGATCACCAAGGAGCATCCCAAGCCACCCTTTGGGAGTCCCGCTGATCAGTCTCTGGGCAGTTTCTACTGCAAGATCCTAAACTCTGCAGAACCCACCTCCAGTCAGGATAGTCTTTCACATATCAGGATGCACTGAGAAAGGCCTGCAGAGCTCATCATCTTACTGCACTCTCCTCATAAGACCTCTCCGAGCCTGGTGAGGCTCCAGGAGACGAGGCCTGGCCATCACCCCGGTCCCTCCAATACCAGCTCGCCGGTGCCAGGCCAGCTGCTTGCTCCTTGCAGAAAGGAGAGCGTCTGGCATTTGTCAGGGAGCTCAGGTGTCTTGAAAAACTCCAAAGGTGAAACAGAAAACTCTCCCAGTGCGATTTTCCTATGTGATCTTTTGTCTCAGGTGTTCCCCTTGGGATGAACAAGAACCACTTCTCTGAATAATTTATAGGCCCCGGGGTAGAAACACACGGCCTGTTTTTAATAAGAAGGTTTGGTGTGCAGTGTTGATTATACCTCTTCTGCGATGCTCTAGCAAAAGCACAAAGATCTGAAAAGCTCTTTACGATGGTGAGAGAAAAATGAAAAGCCATGTAATATTTTTAATCAAACAGACTAATGTTTAGCTAATAGGTAAAATTATTTATAAAGCTGTATTGAGCTGTAGAATGCTCATGAAAAACGCTGAAAACAAATAACTGCAATTATTATAAGGTCTGATTTATGTGTTTTTTTTTTTCTTAAAGTTTATCTATTTATTTATTTGAGAGATTTTTGCTATGGGGCACATGTGCTTGCTAGAGAGAGACAGAAAGTGAGGAATCACCCCCCTGGGGGATGGCTACACCACAATCCTTTCTCCTCCATTCTCCTCTCGGGATTTTAGGCACTCACGCACATGCGCCCCGCGTGTTTCAAGCCTCCAGGTCAGCCATGTGGGAATCTAGTGAGGTAATCATTATGCCATCTGCTGGCCCCAAAGTTGACCTATTTTTATTTCTTGAGTGTGTGTGTGCATCTGTGCATGTGTATTTGTGTGTGTGTGTGTGAGAGAGAGAGAGAGAGAGGAGAGAGAGAGAGAACAGCACTCTCAACAGGGTCTCACGCTGTGATCCTCCCCCAGCCCTCCTAGCCAGTCAGGACCAAGGGCACCCGCGGGCCTGCACAGCATGTCCAGTTGACCCAGGAACCAAACCCTGATCTTCCATCTGGCTTCTGGCACTGCAGAGTGCTCTATCACCCCTGTCCCACCATGACTGAGCCATTGGATATATTTTAAAGACCGAATATGAGAATATGACCGTCTTTAGTTTTCTATATAATGAGTCCCTACTATGTGCTGGGACTCAGCTCATTGTTATGGAAATCGCTGCATTTTGTTCTCAGGACATCCCACCAGGGTAAGTAACTGCACAATTCACAGAGATGCCAGGGCTCCCCAGGAAGAGGGGCCAGGGCTGAATCCAGTGCAAATCTACCCCATAAGTGCACAGTCCTTCCTGGTGCCTGCTCGGTATATCGGCACTCCTCTGCTGAAGACCAGGAGTTACGGGTCAGCCCCGTGTACGTTGTGCAACACTGCTATGAGAAATGGCAAGATTGTGAAGGCTCTGGAACCCTTGGGAAAGCGTATTCCCTGCAGTTACAGCCCACAGCCTCACTAGTGGACAGACAGCCCGTCGAGCCGAATGCCTTCCTTGTGCGGAGAGGACTCTGAGGTGCACGGAGCTCACGGGCCTTTCCTGAGGTTAAAGAGCGTGTGAGTGACGCCACTGGGATTACACTGTGTCCCAGGACTCCTTGTCCAGTGCTCGCTCTTCCATGTCACCCACCACTGTCTGGTTACGGGTGCCAAGCTCTCAAGGACTGCCGGCATGAAGGGCACCTGGGCTTTATTACAAGGCTTTTCCTCCCCTGTGTTCCTTAAATCAGAGATGCCCTATGCTAAAAATGAAATAAAAACTCAGAACTTTGTACTAGCAAGCAAGTCCAGAAAAGGCTCCTTGCACCTTGTTAACTTTTTTGAGCTTTGATTCAGACTTGCACAGAAAGATGACCGCACACCACAGGCTCAGAGTGGCCCTCCTAGCTCAGCATGGGTCCATAACGGTAACTGTCTACTCCCCTGCCCACTGAAACCGGGACAGCCAGGTGGCCAAGTCCTGGGCCTCTCAAAGAGCATCCACAAGGAGGGACAGGGCAGCAGGGCAACACCAGGCTTTTGATCTGGGCATCCCGAAGAGGGACATGCGTGTTTCTGGAGAGCTCCCGTACCCACATGCAGTGGGGAAGCCAGGGTGACTTACCTGTGTCTCTGGCCAAGTGGCCACCTCTCAGTGCGGATGGCCACTCCCCGCCCCGATACAATGTCCCCTGCTAGCCAGTGGCCTGGAGGACCTCTTGGGGCCCCAGGATCCCACAGGGTTGGAGTCCCTCCTAGTCTGTAAGGGGCTCTGACCTCCGGACTTAAGCCTCCCTGGGTGTGGAGAACCCCAACGTGGTTGCTGCCAGCAGGGCAGAGACCAAAATGACAATGACAGTCCCCAGAGCCACAAACGTGTCTTTGTCAAACCCAACACCACAGGGTGGCCTGGACTGCTGGCCAGGAGACCGGTGACCCAAATTTCCCCCCAGCACCCCTCACGGCTGCCAGCTAGGGCTGCCAGGCCTGTGCACTGCTGAGTCCCAGGGCTTCCACTTGCTAAACCACATCGGCTTTGTGCAGTGGGGTGCTAACAAGCTAATGCATGTGGCCTTGGAGCCAGAAGAGGGTCTGAGGGCCATAAGCTGCCTGCTGTCCAGGGGGAACCGTAATCTGAGAGTAGGGGCCCCGGGCCGGCTGTCAGACTCACCAAGCGCTGCATGCTCTTCACGTGGGTGGGGCTGATGGATAAGGCTTCTTCATACCACCGCCGGGCTTCGTCAATGTTTCCTCGGAGCTCGGCGACCTGGCCACGCATGTAGAGGACGTTGTGGGACATTGGGAAGAGGTTGGCAGCCTCCTGGGTGCAGGCTGTGGCTTCTGCAGGCTTCCCGATGCCAATGTAGACTTCAGCTGTGGGAGGAGAGCAGAGAGCAGAGGCTCTGGTTTGCTGTCCTCCAGAGTGGTGGGGACATCTGCGTCTCCCCAATTGGAGCTGGTGGGGCCCAGGGCCTGTGGATCTCCCCGAGTGGAGACAGCTGCAGGCTGTCCTCTGGGCTGACTCCTACACAGGTGCAGCTCACTTGTGCTGTGGGTCCCATAGGTCAGAGAGGACCTGCCTGGGCCCTGCCCCAACCTTTAAGACACCACCCTGGGCCCGTCTAGACACCTCAGCATCTGGACAGAGGCTGGCCCAGCCCTGCTGTGGGGCTGACTTCCATGAGAAAGGGCGAGTGAACACAGGGACAAGCTAACCAGAGGTGCCCGGCCCTTCGCAAGGCTCTGACTCTGCCCACAGGCCTGTCTCGATGCTAAAGGGCACAGCAAGGACAGCAGGCTATGGAATGAGATGCAGTTGCTCCACCAAGGCCCTGCCAGACCAGGGAAAACTCCTGGACACTCTTCACTGTGTGACACCAGGAAAACCTTTGCAAAATCAACCTGTGACTTTCAAACCAAGCAGGGAGATGCCCTTTCTGCCAGTCTCAGGCCTTGGTCTCCCACCTTGATGTGGAGAGTCCAGATCCAGTGCAGCCCTGGCCTCCCCTGAGGGGCTGCTTTGCATTTCCGGGTGCCACCTCAGCTATGCGTGTTCAGGCGGAAACACCTCCTCTAGCCCTTAGATCTCCTCTCCTGGGGGTCCTGCCCCATCACGCTCTGTCATCTTTCCAGTTGGCCGGGCCTGAGGCATCAAGGACAGGTGAGTCCTCTCTGCCCCTCCTCTTCAGGGCCACCACAGCCACCCCTCAGGCCTACTGCCCAGACCCTGCTCAGGTGGCTGCTCTGCTCTGGGTCGATGGCCCCCTCCCCTACTCCAGGCAGCCCCTTCCTCATGGGCTCTGCCTTGACCACGGGCCTCACCCCGGCAGTGAATGGCGTTTGCGCCCACAGCCCCGAGATCGCTGTGTGTTAGTATAGAGCAACACGTTACGCGACACAGTACGCAGTGCACGGAAGCAGAGTAGCACGTCTTATCATCCTTGCACTCTTCACCGGACTGTCTTCTGACTCCGTTGTGGAAACAGCCTCAGCCAAGGCAAAGCCTCTTCTGCCCTCCCATCCTGCCTCTGCCTCCAGCCTGGCCTCCACAGCTGCTGCAGGATCAGCCTCTGGCACTGCCCTGGTGGGCATTCCCACCTACTAGCAACCTCCTTCCTCAGGCCTCCACCTCTGTGCCCTCTCCCCACACTCCCCAAGGAGGCCTGCCCTGACCATCTCCCTGAGGACCAAGGTGTGAGCATTCCCCAACCCACTCCCTCCCTCTGCTTGACTTCCCCCTCTGGAAGAAAGCCCTAAGCTACGTGGGTGCAGGGGCTGTCCACTGTTCTGTGCTGTGTCCCCAGGGACTAGGACAGTGCCTGGCACATAGTTGGAGCTTGGTGAACAGCTAAATGAGTGAATGAATGAATAAGAACAAGAATAGTAGCAAACACCATTAATCACGTACTTCGTGTCAGCAAGCATTCTCATCCCTTGTATCTGCACAGTGCCCCAATGGGGACTATGCAGTACTACTTTATCCCATTGCAGAGATGAGGAAACGGAGACAGTGACCCTGGGGCCCCAGGGCAGGTTAAAGGCAGAGCCAGCAGCAGAACCCAGGCAGGCTCTTGGCCTCTACAGAGAGCAGCGGGTCTTCTGCTCTAAGATAACATCCTACTCTCTTTGCCCTGGCGTAGACCTGGCCTGTACTGTCCTTCTGTCTGCCTGTCTCCTACTCAACAGAGGCCCAGAGAGTGACAGGAGACCCGGGACTTGTGGGGGAGAGTCCAGAGCAACCCGGGGAGATGTGAAATTCAGGCAGCTCCCATACTACTTGTTGAGCCCAACCGTGACGGAACTGGTGGCCAGGCTGCCTTACGTCCTCAGGAGCCTCACTCCGAGGGGTCTCCTAGGTGCCTCATGCACACTATAAGGGCTCCATGGGAACAAAGGACATATCTCTGTCCCCAGCTTGGACCAGGCAAAAACCTGTTCCTTCTGTGAGATAAGAAGCCTTGCGATGACACTGTCAGGGCTGCCTGTGTCTCAGTAACATGATTCTCTCGGAGCTCTGCCAGGAGGAGTTGAATGTGTGCCCCCTGCGCTGTGGTTACCTGAGCACGGCAGGACTCAGGGAGCTGCACACTGGGCTCAGCATGCTTCTGCCTTGGGGTGACTTTGTGCATGTTTCCGCATCCCCTGGCCTGCGCTGTCTGCAGTTGGTGAGGCACACCCGATGGCACCCATCTTAATTACGATGAAACAGGGGCCAACTTGGGGGAGCGGGGACTGAATGCTTCCAGGAGTTTTAGAACAAGACTGAACACAGCCTGACAGTGACATGTAAGGCCGGTCCACGAGGGTCCTCCGTGGGGCCACACACTCCCAGATGTCTTACTTAGCACCGTGTCCCCCTAAGCCTCAGGTCTGATGCTAGGGTTCCTTCAGAGGAAATGCAAGACAGAAGGAACCCAGTCAGAACCCGGAGAGAGAATGGGCCTGCAGGGACCTCCCTTCAGGGCCGTGGAAGAACTGGAGGAAACTATGGCACTGACGAGGCCTGCGCTCCTTCCCAAGGCAGCTGTGCCAGATGGAGGCATGGCCTGGGCGGTGCCGGGGGAGATGACGACTTAGAACAGTTGTTCCTCGTCTAAGAGGAAGTTCCACTGTACTGGGACACAATGACGTAGGCTCCGGGAAGGAAGCGTTAGTGGTAGGATTTCCAGTGTGGTCAAGTAGTTTGGCATGGTGCCGGCGTAGGAAGAGCAAAGGCTGGCTGAGGTTTCCCAGCATCCCCCAGATCACCCCAGGGCACAGGCTTCCCTGCCCAGACACACTGCAGGCCCTAGACTACGAGGCTGTGCAGTGTTTGCTACAGCTTGGGCTGCACGGGGAGCCTTGATCCTGGGGACCCACAGCTCAGACAAAGACCAATGTCTCCCCAGAATAGCGCCCCCCCGCTGTCCATCCCTGACCTCACAGTTTCGGCAGCACCTTGCCCGACCTTTGTCATCACCCTGAACACATCGTGGGTGCTGGGACCGTCCAATCTCTGCTTCTAGTTTCTGTCAGGGAGCCATCTGCGGGAGCCATGCCCCTGGCCCCTCCGGTTCCACTGATTGGTGATCTGGGGAGGACTTGGGCCTGCTCTCCCTGGCCCCTCGGAGCTCTCTGCCCAGGACTTTCTGCTACCCACAACCCCCAGTTGGCATTCTCTGCCTGCCCATCACGGCATGCCCCTGGGCCCTCCTGCGGTGGGGAGGCCAGCCATCTGGGATTTCACCCACAAGGTAGCACTAGGGAGCCTTACTGAGCCCAGAGGTCAAGCCACACCCTCTCACTCAGCCTCCCTGGCAACAGAGCCAACAGAGCCGGGATTCAGAGCTCCAACTACCTTCCTTATCTTAACGGTTCACAACTCAGGAGGTAAGGAAAGGAGTGTTATTTATACTGTCCTAAAACCTCACAATAGGACCGGTACAGTTTTCCCACTAAACTACGGGCAACTCCTAGCTGCAGCCACCTCTAAATCCCTTAGCAGAGGACCTAGCACTTAGTAGGTGCCTGAGGAAAGCTCACAGATTGATGAATGTCAGATGAGGTCAGCATAGGGACAACAGGTCAATATGAAGGTCCGAAGCTAGAGGATGATGGAGCCGTGATAACATGATGCTCTGTGAGGCTGAGTCACCCGGAAGGTTCCGGGTTCATGTCCAGAGACCTCCCTGAACACGCTGGGTGTGCACATGCCCGTGACCCACGGCTGGCTGGGGCTGCAGTGGGTCGGTGTGAGGACCCTGATGGAGTGCTCGCTCTTGCTTCTCTCTCTCACTCTTGCTCATGGAAGAAATAAATAAACTTAGGAAAAAGAAAAAGGCCAGAGAAGAAACAGCAAATGAAATTTCCTTGTCCTTTTCACCCAGGGCTAAATTCGATTTAAAAAAATAAACACTGCCCAGTTGGGATGAAGCAAGCAGGCTGGGGGTGGGAGCCCACTATGCAGAGGGCTGGCTAGGCTGTAGGGAGGGATGCCATGCAGGTTCAGTTCTCAGACTGCCCTCCACAGGCTGGGCATGGTGGTGCCTGCCTCAGCCCTCGTTCACAGGGAGGGTTTTTTTCGTGAAGTGGCAGGACTTTGTCAAAAATACCTCTTTCCTGTACTTGCTCACACTTTCAAAAACATGAAAACAAAGGGCCTTGTGAGCGTATTAGGAGATACAAGAACATCTAGCAAAGGATGAGGTGAGCTCTGAGACAACACCAGCCAGCCTCCAAGAACACCCATCAGCACGAGGCCAACACCTCAACTGCAGGGCAAACCCTGACAGATCCCTCTGAAATGTTACAGAGACAGATACTCTGTCCTGGGCCCTGGCAGCTGGCAGCCTTTAATCAAAGGGGAGGGGCCCCTCAGGCTTGCTCTGAGAGTGCAGACCAGGCTCTGAGAGCTCTCTTTGGTTTGCCCTGGCTCTCAGGCTACTATGAAAAAAGAGAGGAGATCTCTCCCTCTGTGTACAAGCCTTCAGTGATTCCCTGTTATGGAAGGAATGCCACCCAGTGTTTTTGCCTCAAGTTCGAAGTCGAGACCCTCCTGTCTTTCCAACCGCCCTAGGCCCTGTGCACAACCCACAGCGCTCTAGTGGCCCCAACCCTTCCGGCACCAGGGACTGGACTTGTGGGAGATAATCCCTCCAAGGACTGGGAAGGGGTCAGTTGTCCCGGGATGACCCAAGCCCACTGCATCCACCATGCACCCATTTCCACCACGACTGCGCAGCAATACACAATGAACCCATCACACAGTAGGGCTCGTGCTCACGGCAATACATAATGAGACCATCGCCCAGTAGGGCTTGTGCTCACGGCAATACACAATGAACCCATCACACAGTAGGGCTCATGCTCACAGCAATACATAATGAGACCATCGCCTAGTAGGGCTCGTGCTCACGGCAATACACAATGAACCCATCACACAGTAGGGCTCGTGCTCACGGCAATACATAATGAGACCAACGCCCAGTAGGGCTCGTGCTCACAGCAATACACAACGAACCCATCACACAGTAGGGCTCGTGCTCATGGCAATACATAATGAGGCCATCGCCCAGTAGGGCTCGTGCTCACATGAGAATACAATATTGCTGCTGATCCGACAGAAGGTGGAGCCCAGGCGGCAATGCCAGCCCCGGGGAGGGCCGCAGACACAGACAGAGCCTCACTTGCTGGCCTCCTGCCCGCCTCCCCACTGTGAGGCTGCAGGAGGCTGGGGGCGGGGAACAGGCCACAGATTGGCACAGGTCCATGGGGACCCTGTTCTAGCAGATCTGAGGGCCGCTGCTGCCTGTGCTGGTCCCTCTGCCCCAAATGCTTTGCACATGCCACTCTGCACAGATGACACCCCACACTGGGGCAAACCACCTGTCACCGGCTGTCCCTGTTCACCCGAGTGTGTAGGACGGTCCCCGCCTAGTCCACCTTGCGGAGCTGTGCATGTGCCGTCTCTCCTGGGAGGAGAGCTCCTGGAGGCCAGCTCAGGTCTGTTCCTCCTTGGCGCTACAGAGCATCCCTGACTTCCTTGCACATGGATGGACTTGCCTGAAGCCTGAGGTCAGAGATCTGTTTCTCAAGGAGCAGTGGTGTCCCGATGAGGGGAGTAAGTACTGGGTGCACCCAGAGTCCCAGGTAAGCCAGGGCCCTCCCTCACTCACCAGAGTCCCAGGTAAGCCTGCACCCTCCCTCACTCACCCAGAGTCCCAGGTAAGCCTGCGCCCTCACTCCCTTGCCCACCCACTCATTCACCAAATGCTGGTTGAGCCCTATCTTCCTGCCAGCCACAAAGTGCTTGCCAGGCTCAGGGGCGTGCAGGGCGTGCATGGTGCATGTGTGGGCTGAGGGCTGAAGGCTGGGCTGGACTCTGCAGCAGGCTACATGGACCTCCAGCAATGTAAGGGGGCCATTTTCCTCCTGCAAAGGTGCCTTCGGCTAGCCAAGCCTGCTCCCTTGGGGGACTTGGCCTACCCAGAGGGGATACTTTAAAAAGCCACATGAAGGAGTGGCCTGTGTTAGACAGACCCGGTGACCGTCCCTAGTTGGGTGCTGCCAGCTCTTCCACCTTGCCTGGGTCTGGCGGAGAGGCTGAGGGTGGAGACACACGTGGCATCGGGTATTTCCTGAGTGCACAGGTCCAGCCAGTAGGTAGGTGGGGGGGTAGATTGGCAGACCCCCAACCTCTGCAACCTACTTCCTGCACCCCAAACCCTGCTTCCCTAAAGAGATGCCAGGAGGACAGAAGGACCCCACAAGGGCCAGTGCAGGGTGTCGGCTGGTGTGGAAGGAGCTCTTGGGCATGCCTTCTGTGTTTCTGTGAATTTGCTCTTTTATGTAAAGGTCAACACGAGGACAAAGAAGACAGGGACGTGAGTCCTGACGGGCTTTCTGTCACCCTGCCAAGCCAACAAGGCCTGGGGAAGCCTTCGTCCTCACCAACTCTCGTGGTCCTTCTGTGTCTGGGGAAGGTTGTAAAGTGAAAACAGGCAGTGCTTTTGTTTGTGGGTGTAACTTCCCCGGAGCATCTCTGGGCCAGGCCCAAAGCTGGGCCCCCAAAACACCCAAGATGAACACAGACTAGGCCTCACGGAGGGCCCGGCCAAATGCCTTTTCCAGGGTCTTGGCTGCTCCACTGACATTTCCAAACCTGCTGGCCGTGTCTATCTGTCAGGAACGATCCCCCTCCCAAGGGGCTTGGGCTGGCTAGGCCTGGCTCCTCCCCCCAGCCGCATTTGTGATGCACTTTATCCCCCCAAGGCCTTGGTCGGCTGGATCCTCCTGACTCTGGATCCTCCTGGCGCCCCTCACCCATCGCTGACCTTGACCCTCCCCCACTCGGAGAGAAGACAGACGCCAGCAGAGCAGACCCAGAGTCCCTCTGGCCACCGAACTGACAAGCCCCTGTGTGTCCCCTGTACCCACATACCCTGTAGCCCCTCTGCTGTAGTGGGGGCCACCCCTTACCCTGTAGCCCCTCTGCTGTAGTGGGGGCCAGCCAGCTGCCTGTGCCCAGGACCCCCCCGGCTCTCCTGCCTGTGTGAGGACTTCATACCTTCACGCAGCCCTTCCTCCTCTGCAGGTCAACGGCCTCATCTTTATTTAATCGTCAACATCAGCAATCAACATGCTTCTGCGTCTGCTATTTCTAAGCCCCTTTCTTGGGGCCCCAGTCTTCCCACCACCCCGATTCCTGCTCCAGAGGGGTCCCTGCCAGGACTGCATACTCTCCATCCCTACTTTCTCATGTGCCAGCCGGTCTACAAGCCTCACTGATGGTCTCCACTGCCACTCCACTGAAACCACTGTTGTTGGGGTTCCAACAACCCCCATACACCTGGTCCAGCAAATGCTTGTCTCCGCCCTCCTCCACCTCTCAGCAGCAGTTCCCACCAGCCATGTCCTCCTTCACCACAGTTATTTCAATGGCTGTGCATGCCACGCACAGGGTACGCTTCTCTTAAGCGACTGTCCTCGTGATTGTCACTTTGCAGATAGCACACTGAGGCTCCGGGGGCGGGGGGTTGTCGCCAACATGTCCAGGTCTCACTGCTGGTACAGGGGAACGGGGACTCAACCAGCTGAGTCCAGAGCCGTGCTGCTGACCACGCTGCACAGATTCCTACACAAACCCTCAGGCCGCCGTGACGCCAGCTGTCCACTCTCCCGCCTGGCCGACCACTCCCTTTCAGCTCCTGTGGCTTTTCTCCTTCTCCTCGAACTTTAAATGAGGAGGAGTGAGGTCCAGCCTGGCCCTTTCCCTTCTCCATCCGCATTCTTTTCTTAGGGCTTCTTATCATACCTGTTGGCTTTAAACAGCAACTGCTGAATTTGTTTCCTGTCCAAATCTGAAATACAGACTCGAACATCTTGCCGCCTGCTTGGCTTCTTCATGTGTGCATCCTCAGACGTTGGACGTTTCCACGTTCCCACTCTGAAATCTCTTTTTTCCTGACCTCAACACATCAGTCCCTTCCCCTCAGGCTTCCCCACTGCAGGAAACTACCACTGTCACCTGCTAACTCAACTCAAAACTCAGGGTTCTTCCTTCTCCTTCCTGTTCCCACATCAAATGCATCAACATGCCTCAGTAGTCCTACCTGGAAATGCAGGTCGGGCTCCACGTCGCTCCACCTCTGCCTATACCACCTTAGTCCCAGCTCCCTCCTGTCATGGGGACTGATGCTCCTAACATCCTTTCTGCACTTCCAGCTTCCACCACGGCTGCCTTCCCTTCCATTCTCCACATCTAGCTGGAGTGATCTCTTAAAAACCCCAATCTGGGGCCAGCAGGTAACTTGGTGGTTAGAGCACTGGACTCCCACATGGCCGACTGCGATTCAAGTCTTGGACCTGGTGACTTGAAGATCACATTGGATGCATGTGCATGCATGCATAAAATCCCAAGAGGAGAACGGAGAAAGGACTGTGGTATGGTCATTCCCCCTGGGGAGTGATTTCTCATTTTCCTTCTCTCTGTTGCTCTGTAGCAAGTGCACGCACCCTAAGAAAAAAATCTTAAAAAAAAAAAAATCCTAAATCTGATCCTCTCATGCTCTTGTTGAAATCCCTCGATAGCTTCTCAATGCTTTTAGGCTTACGTTAAAAGATCCTAACATGGCTACAGGAGCGCTGGCATGATCCAACCCCAGGCCTTTCTCCTGGCTCACCTTGGGCTTTTCTGCTCTTCACCATTTAGGCTTCAAGCCCCCGGGCCCTGCCGTCCTCCAGCACTCAGTGCTCAGGCTGCCTCAGGGCCTTTCCATGTGCTGTCTTTCTCCTCCCACCATCATCCCCAACCAACCACAAGTCATCCTGCACGCCCTGCTCCAGTGGTCACAGGAGCCTGCACTATTCCTTCGTGGCACCTGGCATGGTGGAAGAAGTGCTTCTGTCACTGCTTTGTCTTGCATCTATAAACTCCAGGAAGGCAGAGGTGGCATCTGCCTTCAGGAGCATTGGACTCTGGGGCCTGATCTGATCACTGAACATGAAGAGATGCTCAAAGACTCCACAACTGAGTCCCTACCGCGGGGTAGAGCCAGAGTCCTGGGGCCACTCTGGTTGGATCTGGATTCTGGCTTCCCAACTTACTAGCCACATAACCTTGGACAAGTGGTTTGACGGTTACACCCATTCCTCTGCAAAATGTGGTAAATGAGGGTATTTATGCCTCATGAAGTCATGACGAGGACTGAAGTTAACACATGAAGGCCTTTGAATAATGCCTGGCGTGTACGCACTGCTGGTAAACGCTGGCTACCCGCAAGCTGTAGACTATTCATCAAAACCCTACTGGGGGTTGGCCCATGTCTTAGTAGTTAAAGAAGCCAGATCCCATATGGCAGACTGAAAGGTTCGAATCCCAGCTCCAGTGGCTTGAGAAATACACCAGGTGTGTATGCATGCATGTTCCAAATGTCAAGATGGAGAAATGGAAAAGGGATTGCAGCACGACCACATGTCTTCGTGAGGTGCTTTCCTCCTCTCTCTCTGTCTCTCAGTCTCTCTCTGGCAAGCATATGCACTTTTTAGCAAAAACTGGACAAACAAACAAATCCTTCCTGGGAAGGAGAGGGACAGATCTGGTGGGGTCAGCCCTTCTGGACCAGTACTGGATCTGGGCAGGCCTGATCCCAGGACTGTGTGTTCCCTCTCCCTGTGCAGTGTCCTTCCACACCCCTAGTCTAGAAGTTGTTTTCATTTCAGCATGGTGGTTAGGCCACAGAGTTCCCCCTTGGCTCAGTGATGCAACCTCCCTCTGCCTAAGAGGAGCCTGAAGAGGGAAGGGCCAAGGGGACAGGCCAGGCCAGAGACTCAGAGTGTCACAGCTTTAAATTCCCAACAGAAATCAGAAAATCTGATCCTGAACATCTAAGAATAGCTGCTGGTTTCGACCGCGAGAGGTGCCAAAGTGAAAGCTATAATTATTAGTAACAAGCAGAAATTAACCACCTACCGCAAAGTCATTTTTAGCTGCCATCCCCATGTGGAAATTGAAGGATGGGCACCAAGGAGCTGCTTGGCTTAGGAAAGGCCCTGGCTCAACTCTGAATGGCTGAGCGTACGAGTCCCTGATGGCTGACGTGAGGTTTGCACTCTACAGAATAGGGTGCATGTTTCCCAGGACCTATGTCTCCAAGTGTAACAACAAACTCACCTTGACGGGGCCAGCAGGTGACACAGTGGTGAAGGCATTGGACTTCTACATGGTTGACTATGGTTCAAGTCCCAGACATGGTGGCTTGAAACTCGCTGTGTGTGTGTGTGTGTGTGTGTGTGTGTGCGTGTGTGTGTTTGTGTGCCCTAAATCCTGAGAGGAAAATGGAGGCGAAGGGATTGCAGTGTGGCCAACCCCCTTTGGGGGTGATTCCACATGTGCCCTATAGCAAAAATCTCTCCAAAAAGTCCCTCTCGGTGCACTATCCTGACTTCTGCTCAAGTCACGTTGCACAAGTGCATCCTTCTACCCGACCTGGAGTCCCGTACAGCAAACTGGAAGAAATAGCCTCCTTCTGCCTCTCTTTCCTCCATAGTGGGTATACAAACAACACTAGAAGACACTTGGAACTTCCTAAACATCATAGGAAACCCAGAAGCCATGTGATTTATTTAGATGTATTCAAGGGAAAAATGTTTGGCAAAAACAAACAACACGAAGAAAATAAAAATAGGGGGAAATATTTATAACGCCTATCACAGACATAGTTGGCCCCTAACAAAGGCTTAAAAGTCAAAAAAGTTCAGTATCTAAGAAGAAAAATGGACAAAAGTCATGAGCAGGTCACTGAAATACCATTTTTACTTACTGGATCGGCAAAGGTTTTTAGAATTCTGAGAATTCACTGAGTTGTCAAGAATGTGAGAAAATGGGGATTCATACTTTGTTGACTGGAACGTAAACTGGGACAAGTCCATGGAAAGCAATGTGACAGAATGTGACAACATTTAAGAGCACATCGTCTGATCTATCAGTCCCAGTTCTGGGGTTCGCCTTACAGATACAGAACAACATATATATAAGAGTACTCATTGAAGCATTGTATACAGTGGAAATCCTAGAAATAATCTAAATGTGGATCAACAGAGGACTGGGTAAATTGTGGGCCAGTTGCTCACTGGATGTATGCTACACAGCTGTTGAAATGTATGAGTCAGCCTTTTATATGCTGATAAGGGCGATCTCCAAGAGGGCCGAGGGGGTGCAAAGTGCAGTGTATGTCAGATCTCTGGAAGGTGCCAGAATCGCTGACAGAGCTTGCCTGTCGGGATAGGAGGCAGCCTTTCACTTTACGTCTTGTCTTCCTCACCAACTGAGAACCATGGTGCATGTTATTTATTTAAAACTCACTGAAAATTGTGACCCGGTTCCAAGCAAACCAAGAACAGAACACGCATAACCCATGTGGGCTGGCCACCAGGCGTCCTAGTGGAAATCTGAGGCACAGGGGTCCGCAGTGTCCAGAACGGGAGGAAAGGGGGTGCTGAGAGAGGGAGGTGCTCACCACATCAGAAGGCAGACACCCTCTAGGGTCGAGCATCCCTGGCCTCTTGGGGCTTGAGCTCTCAATGCAGCCTTTGGCCTGTTCTCTGAGAGTGGCTAGAGCCCCATGTGTCCCTTCATGCTCTCTTTGCCAT
Source organism: Tupaia belangeri chinensis (assembly GCF_000334495.1). Taxonomy (NCBI): domain Eukaryota; kingdom Metazoa; phylum Chordata; class Mammalia; order Scandentia; family Tupaiidae; genus Tupaia; species Tupaia belangeri. The sequence continues at coordinate 885,318 of NW_006160082.1, read as the reverse complement.
TTGAATGTACATACAAGTGTCCCACAGACCCGCTGACACAATGGACTGAATTGTGATGTCGTCCCAGAGTGACCTTTCCTGACAGCCCTCCCTACCTCCACTGCGGCCTCCCATCACTACCTCCCACTATACTTAGCTCATCAAAAAAAAAAAAAAAAAAGGCGAGAGAGAACAGGCCCACGAATGCCTCAGAAACACTTGGCCTTGGGCTTTAGGCCTTGATCTAGTTCCTTCCAAAACTTGCCAAGTGTGGCAGGATGGCTGGAGCCAATGACGGACACAGGAAGCAGACGTTACCTGGTTTCCACGAGTGGTCGAGAAATATCATCCCCTTTAATTTGCTCCTCAGAGTGGTAGAGCTCAAACCACATAGAGCAAAACCTGACAGTTCATTGGTATCTGTTTCCTTCTGAATTAGCATCTTGAAAGATGATATGAATATACAACAGGATGCTAAATCTTGACAGGTACAAAGTCATCGCTTTGAAAGAGTCAATACAGCACAAATTCTAAAAAGGTCCAATCGACTCTATTCATTCGTGCTACATGTCATGCTCCCTCCTTCCATGTAAGTACATCCTGCCTGGAGTCTGCACGGCAAGTCTGGCATTTGTTTTCCACATAGATCAACTCTGCCAACTGCAGAGCCACGCCCGCCACTTGCATCACTAGCAATGAAAACCTCATTCCGCTCTATGCGCATGGCCATGAGAAAGGATCTTATGTGATTACTAGAACATCTGAGGAGAGCTCCTACCTGAACCTCAGCCCCCCTGGTCTTCAATGTTATAAGGAGCAGTCCCTGAGAGTCATGGCAGGCCACGCAAAGAGGGGCAAAGTCCCTGGGTAACTGAGGGAGGGGCAGCGAGCCACCAGGAGAAGCTCTCCTGGGACTGTGACCCTTGAGTAATTGAGTTTTCTGAGAAACCAGACAAACGAGTGCTGCCTATGAGGTCAGGGGAGCTAGCTCCTTCCTGGAAGGATGGCCTTTGACCCTCTGAAGAGTTGGGACTTTGGCCCTTCCAAAGGGCCTCAACCTCAAGCCCAATCTGAAAGACAACTATGTCCCTGCACCAGGCTCGCCCAGCCTGGATGCTAAACGTATCCTTCCCTTTCTTTTTCTCTGCAGTCCCTGCTCGTGAGTCCTCTGCTCTGAATCCTACCCTGGAGATTGCTCCTCCAGAGAGTTCAGGGAGGAGCATGACTGCTCCCCAGCCCTCAGAGTTGGCTTGCCTGGGCCCTCTCTGGGCAAAAGGCTCAATGCTGGTGAGATCCGCAGCAGGGAAGAACAAGTGCACTTTCATGAATCACCCTTCTTTTGTACTTCTGCTTAGAGGAATATAATTTGTTAATTTATGGTAGTTGTTAACAACTCAATTAGAGATGCCAACATGAAAAAGGCTGACTGAGCGCGGCTCTGCAACATGTCAAAGCCAGGCAGACACGGCCGTGTGTTCACATGTGAAGGTCTGTCAATGGCGTCAGCCCGGGTCGAATATCATACAATTAGCCTTGGCAAAAGGAGAGTCCACAGATGGACAGTTGGTGAGTGATAAGCTCTCTTGTCTGCAAATTTGCCTTTCCTACCCACCCTATGGGTCAGGTCTGAGAAGGCTCCGTTAGGGGCCTGTGGATCACAGGACAGAAGCTGAGGAAGTTACCTTATGTAGAAACGTCCATATGTAAGTAAACCAACAGCCACCCTTTGCTTGGAAGCTCTGCTTGGGATTCTCACTGCTAGAATGCGTGCATCCTGGGTTTATGTTGGGATCTCCAGCTCCACAGAATAACAGCCAGCTGACTGCCACGTAAAGTGGAGGGATGGGAGGCAGGCCCACCTTCCCAGCTGGTTTCCAGTTCTGTGGCTGCTTCTTCTCTGTGGCTTAAATAGCGCCAGCCAAGAGTGGACTGGGGACACCAAACCTGTGCCCCTCCTCTGGCTTCAACAAAGACATCTGGGCACCAGCACCTCCCATCTCCTTGCCAAGTCTCCAAGATTTCATGGCCAAGATGGGCCAGGCACCATGCTCATCTACCCCAGGAGACAGGTGCTATTCTTACCCCACTGTACAAATGAGGAAACTGAGACAGGGAGGTAAACACATTAGCCCAAGTCTGCCCTGCTGGGAGTTAGTCCAGCTGGGACTCCACTCCAGGCCACCACAAAGACAGTCTAGAGCGTAGCTCTCTGGGCCCTCTACAGCACAGACTCTGCACCCCACACAGCACATTCCCTAGGGGTCCTCGGAGCCCATTCCGGAAAATCTTCCTGGGCTGCCTGCTCTGTGCCGGGCTCTGAGCCCTGGCATGGAGGCAGGGGAGAGATGGGCAATCCAGAGTAACTCATGGTTCCTGCAAATAAGCAATACTGTTTCCATGAACGACAGCAGCCTTGATTTCTCTGCTGAGGGGCTGTGGGCTCCAGGGCGAGTGCCAGCAGGACCCTGCAGCCTCCCCACATGGCAGTCAGCTGCAGGGGATTGGGGGCGGGAGTGCTGGTGGGGTGGGGGTGGTCAGAGTGATACCTGCATGGAGCCAGATCTGTGCCAGCGTCATCCAGGGGTGCAGTGGGCCCTGCTTGGGTGTGCTGCTCTGCAGGGACGAGGCCACTTCTGACAGTGCCTGCTCCACTCTTGAGGCTGCTACGGATGTGGCATGAACAGAGCCTGTGAGAGGATTTGAGAAGACCATATCAGGAAAGGGCAGACCTGGCCGACCAAACACCCCAACACCCCCACCCCACAAGGACACTGTGGAATGTACACACACCCTCCCCAGTGATGCCATGTCCATAGAGAAACGCAGACAACCATCATGGCCTGGGCCCTTCCCCCTGTTGCTTTAGCTGATTGTTTAGCCAACAAATCGAGCACATGCTGTGTTAAGTGCTCCCTCCGGAGCTCAGCCTAGCACAGCGTGAGTGTGGGGGGCAGGAGGGGGCATTGCTAGACACAGCTGTGACATGAGCGTTAGGATGGCACACATGAAGGACTACAGAGGGACGTGACGAGGCTGCCCTGGGACGGCCCAGCCAGAAACGATACGGGGAGCGAGGGTAGGGGGGATCATGCTTGTCTCCTGGGGGGAGTACGTGGAGCAAATGGCTGGCCGTTCTCAGCACAACCCTAGCAGCTTCCCCTTCTGTTGGGGAGGCCCAGAGAGGTGGGCAACAGCCCTGGATCCGGAGCCATATTCCAGGGCGTGACTTAAAGACTGTAGAAAGAACCCACCTTTGCCCTGTGTGCAAGCCGATGTCTGTTCTTAAGGCCGATACTAGTGGAGGATGGGCCTTAGCAAAATGGCCTGGGGCTCAGGATATGCACCTGCCTACCTGTTCTGTAAAATCTGCTGTCCTGAAAGGCTGAGGGGACAGACAAAGCACTACACAGGGAAAGCAACAGGTGTAGAGCAGGAATAAAAACACGGAATTCACTTCTCTTCCCGGTGACCTTGCAGAGGGCCTGACGACCAGTGACTAGCTCTTTCAACAGGGGCTCATACCCACCTCTTTCCTACATTCACTCTTGGAAGTATGGTTTCAGTTTTCAGAGTCGGAATCTCAGTTATTTCAAATTTAAAACTGCTAATATTTGTATCTACCTGCAACATCCTTAATTTATAACTCATCAAGAAGTTCGGTAGGAAAAGAAACATTCTAACATGATTAGTGATAACTATCAACTCATCCTAAAGTTTAAGACAGTGATACTATATAAACATACATGCTGGCTGTATTAATAAACTGAGTTATATTCTGAAGAATATAAGATTGTGGGCTGAAAAATAATCTCAGGTGGGCTTCGGAATGCACCATCACCTACTCATTTCCAGAGTCTACTCAATACTAGGTCGGCCATCCTCATGTGTTTTGACTGTTCTAACATGATGGTAACATGGAATCCTCTAAATACACGAAGAATCCTTTGGTAGGAGTTGGGGGGAAAGAAACCAGGGTGGGTGGGACTCCCTTTCTGCAGGGGACCCACAGACAGTGCCAGCAAGGACAACTGAGAAGCAGCAGCTCTCAGGGAGGCCTGCTGAGCCCACCTCTGGGAAGGCTGCCGCACAAGAATAAGGACCTTGAGGCCAAATCACGAGATTCTAATTGATGGCATTATGACCCAGGGGAACCGCTGAGGTTTGGCTGGAAATGTACCCTTGTTTATACAAAAGTATGTCTACTAGTTACTAAAATTTGAAATAGCAGAATGATTTAACTGCTGCATATAATTTCAGTTTTATTTATTTATTTTTAGCCTTTTAATGAAAAATAACATTTTAATTTGGATAATAAGAACTTGGGGTAGTTTTCCTGAGATTTTTATTTTTTAATTTTTGCTATAGGGACATGTGGTCTCTGGAGAGAGACAGAGAGTGAAAGTGAGTAAGCACCCCCCAGGGGAGATGACCACACCACAATCCCTTCTCCTCCATTCTCCTCTTGGGCTTTTGGGCACACATGCACATGTGCTCAGAGTGTTTTTCAAGACACTGGGTCTGGGACTCAAACTGAGCAGTTTGGCCACGTTGGGTTTAGCCACCTTTGCCACCATGGCACTGGCTAGCCCTCCCCGAGATTTTTTAGTAGTAATAATTAGTTACATAAACGAGTAATCTAGAGGTCATTGTAGCTGGTTCCCACCACTGCCTTTTCATGAGTCCTTAAACAGTGGTTCTTAAGCTTAACATCCTAACACAATCACTTGGGAATTAAAAAAATGGAGGTGTTACAGCTATGTCCCAGACCAACGAAATCATGATTCTAGGGGTGGGGTCAGGCATTTCCGATTTGTTAATCATCCCCCGTGATCCTGATGTGCAGCTAAGACAGAGAGCCAGTCACCTGGAGCCACAGGAAGCAACCGTGACTAATGGTTGATCAAGAGAAGCCAGTCACAGCCAGCCAGCCTGAGCTCGCCTCCTTCTCTGTGGCCAACAGTCACCTGGGGAACAGCTCCAGGAAGAGCCTGTTCTCTAGAACAGTGGTTCTCACTCTCCTTGGCCTCAGGATCCCTTTTGACGCTGAAAGATTATTGATGGCCCTTAAAGAGATTGTGTATACGGCTCTCTCTAGTGATTTTTTACCACACTGGGAATGAAAACTGAGACATGCTAAAAGTGTTTGGTTATTAATTCATTTTTAAAAATGACAACCAGGACTACTGCTGCTGAAAATTTCACAAATTGTCAAGGTTTTCTGGTTCTCTTGCTATGAGGACTTATGATTCCTGGAGGGGCTAATTTCGTGGTTTGGATGAACTGTTTTGTTTGGTCCAAAAATGAACTAATCAGAAGTATTGCCAAAGTTCCTTCTGCGTGATATGTATATATACAACTCAATTAATTCATTCTCAGTGTAATTATACACTGTATTGGAATAAGCTCCGGCGAACGGTGATAATAAAGAATAGGAGGAGGAAACAGCAGTGGTGGTTCTGTTTCAGAGAACAGGCCATGTTTCGGGCACTGTGATGAGCACTTCACGAGTATATTTAATCTTCAAGCGGTTCTGCGAGACAGATAACAATGTAATCTGCATGGTGTAAATGGCAAAATTGAGATTTAATAAGGTTTTGTAACTGCCCAGTCCTGTAGCCGGTAGGTGGCAAAACTAGGACTCAAACACTAGTCCATCCCAAATCTAGCCTCTCAGTGCAGCTCCAAAGCTGCCTCTACAGGACGTGTGGTGAGCCTTCCCTTCTGCCTACAGTGAGGCCCCGGGTCCCGGGTGCTTCCACGTGGGTACCACTGTCAATGCACAGGACGCGCACGCTAAAGCCGATCTAACTGTCTTCCTTATTAGGCTGCGTGGTTCCAGGAGACAGGCTCTGTGTCCCCAACCCGGGTATTTTCAGGGGCTAACGAGGCCAGGCCTGCTCTACCGATCAGGTAAACGCTGTGGAATGAATGAATGGGCACTGTCAACAGATGAACCACTGGATGGAATTCGGAGGGAGGTATCCTCTCTTTTGGAATGTCATTTAGTGACCTTCCCCCAATGTAACTAACCCATTTAAATAGAGAGAGGGATGGTTGAGGTTTATCAAAACGAATTTTCCCCCTCCTAGTCAATGCCTTAGTACATTAGCAAGGCCAAGGAGCCTTCGAGTTCTGAACGAGGGACGGACATTAGTGCCTTCAGATATTTATTGATCATAGCAGGTAATCGGCAATAATAGTAAAATTATATAGTAGTTAGCAGCCACTATGCCTGGCAATAACACAACAAACAAAATCTTCCCCTGAATTAGAATTTGGGGGCAGGGGATAAACATCTTTATGAATCAGAATGGAGATATCTGATCATAAAACAAAGCAGATCAAACTGGAGCTTACTATTTCATAGGACCAAAGGGTAAGTGCCAATTCAGATGCTAGATTTTGATTTAGGTAAGCAGATAGCTAGAAATGCTGGTTCTCGCCCATATATTTTTAAAGAGCCCCTTTCTTCCTTACCAAAGCAAACGTTTTCGTGTATCACACTTGGAGATGAAAAGCACTACTAGCCCAAGGTGGAAATGGACAAACGATGGCTTGGAAAAGGAATCAGAACATAAGACAGATTTCCAATGTGAAAGCTAAGACTGGAGAAATGGTTTCCAGACGATCAGGTTTGATGGGCAGGCTGGGGACCGTGCTGGGCTGCCATGCATCTTTCCTTTCTTCACTGATCTGAGACATGTCCATTGGGCCCTGACCCCAAGGACTATGCACTGTGTGGCACCTGTGCACGCCTTCGAGGAGCTGATGTGCCTC
>NW_006160082.1:873996-878383 GCF_000334495.1 Tupaia belangeri chinensis | reverse complement strand
TCTTTCCCTCGGTCACAAGGCACAGAGGCCCTGAAAAGCCACTGCAAAACCAACTGAACTGAGAGCAACGTAGCCTAACATCTGGCCTGGGGTCTGTGATCGCATCGCCCGAATGTTGCAGGGGCATTAGAGGAACCGAGGTGATCTGAATCCCCTCAAGCCAAGAGCACTCTGCCCTCCACCTAGACCCTCAAGGGGAAAATGCCACCTGAGGCCAAGTGCCATTGCCATTCTGATCCCTCCATCCAAGGCTTCTGGGTTCCCCCTGAACCACCATGTATGTGGCGGGTGGAGAGAGGAGGCAGGCAGTGAAGACCCAGGAACTGCAGTAAAAAGGCATTTTTCCAGGCTGAGAGGTCCAGAAATAGAGGCCACTGACCGCGGAACACTGTGAGTCTAAGCCTAGAGCCCTCCTGGGAAACCCATGCTCCCAGCACACACGGAAGCCTGTTGAGAAACCCTTCCAAGGAACACGCCGGAGACAGCTAGCTCGAATCATCTCTGCAGTAGAAGCCTTCCCGAAACTTCTTTCAGAGCTTATGACACCTATGGTCAATGCCACAAGATCTCAAATGTGGTAGTCACAGATGGACCTTATTTCACCATTCAAACTTCACTGTTCGTAGGGACCCAGAGTCACTACTTTTGGTAAGCAAAAGGGACAGTGAATTAAGTGCTTGGTGATGCTTGACCGCTTGGTATTTTCTCAAGAACGACCACTGGCTACATGGCATATGTTTCTATTGAGCCATGCTTTCAGTTCTGGTGGCACTAAGTGGCTCCAGTCGGAAGGACCCTCCACCTTCCCTCTCCCCTCATGTCCTGAGAGGATGGAGAAAATGAACTAAGTCGCAGATGAAACCCTGCTCACCTAGTGGTGTGATGAGCATCCAGTGCCAGGGACAAAAGACAACCATGTTATACTCCATGCCAAAAAAGCCCTCCACCAAAACGAAGCACTCACTAGACTCTGCTCCCATGAGGTCACTCAGGACTCTGGGCAGCTCTTTCTCCCCAACCCTGGAGAATCAGCTCAGCCGCTCATGTGTGTGAGCACGGGAGAATGTGGAGCATGTGGCTGCACCCCAAGTCCCAGCTCTGTTTGTCTCCCACATTCTTCCTGCATAATGCCGCGGCAATGATATCTGTCCACCCCACGTTTCTCTGCAAAGAAACTGAGCCACTGCAGTAACAGCCATGCAGAAATCACGCCCTGCTAACGGGTGTTTGCACTCCTCTTCCTTCAGTCCCGAGATGATTCAATATTACCTGTCAATAGTGGTTATACAGCGTCCAGTTCTTAGAAACTGTGCCCCCAACAATTAAAATAATAAGAGGAAAAAGCCGCCATTCCATTTCTTAAAGACCCTGAATACAAAACAGCCATCTGAATGACTAAGCATTCTGCCAGCGAGCTTGGCTTCAAATTTTTATTTTAACAGGAAAAGAATTCCTGTGTCTCAAGATAGGGCTTGGAAACAAATCAGTCCAACACTGCGGACTGCTGGCAGCCCAGTGACCTTCTGTCTCCACACCTGCCACCTGGGTGCTAAGAACCAGAATGTCCTCCAGGCTGAAGAAGGGGAGGAGGAGGACGAGGAGCTAGTGATAATCATTGCATTTTGTGAAAGGAAAGGAAGAGTTGACAGTCCACTCTCGCTTCAGCCCTCAGATTAGGCCTAGCTTCTTCTTTTTTAACATAGAACATTCTAGTTCCTCCTCCCTATCCCCCAAGTCCCCTGGGAGTTAGGACAAGCCTCATCTCTGCTATAGGGAGGCCCTGCTTTTCAGAGGCACTCATTTGAGGTGGTGGGCTCCTCACACTGCAGCTGTCACTGATCTTTCCTAACCCATGACTCATTTCCGAGAGAGCTGCCACTCCCCTCCTGGTGGCATGTCTTCTGAGGACGGCAGCTTGACCGGCAACTGTTGCTCCTCCATCTCAACTCCCACTGGCAGTGACGTCTCCTGCCATGGGTTCCCCTGATAAACAGTTTGGTAAACTGCCCTTTCCTTCTGAGTGAAAGGCAGGTGAAGAGAGCCAAACCAGGGCCTCAGGGTGGGAAGATCATTTCCAAATGACCAGCACAGTCATCAAGCACGGTTTAAACCTAACAGGGTGAAGCTCTTTCCAGGGAAAGCTTTCGAGAAGGATGCCACTGAGGCAGGGGAGACCAGTAGGCGTGCGGGGGCCGCTGGCATGCTGCTGGCGGGTGTGGTGGGGCCAGGTGGTCACACGGGAAGCATGGAGGGAAGCCGATCACAAGCATGCAGGAAGACGCCAGCTGTCAGCGAGCCTCCGCCGGTGGCTGCGGGCTAGAGACAGTACCTTCTGGAGGACTACAGTGGGCAGATGCTGCCAGGGCTGCCTGAACCCTCCCTGCTGCATATTCATGAGGCTGCGCTCTGGACCCAGCGCCCTTCTGCCTGGGAGGGCTGCTGCTCTCCGAGCCACACGCTGTTTGTTTGTTTTCGGTTTTGTCACATCATCACTGTGCATGTTTATGGGGTACAGTGTGATTTTTCAGTATATGAATACAACGTGCCATGATCAACCGGGGGCAATTAGCATATTCATCATCTCAAAGTATTTTTCATTACTTTGTGTTGGGAACATTCAAAATCCTTTTTTTGCTATTTTGAAATCTACAGTACTGTTAACCATAGTTACTGCACTGCGCTACAGGACATTAAAATTTATTCCTCTTACCTAACTGCAACATTTCCCTACCCACTTACCCACCCCCGTAAGCCTCCAGTGACCACTAGTCCGTTCTCCACTTCTACAATGTCATTTGCAGTTTTCACATGAGTGAGAACATGAGATTGCTTTCTCTTCTTCAGCCTGCCTTATTTCACTTAGATTAATCTAATGTCCTTCATGCTCATCCATGTTGCCTCTAAAGGATGAATATGACACCTATGGTCAATGCCACAAGATCTCAAATGTGGTAGTCACAGATGGACCTTATTTCACCATTCAAACTTCACTGTTCGTAGGGACCCAGAGTCACTACTTTTGGTAAGCAAAAGGGACAGTGAATTAAGTGCTTGGTGATGCTTGACCGCTTGGTATTTTCTCAAGAACGACCACTGGCTACATGGCATATGTTTCTATTGAGCCATGCTTTCAGTTCTGGTGGCACTAAGTGGCTCCAGTCGGAAGGACCCTCCACCTTCCCTCTCCCCTCATGTCCTGAGAGGATGGAGAAAATGAACTAAGTCGCAGATGAAACCCTGCTCACCTAGTGGTGTGATGAGCATCCAGTGCCAGGGACAAAAGACAACCATGTTATACTCCATGCCAAAAAAGCCCTCCACCAAAACGAAGCACTCACTAGACTCTGCTCCCATGAGGTCACTCAGGACTCTGGGCAGCTCTTTCTCCCCAACCCTGGAGAATCAGCTCAGCCGCTCATGTGTGTGAGCACGGGAGAATGTGGAGCATGTGGCTGCACCCCAAGTCCCAGCTCTGTTTGTCTCCCACATTCTTCCTGCATAATGCCGCGGCAATGATATCTGTCCACCCCACGTTTCTCTGCAAAGAAACTGAGCCACTGCAGTAACAGCCATGCAGAAATCACGCCCTGCTAACGGGTGTTTGCACTCCTCTTCCTTCAGTCCCGAGATGATTCAATATTACCTGTCAATAGTGGTTATACAGCGTCCAGTTCTTAGAAACTGTGCCCCCAACAATTAAAATAATAAGAGGAAAAAGCCGCCATTCCATTTCTTAAAGACCCTGAATACAAAACAGCCATCTGAATGACTAAGCATTCTGCCAGCGAGCTTGGCTTCAAATTTTTATTTTAACAGGAAAAGAATTCCTGTGTCTCAAGATAGGGCTTGGAAACAAATCAGTCCAACACTGCGGACTGCTGGCAGCCCAGTGACCTTCTGTCTCCACACCTGCCACCTGGGTGCTAAGAACCAGAATGTCCTCCAGGCTGAAGAAGGGGAGGAGGAGGACGAGGAGCTAGTGATAATCATTGCATTTTGTGAAAGGAAAGGAAGAGTTGACAGTCCACTCTCGCTTCAGCCCTCAGATTAGGCCTAGCTTCTTCTTTTTTAACATAGAACATTCTAGTTCCTCCTCCCTATCCCCCAAGTCCCCTGGGAGTTAGGACAAGCCTCATCTCTGCTATAGGGAGGCCCTGCTTTTCAGAGGCACTCATTTGAGGTGGTGGGCTCCTCACACTGCAGCTGTCACTGATCTTTCCTAACCCATGACTCATTTCCGAGAGAGCTGCCACTCCCCTCCTGGTGGCATGTCTTCTGAGGACGGCAGCTTGACCGGCAACTGTTGCTCCTCCATCTCAACTCCCACTGGCAGTGACGTCTCCTGCCATGGGTTCCCCTGATAAACAGTTTGGTAAACTGCCCTTTC
>NW_006160082.1:862903-873875 GCF_000334495.1 Tupaia belangeri chinensis | reverse complement strand
CGGGTAGCGGTGGGGGGCCCGCTGGCATGCTGCTGGCGGGTGTGGTGGGGCCAGGTGGTCACACGGGAAGCATGGAGGGAAGCCGATCACAAGCATGCAGGAAGACGCCAGCTGTCAGCGAGCCTCCGCCGGTGGCTGCGGGCTAGAGACAGTACCTTCTGGAGGACTACAGTGGGCAGATGCTGCCAGGGCTGCCTGAACCCTCCCTGCTGCATATTCATGAGGCTGCGCTCTGGACCCAGCGCCCTTCTGCCTGGGAGGGCTGCTGCTCTCCCAGCCACACGCTGTTTGTTTGTTTTCGGTTTTGTCACATCATCACTGTGCATGTTTATGGGGTACAGTGTGATTTTTCAGTATATGAATACAACGTGCCATGATCAACCGGGGGCAATTAGCATATTCATCATCTCAAAGTATTTTTCATTACTTTGTGTTGGGAACATTCAAAATCCTTTTTTTGCTATTTTGAAATCTACAGTACTGTTAACCATAGTTACTGCACTGCGCTACAGGACATTAAAATTTATTCCTCTTACCTAACTGCAACATTTCCCTACCCACTTACCCACCCCCGTAAGCCTCCAGTGACCACTAGTCCGTTCTCCACTTCTACAAGGACATTTTCAGTTTTCACATGAGTGAGAACATGAGATTGCTTTCTCTTCTTCAGCCTGCCTTATTTCACTTAGATTAATCTAATGTCCTTCATGCTCATCCATGTTGCCTCTAAAGGATGAATGGCTAAAGAAAATGTGAATGTATACAAATGGAATACTACTCAGCCATGAAAAAGAATGAAACCCTGTCCAAATTCCTGTCTTTGAGTGTTGTGTTACAAAAAGGCCTCCAGGTTTGGGGGATGCTCTACTCTGGACCCACATTCTGCAACTTCTATCTGGGAGCTATTTGTTACAGACTGGCAAATTCCTATAACCCCATTCAGTCTTGTTTAAAGCAAGACACTACAGAACTAATTAGGGAGATTTAGATGATATTCATTTTAATCTAATTAAAACAGCAAGAAAAGATGTTATTTGAAAAGGGTTGAATTTGGAAAATTGCCACCCCTCAAAAATGGTGGGCTCATTATGAGAGCAAAGTTTTCATATATACTTAGGCTTTTTTTTTTTTAAACTCTGACTTTATTATGCAGGAGCAGAGAATAAAATATGCCACCTGATTGACTAGTCAGTTCCTAATCACCATAAAAAGTCTTAAATGTTAGAAAATATAAAATCAATAATAAAATGCTGGTCACCATGGAAAAAGAAAAGGAAAAAAAAAAACTACTCCCTTAAATTCATTTCCCAAGCTTATTTCATTTCAATGTTCTTCCATTAATCTGTTTTTTCTCTTTCTTGGTGATTTACTCCTAAAGAGAACAGCAATTTCACCAGAATCATGATATGACGACTGAGCCAGGAACCCAACCTGGCAATCTTGATTTTAGCATGTTTTTGGAGAGGAGAAGAAAATATCAACAGATATTCCTCTCCCAAATGACAGCTGCTAGGGCACTTAGCAATGGGGTCCTGGGGTCACGTCTAAGGAGTAACAGGCAGGTGATGTGTAAGAGGCCTGCATGGCCCCTTCGAGTCCCACTCCACCACCTCCCATGCTTCTGCTCCTGGTAAGCCCCTTCCATTGGGAGCTGCGGCGGCCTGGGCCCAACTCAGGCAACATAGGCACCAGCTTGGGCCTTGAACTCAGATACCATCACTGGCAAACCGTGAAGGTGTGTGCTAATAGAATTACTACATGTGCGTTTCTGCAGATGAGGAGACCAAGGTTCAGAGAGATTAGATGAGTTAGCTCCCTGGGTTCTTCTGCAGCAGCTGCCCTTGAACTCAGCTCTCTTGACCTTTGACCTTGATACTAGGAATGAGTATAAAGCCCCACTTTAACCAACAAGGGGGCTGCTTGAAGATTTTAACATTGCCTGACTTTCTAAAAAGCAAATCTCCTTAGCGGATGGAGCTGAGAAGCTTGACACTGAAAGGAACCTGGCAGTGAGATCTTTTTATGAAGCAGCTTAATGTGATGACAATACAAAAATGCACCTCTTTCCTATTATGGGCTATTTTTAAGTCAAGAATATAGTTATATCTAGGCCAAGCCAGGTTCAGAAGGAGAAATCAACTCTTTGTGTATGTGTGAGGTGTATCTTCCAGAGGCCAAAGGTTCAAGCCTCCCAAATGCACCAGGTCACCATCTACATCAATAGTTCCCATAAAGGCAATCCGTGGAACGCTGGTTCCACAAGGTGGACAAAATGGTAAATTTAGCTTGGTAACCCTGGGCTGAAGTCAGATTGAATTTTTTAAATTACAGGGTTTCTCTGAACCTTTAATGGGCTAACGTGAACTATGAATCTCTAGGCAGGAGATGGACTAGTTCCCCAAAATATTTGACCAGACAGAATCAAGGGTCCAAGAACCATCCTTTGGACAATGTGATGATTCACTAACAACTTAGTAGAATCTCATCCAACACACTGACTCTCCATTCAAGGAACTGCTTAGTGTCCTTCAAGTTTTTGTAGATACAGCTTTAAATTTTATGATGTCTGTTTAGCTTCATTTAAGAAAATTAATGATGAGAATTGCTTTTCTAAGCAACTACAATGGTTGCAATGGAAAGGAGTTTCAAGATTCGACTGGTTCCTGCTACCTAACATTGCAGATGGCACCCTTGGGAGGCTGGGTGTTTCGTGTTTCCAATCAGTGTGGGTAGCACTTCTGGTCTCCCCACTGGACACCTGTATTCGGGCATTCCTCTTGCAATGCCTTCTTTTGTAGTCCTTCCCAGACCAATACTGCCTCCTCAGTGTTTAACACAAGCTGTAGCTGAATGCCTTAGAATTCAGGAGATGGGCCCCAGGTGGCGGAATGGGCAGGCAGGTGGCAGCTTACACATCCACATCATCTCAATATCCCCAACACACAACAACCACAACACACATTCCATGGTGGAGGACAGTGTGATTCTAGAGACTCTCAGAAGGGTTAATAGATCGGTAAACTACTTACTAACTGAAAAAAGGGAGGGGAAACCATGAAAGTATACTTCTGGAGAGTTGCCTTGGAACAACAAATTAAACCGAAAATTAAAACCAAGAAATAAAACATTTGAAAAATCAAAATTAAGGCCAAAAAAGCAAAACCAAGTTCTAATAACCTTCCAACTGTAAGTCTGGCTGTCTGGAATCAGATTTCAATTCCGGAATGACATGCATTTTTCCACTAACTTTTTTTTTTTTTCCTCAGACTAAAGAAACATACTGGGCATTTCCCTCTGCATTTAAATGTTCACCCAGCACATGAAAACTGACCAATTCATGTAATGTGTTTTGTTTCCAGAGCAGGAAATTCCAAAGGGAAGGGAAAAATAATCAAACGAGCAGGTTTCGGGTCTTTCCACACATTAACCCTCATCATGTAGGGCTGGGCTAGATTTCATTCCAATGAAGTCAAAGGGTCAGAGAGAGAAATTCATAAAACTTCGGACCTTGCTTGTCCTAATGGGAAGAGCTGGAATTCAAACCCACTGCAATTTTAACCATGAAATTCTATATCTATCATTTCTCGCTCTCTAACTATCAATAGATGTTGTAGTATAGGGGGAAGGAAAGATTCCTAGAAGCTTCAGATCTAGCTGAAACCTCTGGTTACTGGCCAGGCACTCCGTCAGGATGGGACAACGATTCACAGCTCATGGATAATACACTGAGAACCGCACAAAACACGCTTCATCCAGCAGAAAGCCTGTGAGTGCTCAGCACCGTAACAATTTGCTAATTATTCTGACATATAAAGTGTCTCATTGGAAGACCCAGGACTTCCTTCTTCAAAGGCTTAAAGGAACATGGGCTCTCCAGGATGCAACGCGATAAATACTGGCAGGAAACAGTGGTCAGGTGTTTTTTTTGTCAAACAAGAGTAGACAGGGCAGTGGGAACATGTAACATTATTTGAGAACAGCAAGATCCCATTTTAAGACAATAATCGCAGCAAAAGTCAATGTAAGAAACTATTTTTCTGGAAAAAACTGAAGTTGGCAACTGCTTCTAGGCATTGTATTAAGGAAAAATGTCTATTTGAAGTAGATTGAAAACAACATAAGCAGTTTGCAAACATTATCTTAGCATTCCATTTCATAAAACTGGGATTGCTATTAGAGCAAAGTTTGGAACACTCGATATGCATATAAATAAGGCTAGAGTGTTTCTTGGTCGGAATAGTTTATTTTAAATGATAACCTCATTTCGGCTCTGGTTCTGTGTGTGTGCGCGCGTGAGAGAGAGAGAGAGAAAGAGTGAGTTTACCACAGTGGCTCAGCTCAGCCATCCTAAAGCCAGCACGTCAGAGAACGTAGTTCTTTCTGACAGCGTGTCCCCTTCTGAGCTTTTGTTCCGCACATAGCTGAGGATTTGGAACAAAGATGAGCCCTTATAAATCATGGATATAGAGATTAAATTCTCTGCCACTGCCGGCAGTGAAGTGAACATTAAATAAATGAGTGAAAGGGAACGAGGATGGACTTTGCTGCTGAGATCTACATTTAGGTCCCATTTAAAGGCTTTGCCAATCCATGTTTAATTTTTATACAGGAACTTCTCTCTTTCTCACTCTCTCTCTCTTTCTCTTTTTAAATCGACAGGTCCTGGCTCTCCCTAAAGCTGACTTTCAAACTTTCTGTATTATTTAAAAGCAAGGTTAGACTACAATACTGTTCAATTCCCTGCACAATGTCATGATAGAAACCCTACATTCCCCTTCCTTGCAAATGGAAACCAGTTCACAGCACTGTTTCTCAGCATGTCGTCCATGAACCACTGGCATTGGAATCACAAGGTGGTTTATAAATCCCACTCCCCAGGTCCCACCTTGCACCCAGGGGATCTTCAACTCTGAAGGTGGGGTCCAGGAGATGGGCAGTTTTACAAGCTCTCCTTGTGATTTTTTTTTTTTTTAGAGGTTTTCACTATAGGGCGCGTGCGCTTGCCAGACAGAGAGAGACAGAGAGACAGAAAGCGAGAAATCACTCCCCAGGGGGGATGGCCATGCCACAATCCCTTCTCCTCCATTCTCCTCTGGGATCTTGGGCATGCACGCACACGCTCCCGGCGTGAGTTTCAAGTCACCGGGTTCGGGACACGAACTGCGGTCAACTACGTGGGAGGCCAGCGACATAGCCATTACGCTAACTGCTGGTCCCCCATCTCCTTGTGATTTTAATAGGCGAAGGGTGTGTGGCCATTGTGTGGCCATTGTCTTTAGAATGCAGCCTTGATTATTCTACTGGTTGAATTAAATTAACTTCTAAATTAAAAGCTGCTACTTTTTAGGATTTAATGATTGCTTGCAAGGTGCCATAATTTGCCTTTTCTTTAACAGAACTGATTTTATGCACTTACCTCCAGAAAAGCAGAGAAGGACCCAAGAATTAGAAGCAATATTCTAGAAAAGCTCCCGTCTATTCTGTACGGAACAGGTATCTTTACTTTTTAAATTTAAATTTATTTAAAAATAATTTTTATGTATTAATTTTAATTATTATTTATATATTTTACACAATCAATTGCTATACATCATTTAGATTGTAAAGAACTTTACCCAGCATGACACACACCTCAGTCCAGCCCAGTTGAGGTGTCCTTACTTTTTAAAGAGCATGTTGGAACTTGGGCAATCTCTGGTTTCCTTCTGCCCCAAAAAGCTTTGGGTTTTTCAAATTAGCAAGATTTTCTTTCTCTCTGACAAGTTTGATGGACTTTCCTACCCAGCTTATCAGTTAGGAAGATTATCAGAAAATAAAACATCAGGCAAATGATGCAGGTCTAACAAGAGAGGAAAAAACCATGTTTACAGAGAGAGGGTTCCCGGCGGGGCCCTGAGTCACTGAATGAATGAGCTGCAGGGGGCCACACAAAGGTATCAGGTTTGGGATGAGAATGAAGATGAGAAGATACAAACAGGTGGAGAGGAGATTCGGTTCTTGAAAGAGAAGAGGAGGAGGAGGAGGAATCTGACACTAAAAAAGTGAAAGAGAAAACAAAAAGGATAAAAGCAAAAAGAAAGAAAACTTTAGAAACACATTGAAAAAAACAAACTAACTTTTAATATTATACTCACATAAGCTGCAAAGAAAAATGAGGTCATGTAATACACAATCATCCCTCTGCTTGACAACAGCATACAAGTGCTTTTCGAAGAAAACAAATTTGTTTTTCCCACCGGTTATTTAATTGTTCTGCAGCAACACCATGGAATAAAAATAACTTGGATTTACCTGGGCAGAGATTCAGCAGTGTGATCCACTGAAAATTATACACCTTTAACCCACCATACCTGGGACGTTCTAGAGGAAACGATTTGTTTTTAAATTGGAAAGGGTGAGGGCTTGACTTTTCGTAGATTTGTTTTTATGAGAAGCACTTATAAAAAGCTGACTTGAAAACCAAGGGTTTCCAAGGCGCAGTGTACTAAGCGGCATGTCATGATCCCCGCATCATGACGGTGGCGTGCTCAGCGTTGTCGGGTGGCCTGCGGTTAGGTGCACCAGCACGGCGCTCGGATAGCTGCCTTCATGTCTCACAGCCGGAGCGATACCCAGCAAAGGAGAGATGGCCACAGCTGCAATTTGAGATTTTCGCAAACACAATGGATCAAACTTCCAAGTCAGGAGAATTATTTTGCTTTGGACAGGAACCTAGTAATATCTACCAATGATTAAAGATAACCCCCTTACCCCACATCCTGTTTTGAAGGCAAAAGGAAGAAAAAAAAATTTTTTTTTCATCCTCTATTTAAGGAACTAGTGACTTATTCCAATGAAAAGACAATGACTCATAGCTTCAAAGTAAAGACTGTCTGTCACTCCATTTGATTCTTCTTTTTTGCTGGCTGGGGCCAATTAGATGACAGAAGTCGGGGAGAAGGGAAGCCAGAGGTGATACCAGAAGGGAATCATGTTCCACAAGGGGGCCTTTTTGTATTAATAGTTTGACTTGTCTGTTTAATAAAATAAAATTCTGCTGTACTAGCTATAGTGGGCTCGGCCAATCCAAAGCTTATACACGTGGGTTCCTCGTGTTATTCCACAGATCTGCATATGCACAATTTCAGAGGTGGAAAATCATATTCCAGTTAATCAACCACTTCAGGAATTAGGAACTCCTAGCCTGCACTGTATATATAGCTGGGATATATAACAATGATATGTGGTTATATGTTTTTTAAGCTAATTATCTGTTAGACACACATCCTAAAAGTTTAACAGGCAAAATCTGATGTCTCGGATTTGCCTTAAAATACTCTACAAAAACCAAGTTTTGGACAGGAGAGATAGAGGAAACAAGAAGACTAATTGTTGAAGCTTGGTGGTGAGTAATGGGAATTTATTATCCTAGTGTCTCTATTCTGGTATATTTGAAAAATTTTCCGTAATAAAAATTTAAAAAGTAAAATAATAATAATAATAAATTTAGTTCTGAGGGAAAAAAACAACAACAAAACTGGTCCAGGAAGACCAGGGCCTCACAAAGGAATCCGCACAGCAGGCGATGGGGCCCTGTGCCCCAGAGCTGGCAGGAATATGAGGAGGGAAGTTCACCATGGCTTTCGCCACACACCCGTCCCGGTGCCAGCAGTGGATGGTTCTGCTTGTGTCCCACGCCCGTGCCCTTTAAAGGGGATTTAGCAAAGCAGTTAAGCAGCGGGCATGGCAAGGACCCACACAATGGATAAGCTGCCACCTGCCAGGGCTGGGTTCTCCCAGGCCATGGCTGATTTCACAGTCACTTCAGTTTGACTGAAACCTCTCTGACCTCGGATAGTCCCCCTTCTCTTTTTTCCTTACAGCTCAGGTGCTTTTCACCGTGAGCTGTGCTGTGGTGGACGTTCAAAACCAGCCAGCCTCCTCCAGCAGCACACGGCCTGAGACTGTGGCATAGGGAAGGAAAATGGCCGAGCTCATGCTGGATGGATAAAGCACGTGATCCGTGGAGTATTACATGGCTGTGAAGGAGAATGAGGCGTCTCTAAGGATGGATGGATATGGAGGCATCTTCAGGGTATGCTGTGAAGTAAAAAATATCAGCTGCTGAACGGCACGGCCAGTACGTAAGGGGCATGGGAAATAACAGAGGTGTATTTGTATGCAAAAACACTGGAAGGAGAAACAGAAAGCTAAAAAAAAAAAAACCCAATGGTTACCTTTAGGGAACGAGAAGATGGAGGGGCAGGGATGGAAGCAGAACTTCTCTGTTACCTTATGAATCAGAATTTGGCTTTTGAATTATGTATTTCTTAAAATGAAATCAAGAAGAAAGAAATAGTCTGTGGCTCATTCACAAAGCGGGCTGCCCGCGTGGGGGTATGAATAAGCACGTGCGGCCTCCCCTGTGACTACGTCATGAGCTGAACTAGATAAAATCGAGCTTTAATCCGAATTCCACTTTGGGGCACGCTTTCCAAATCATTAAGTCTCTTTGACTTACGTTAACATTTCAGAATGTTTAACCCTCATTGACAAGTAGTTTACAGTTGCTTAAACGGCCTAACCTGGCCTTCCATTTTTCTGATCCCCTGTTCCCATGGTTAAACTACGGAGTGCGAACCACCATCTGGGGCTCTGGGCAGGGTCGCTGAGGGGCGCTGTGGAGGGATTCTTGCAGACAGTACATCACGGACCGCGACCAGTGCCTGGGAGTCTGTGGTTTCCTCCTAGCTCGTGAAGGACATGGAAACCAGCAGACCAGACTCCAAACACCTCTGCTCGGGCTCCCTGGGTGTGACGGAGTGCCCCCCACACCCCCAAGAGAGGGGCTGTGTGACCATTCAGGCCACCAGGGAGGAGAAGGGGAGGTGGTGAGCGGGGATGGTGCCACACACACACCTCACCAGGACACCAAGGCATCTGAGGAGGCTTAACCTGAAGAAGGAGACTCCTTGGGGCTCCAGGGAAAATTTCCCAAGGGACCAAGGGGAGATGAATACCAAGGGCCTCCTTTATTTTCTGCCACTGTCTTTGTTTTCAATGCAATGTGACATTAAAGTCTTGGGACCTCCAGGACTATAAAGCTCAAGTCAGCTGGGAGGAAAGGGGGTCTGAATTTAGCCTGATGACCCTCTCAGGATACTGAGTAGAGGACTTCAGCCCCGGGCAGTCACAGTAGTGGTTTTATATCCGGCAAAATTGCCGTTGGGGCCGTAGTGGGTTTTACCTCCTTCCCTTCCCTGTCTTGCCCTGGCTAGTCCTGACAGCCTGCCCTTCCCTTTCCTACAGTAGGCGGGGTTAGACCATCCCTCCAGCAGAACTGTGTTGGGCTGGCTTGCTGTCTCAGCCCTCCGATGACTGCTGGCCAGGCAGTGAGCTGCTGCGTGGCTCAGCCGCTCTGCAAGGGGGAGCCGTGACTGCAGGCCAGATTAACTGCACCGATTTACAATCTGTGCTGCTTCCAATGCCCCACAATCTTTTGACCTAGGAGCCCCAGAGCCCTTGGATCAGCCTTCTCCAGCCACTCCCAACAGGATCTCCATGGCACAACCCACCGCCCCCAGTCCCTGCCCCCCACTCCCATAGATGTTCAGGGCTGCTCTCTGGCTTTCTTTGGAAGGTCTTTGCAGGAGATGGGACATGGCACATGTGACTGCTTTCATGAAGTCAGCCCATAAAAGGCCAGGCTTACCCTGAGCGGAATTAAGCCACACGTGATCTGCTATGGGCAGGGAAGAAGTAAGAGAAGCTGACTCCGAATGACTCTAGAACTACCTTTGAGGCTCAAAGTCGAGTGGATTTCATTGTTTTGTGTGTATGTTGAGTCCCCCAGATTGTCACTGAATAGCCAATATTACTGTTGGAATTGCTGGTTTGGAGTTGGCGGAAATTACAGCAACTGCTGTGCTTGAGAGGATGTGGAACGTGCAAAGGCAAGGCGTAAACATTTCCTCAGAGGCAGTACACAGAGACGGTGGAACCAGAAACTCAGGACCCACCGGCCACCCTCCAGGGGCTTTTTGCTGGGTGTATGTATGTATGTTTACATGTGCAATCAATTAGAAATCAAAACCTTGATTTCAGTAAGGTCTGAGACCTACAGAGAGAGGAAGAAAGAAAAAAGGGGTGGGCAAACTTGGGCATGGTAACCACCTTATTTTAGTTTTATATTTTAAGTTCCAAAAGCAAGGGGGAAAACTGATTTCAAAGGACAGTGCTGGGCAAATAACACTTCTTCCACCACTGCAAACAGGACACTTGAGAAAAGGCATCGCATTGAGTGTTTCACCTGTTGGTGAGAGGCATTTTTCCAGCTCCGGTCTCTGGCAGTCTCTCCCACAACCCCCAGGGCCAGGCCCCACATTCTCCTTGACACCATTCCATCCCCTCTGGCTTTTTATTCTCACCTGTCTCGGGATCGCTGAAGTCTGGCAAAGTAATTGTATTAAGCTGTCGTCTGTCAGCAATGGTTCTATCTAAGAGGCTGCTCCCACGTCCAGAATCACTGCAAAACACAGCTACAAATGTCAGTCATTTGAAAGGTGGGAAGGGGGAAAGGAAACACAGCCCATGCAGACTGCTGAAAGGCAACGCGTACCTTTGGTGAGCTTTCTGCTTTCTTCAGCATCTTCCCACGTGTTAAGGAGACACCCTGCCTCCTGGCTCAGCCCGGCTTGGGTGGGGTTCCTTTCAGCAATCAATACCACAGACACAGCTTAAGCCACGCCCACAGACCTTATACATTTAGCCTCTTTTGTGTCATAAATTACAAGATACAAAATGAAAACTTCAAGCCACGTTGCCCATGCACCTTACAAGGGGAAGCTGATTGGCTTTCTGTGCCATGAAGCCTCTAAACACGTCATCCTCCAGGGTGTCTTTACAAACTACATCTCCACATCGTATTTCTTTCTTTCTTTCTTTCTTTTTTTTTTTTTTGAGAGTTTTTTTTTCTATTTTGTTCACTTCCTGT
>NW_006160082.1:842604-862523 GCF_000334495.1 Tupaia belangeri chinensis | reverse complement strand
ACAAGGGGAAGCTGATTGGCTTTCTGTGCCATGAAGCCTCTAAACACGTCATCCTCCAGGGTGTCTTTACAAACTACATCTCCACATCGTATTTCTTTCTTTCTTTCTTTCTTTTTTTTTTTTTTGAGAGTTTTTTTTGCTATAGTGCGCGTGCGCTCGCCAAACAGAGAGCGACAGAGAGAGAGAAAGCAAGAAATCACCCCCCGGGGGATGGCCACGCCACAATCCCTTCTCCTCCATTCTCCTCTTGGGGTCTAGGGCGCACACGCACACAGCGTGAGTTTTAAGCCACCAGGTCTGGGACGCGAACTGCGGTTGACTACATGGGAGTCCTGCGACACAGCCATTACGCTAACTGTTGGTCCCTCCACATCGTATTTCTAAGCCCTTGCTGCATGAGAAAAACCATGCGAGGTGTTTCTAAAAAACACTGATGCCAGGTCCCACTCCAGACCAAGTAAGTCAGAACTTCAGTCAACACGTTTCAAAGCTCCCCTGATGCTTCTAATGTGTACTGCCAGATTCAAGGAGCTCTGGCCCCCACTTTCCAGAGGGCAATCAGCATCGAGCCCTGTCCAGGTCTCCAGAACAAATCTTTGAGATAAACCAGGTGGTCCACATTTCTGCTTACTAGATGAGGTGACGCTGTGGGCTGCAGTCTGTCCTCAGAGTCCTCAGCTGGAGGAGGCTGGTTGACAGGGACTCAGAGAGAACGAAGTGAGGTTTTGGGGCCAGCCCTTAGACCACTGCTCCTACCAGCTGCCTACAATTTCCACTGTCCCTGACTCCCCGTAGCTTGCACCCACAGCCACGTTCAGCACCATTCACTTGGCAATGTCACACGGAAGACCACAGCAGCCCTCACCGTGAATCAAACAGTTGAGGGACCTTAGCTCACAGACTTTTTTTTTCAGTCCTAAGAAGCTTTAAGTAAACACTACTGCTTTTTGTCTCCATCACGATATTCTATCAAAACAACTCCAGGGACCAGCAGTTAGCGTAATGGCTATGTTGCTGGACTCCCACGTAGTCGACTGTGGTTTGAGTCCTGGACCTGGTGGCTTAAACTCACGCCGGGTGCATGTGCGTGCGTGCCCAAGATCCCGAGAGGAGAATGGAGGAAAAGATTTTGTGGCATGGCCATCCCCCATGGGGGGTGATTTCTCGCTTTTTGTCTCTCTTGTCTCTGTCTATATGGCAAGCGCACGCACCCTATAGCAAAAGACCCCTCAAAAAAAAAATACCAAAAAATACCTCCAGAAAGAATCATATGTCTCTCTCTTTTTTTAAAAAAGAATTATTTTATTTAACTTTATCTATTTATTTAAATTTGACTAGGGAGGGACAGAGCGAGAGAGAGTGAGAGAGAGGGAAAGTGAGAAAGCAAGTCACCAGGTCCGGGACTTGAACCATGGGAGTCCAGTGTCTTTAACCACCATGCCACCTGCCAGCCCTGTATCTCTCTCTTGAGGGTTGACTCTTCAATGCTCTTCTTTAACTATGGTCCTTTTTTCAATCTGAGATCTTGAGAGTGATTTTTTGGATGTCATTAACATTGTGAAGAAGTTCAAATTCTACAACAAAGGACACGATTCCCTTCCTCTCTGCAGCTGTTGCTAAAAGCAGTACAAACAAGATTTGGTATGAAACTTAATATGGTTCACAGGCTACAATTTCCACGTCCAGCGGCGGAGTTAGAGAAATCCACAGGAAACAAGGAAACTTCCTTCCTACAGACTGTTTGTCAGCCTGTACTTATTACATCATCCCATACGTGTTTTTTTGGAAACTGCTGTATTAATTATTTCTACAATAATGCTTTTTGGAAACTGCTGTATTAATTATTTCTACAATAGCTCTCCCTGAGTAGAAGACAACCTAAAAGCACTTGCACATTTTCACTAATCACAATACAACTGCATCTCTCTAGCACTGGTTTGTTCGTGGTGCATTTTTAGTACAAATACTACAGAGTTAATTATCTGAGTATGTGATGGCTCCCTACTAAGGAGATTTTCAGGGTGCTTTATCTCAAAGGATAGTGAGATTTTCCACACCTTGGGGATTCCAGGACTCAGAATAAGGTGTCAGCATTGCAAAAACAAAAATCTGCCTGGCTGGACCAAACCTGAGGTTTATTTCAGCCACGACCCTCCGGGCTTCCCATCTTACCAAGTGTCAGGGCTCATGTAGTTGCCACATGTGATGCTTTGGGAAGGATCCAGAAACTGGGGGTCCTGGAATCCAGCTGGGGGTCTGGGTTTCTCATCTCTCCTCTGTCACTGTAAGTGGATCACTTTGAGCAAGGCTCCTGTCCCTGAGCCTCAGTGACTCCCTGGTCAGATTAAGAAGGGACTTGTCCTCCTACATAGAACCATGTAGGGATGAGTGAGGTCGAGTAGACGGAATATTCAGAGGATATTCCGGCACATGTAGGTGTCATTATAAATGCATACATCCCTGTGAGCTTAATCTGTGGTCAATGTGGAGGGTCATCCCTGAAGACAGCTTAATGTTAGCGTTTGGGTGCAATGGCAGGAGAGTGGAGAAGCTGAGTTAAGGACCTCCTATTCCAAATGTGAGAAACCCTAGTTAACCGCAACCTTAATCTGTGAGCCTCACCACTGGTAAGGACACCGGCCGAGGGGTCACATTGGCCTCATGCTTTTGTCTTCCATCACTCCTTTGGAAACAGTGTATAAGCAATAATGACTTGAGAAGGAGATTCTGGGCATTTTCTCTCTATGAATAATGAGGTATTTGTGACTGGTTGAGATTTTTACCCCCCCCCCCCCTTTTTTTTTTTTTTTTTCTTTGCCATAGGGTAGTGTGTATTTGCCAGAGAGGGACAAAGAGACATAGAGAAAGGGAAAGTGAGAAATCACCCCCTGGAGGTATGACCATGCTGCAATCCCTTTTCCTCCATTCTCTTTGGGCACACATGCACATGCGCCCAGTGTGTTTTTTAAGTCATTAGTTCTTGAATTCGAACCACAGAGTCAGCCATGTTGGATGGATCCAACCATTATGGCACCTTAACCATTATGCCACCTGCTGGCCCCTGACTGAGAATTTTACTGGACGCTTCAAACAATTTTCAGTTCTTCATTTACATGGTGCAGAGACTTAAGCGTTCAAGATGTATCTTTGCTATGACCTGAAGAGTATGGGAGAAGGGGTGAAGGGAGGCCTGGGTCAGCCCGTGTATCTCCTGAACTCTTTTGCTCTGTCCAGTCCCTCTTAGGTAAGTTGGGAAGTCACCTTCCTTTCTCCCTCTGGGACACTGTCTGCTTGGGCACCCCTATGGGCCACCCTCCCCTCTTCTCTGCCTGGCCCTGAGGTTGCCAGGAGCACCTCCCAAGGAGCACTGCAGGAAGGCAGAGGAAACCATTCCTGGTCATTGGCGAAAAGGGTTTAGGGACAGAAATCCAGAAGGGCCCCACATCCATGGTACACAAGCAAGTGTACCCATTTAGGGACTCTCTATTCCCCATTAGAGGGAACTGGAATGATGGTCAAAGTCCTAAATTGGAAGGTGCTCTTGGAAATCTTCTGTGTCACAGCCACACAGAGGTTAACCATGGAGGCAAGATGGTGGTGGTGGCGGACAGTGAGTCCGAACTCTGGGGTTCTTCTCTCAGCCTGACCTCCTGCCAGCCCCTGGGAATGTGCCTGGCACATAATAAACACGGGTATAAGAGAGGAGCCCTGGGTAGGACACCAGAGCCAGGGCAGATGAGAGAGGAGCTCCTATTTTTCTCCAGGCCTCTTAGGTCAGAATAATAAGAATTAAGGCAAGTTCCCAATATCCCTGAGCCTCAGTTTTCTCGTCAGTAAAATGGACATGATATAACATGAAATTTGCCAATTTTATGGGGCTGCTTTAAAGGTAAGACGAGAGTGTATATATATGTAAGAGGGCAGTGTATAAGCAATAAGAGAGCATGCACTCGCCGGAGAGAGAAAGACAGAGACAGTGAGAGGGAAAATGAGAAATCACCCCCCAGGGGGTATGGCCACACCACAATCCCTTTTCCTCCATTCCCCTCTTGGGATCTTAGGCACACACTAACACATGCCAGTGTGATTTTGAAGCCACAGGGTTCGAGACTCGAATCATGGTCAGCCCGGTGGGTGTCCAGCCATGTAACCGTTTCACCATCTGCTGGGCTCGAGAGCATATTTTATAAAAAGAAATGTTCTACTAAAATGCTGGTTACTGTTAGTATGAAATGGGGTCTCCAACTTCCCACTGAGGCTAGAGCAAAGAAAATGTGTGTGTGTGTGTGTGTGTGTGTGCTAATTTTAAAGTTTTTTATTGGAAAGTGACTGAAATAGGACTTAGGAAGAAAAAAATGTCTCCCAATCACTAGGAGATGTCCCTCAAGGTTACATGATAGAGAAGGTACAAGTGGCAGAGGTGGGGAAAGTAGTCAACAATACTAGCGAAACAAACTGATTGTCCACTCAAAAGGGCCAGCTCGGGGACCAGCAGTTGCCATAATGGCTATGTCGCTGGACTCCCATGTAGTCGACTGCGGTTTGAGTCTCAGACCCGGTGGCTTAAACTCACACCAGGCGCATGTGTGTGCCTGCCCAAGATCCCGAGAGGAGAATGGAGGAGAAGGGATTGCAGCGTGGCCATCCCCTCTGGAGGGTGATTTCTCACTTTCTGTCTCTCTGTCTCTCTTTGTCTGTCTGGTGCATGCATGCACCCTATAGCTAAAACCTCTCCGGAAAAAAAGAGAGAGGCAGCTAGCCATGATGGAAGGAGCTTTGGTCTTGGACCTGGGTTTGAGTCACAGCTCTATTGTTCATTTAATTGGGAGCACTTAGCTAATTACTTCATTTTCTTTAGCGCCTATTTAAGTTTCTGTAACATGGAAACACTGGTAGCTACCTTGCAAGGCTACTGCAGGAATTGGAGATGAATGCAAACTGCCGCGTACATGGCTAGCACAGAGAAGTTTCAATAAATGTGTTCATGATCAGCCCTGGCTGCAATGCTGTGGTATTCAGCTCTGGGGGCCTGCTGGTGAGATTCTGGTCCAAATTCATACTGCCTTGAGTGGCCAAGTCAAGACACACAAAACTGAGGCAGCTTTCTAAGTTACTAAGTGAGAGAAGACAGGAGACAGATTTCTGTCCTAAACACGGGCAAAACTGCAGGCCCAGGGAAATATAATCCAGGTTTCTGAAATGACAGACACCTTGCCAAATGTACACTCCAGAGGATGCCACCCACCATTCTGCTCCCAGCAAGAGACGCATTCTCAAACTGCAGGTGGAACACCACTTGCAAGTTTTCTAAGGCTCAGGACCTGGCTCATAGTGTGAGTTTTCCTTCAAGCAAAAAGCAAGACCAGGAGAGGAGCTGCCGAGAACCTGAAGTGAGGCTCTATTTATTCTTAAGCAGTCTGGCCACTCCCTTGCCCCATCTTCCTCCGTGCCTCATGCCCTACTGCTCAGGAGGTCTGAGACTCCAATGGATTTGGAAGGGGGTGCGGAAGAGCAGGCCGCCCTAGCAGGTAATGCAAAGAGCCCACCATCACTGAGCATGCTCAGAAACAAGGGCATCTGAGCCAGGGAGTCGGCGTGGACCTCCCCCAGATAGAAACCCACTGCTTCCTGCCCAAATGCTTTCTGCTCAGTTTTTATTTTTAAGAAGGGATGCTTCTCACGAACTGGTTCATGCGATTCTGCCCATTTCTGGAACCCCGAGTGATGTGAGGGTAACTCGGGCTGTGGGCTGCGTGCCCCCATCCAGAGAGCTGGGCAGGTGCTGCCCCTGAAGACACAGCCCTGCCTCCACGCTTCATTCTGCTGCCAGGGTCACTTCTTACCCCGGCAGACTGGGGAGGATGTCTAAATTTGCACAATGGCTAGGGCTGCAGGAGAAACAGTTATTTATATCCCAGAGAAAATAAAGTTAAAAACGCACACACACACACACAGACAGGAAGCTCCCTTAGTAAGGGGTTGCTCAATGTACCTCCCCTCCCTCAACGCTCGGGGAGTAGCAACAGGGCCCGGTCCATCCACCCCTCGCCCCCACCCGAACTCTGGCCATGAGCAGGGCCTCCTCTTTCCTCTGGCCCCAAAAGATCCTTCAGGAAATGGAGGAAGTATGGACAGAGCCCAAGCACTTGGCTAAGTATTTTTAAAAAGCTTTCCAATTCTGCTATTTTTTTCTCCTCACATCCAATATTCTTGGTTGCTAAGTGGGAGGAAATGTGGGGAGGTGGGAGAGGTGTGGAGAACGGAGGGAAAATTGGCAATGCGAAAGCTGAAGGATTTTTCTCCTCATTTCTAAAGCGGGGGGTAGGCAAAGCAACGTGCTCCAGTTCTGCAGCAGGAGCCCGGGCAGCAGCTCCTGTGAGCTGGGTTATGCGACAAAGCTTCCCCCCAAATCCTCATGCTGTCGACGGGCCAGGAGTGGGGGCTTTTGGGGGAGACAAATATAGGCACTTCCTATTTTTGCTGATGGATTAGAAAAGTAGACATTAGAAAAAAAAAATTAAAATGATCTTTATTCTCAGAACATACCCACAGAAGGGAAGAGGCCAGTCTCATGATCACCTTTCCCCAAGAGGCAGGGAACTCTGGGCAACACAACACAGTAGCGTGCCGTGTGATGGGGCGCGGGGGCTGTGGGGGCAGGAGGCTCTCTAGGGAGGGGGCTGTGTAGGCTGAGCACAGCCTACACATCCCTCATAGCTACACTGTCCATGGGGCCTGGGGTCACTGGTCTGTCTAATGTCAGTTCATAGAGGTCCACACTCTTCTCATGGCCCTGACTTGAAACACCTTTTTTAATTTTAAAAAGAATTATTTATTTATTTAATTCCATTTGTTATTATTATTATAATTTTTTTTTTTTTTTAATTTGACCAGAGAGAGACAGGGGGAGAGAAATGGAAAGTGAGAAAGCAAGCTGCCAGGTCCGGGACTCAAACTGCGGTTGATCATGTGGGAGTCCAGTGCCTTTAACCACCATGCCACCACGTCCAAACACTTCTTTTTTTTTGGAGAGGTTTTTGCTACAGGGCGTGTGCGCTCGCCAGACAGACAGAGAGACAGAGAGACAGAAACCGAGAAATCACCCCCCAGGGGGGATGGTCACGCCGCAATCCCTTCTCCTCCATTCTCCTCTTGGGATTTTGGGCATGCACGCACACGCGCCCGGAGTGAGTTTCAAGCCACCGGGTCCGGGACGCGAACTGCGGTCGACTACGTGGGAATCCAGCGACACAGCCATTACGCTAACTGCTGGTTCCCCGTCCAAAAACTTTTTTAAAAGCTGTAAATATTTTTTGTAAAACTACATCTGCCATGGAACCTCACCTCCATTTCTGCCTCCCTAACTCCCAGCCACATTTCCTCTTGTAGGTCTGCAGTGTGCAGACCACGGCCCTGCCACTCGCCTGTCCCCTGGAGGGCTACCCAGGGAGAGCCACACCCCTACTGCACATTTGCATTTGAGTTCCACAGTCTCAAGCAGAACATGGGTTATCCACACACCTCGTGGTGAACTCGAACAACATTCTGCGTGTGTGCAGTCATGTGCATTCGCCTGAACCACTGCCCCTTAGCATTAAGCTATTTCCTGTCCTTAGTGATCTAACACATGCCAGGAGAAGTTGTCCAAGACTTCAAGTGGGAAAATAGGTTACTGGGCGCCTGTCAGTTGAATGCTGGGGTTCAACAGTGGACCTTCCCTGGATTATCTGATCCTAAAGGAGTGGGCACATTTCTCTGGGTCCATGCTGACCAGGTTTCTTCAGGACCCAGTAGGGGTGAAGTTTACCTGCAGGAAACTGCTAGTAATGCCACTAGCTGCTAGAGATGCAACTGGCTTTCACGCTGTAGAAAAGACAATCTCAGATGATATATTTCATTGCCTTAAACAGTGGATGCTATTCATCCATTTGCAAATTCATTTCCATATTCTTGCCTATCCGTAGCTATCTGGTTTTCAAATTCTTCTGGGAATGGGTCTTACCATCTTAGCAAGTTAATAAGGTAAATATGATCATTGATGCATATTTCTTTGATATTTGGGTGAGTCATGATTTTCCCTTTTTGAAAATTATACTGTGTCATGCCAATAGCCCTTTCCCTTTGTAGCATGTGGCCAGTGGTCTGCGCGGCTCTTTCACACACACTGCAAGGACCCCTATGGGACACATGATTGACTAGTCTACACATAAAACACTCGCAAGATGGTAAGGCTTGTCAGAGGAGGTAAGTGACAGTGGGTACAGAAAAATCAGAGAGCCATCGATAGCGAATTGAGTCCAGTGGGACACCGGCAGTAAAAGCAAAAGCAACCCAAGATACAGAGATTTCATCAGCCACTGGGTGAACAGCCTCATAAGATGGAGTGTGAAACACCATAGCTATTATCTGCCACTCGTGGGGACCTGAAGGGTCACAGAGGTGACACAGTTACTTAATGCCTGCTTGGCACCAGTCAGAGGAGGCGCTGATGGGCAGGGACCCAGGCAAAAGAACACAAGACAGGCTTTGTGGCCTCTTACCTGGGGTTGGTCAGGTTGTAGCAGGATTTCCATATTTGTAACATGTGCTTGCACGTGAGGAGCGCCTCATCTGGGCCCCGGCAGAGTGACTCCAACTTCACTTTGGAAAACAGTAGTCTACATGGGGGGGAGAGGGGGAGAAGACAACACAGGTCAGTTGAGTCAGAAAGTCCCACCCGGACAAGCAAGGTGGTGGGCTTACACCTGATGGAACCCAACTCATTTTAGAACAAGGTGTCCATATGTGTGGTCCAAGGAGACCTGCGACCCCACGGGCCCCAGAAACCTCAGCTTGACAGACAGCTTGGTCTAAGTCCTACCACTCAGGCAGATGTGGGCACCGTGTGACCATCCGTGGTCAGGTTAAAAGCGTGAGAGTGGCCAATTCCATTCAGAACACAGGCAGTTTATGAAGAGCAACCTTTTTTTTTTTTTTTAAAGAACAAAACCAATATATTTGTAAACTTCAAAAATGAAAAATTACAAGCAAATCTTAATTTACTTAAAAATGACATAAGAAGACATGACTCAGCCAATGTAAGAACATCTAGACAAACTTCCACAATGATGCTCCTCATCTCGTGAACCTCAAAGGCCTGAACTGAAGGCAAGTGAGGAAAGGGGGTCTCCAGCTCAGGCCTCCCATCTTCGATCGTCCCCAGCCCTGTGGCTTAAAGGCCGGGACTTGACTCACTCCACAATCTCTAAGGCATATCTTCCCTGTTTTTGTTGGGCTCCAACCTCCACAGAGACCTTCTGAGCACTAAGAGTAGAACTTTCCTTCTTGGCTCCCCAAGGTTATCCTATTACCGACTTTGACTTTGGTCTCCTCTCTGTAGACACCAGCCTGTGGCCTGCGGACAGCAGCAACCTGGTCCCTGGATTCCCACCACCATCCTAGTAAAAGTCCTGGCATGAGCCCAGATTCCTTCCTGATTCCCTGACCTGCCTGGTTCTCCGAAACTTTATTATAAAGAGTTCTAAAAGTTACTTTCATTCCCAGCTCAAGAACCTATGGAGATTCCCTACTGTCTTTAATAGGAAGTAAAAGTTTTCATCCAGTCCTTTCAGCCGCCCATTGATTGGCTACCCCCTTTTTTTTTTTTTTTTTTTTTGGCTCTGTGTGGCATGCATTTGCCTGGGATAGGCAGAGAGGGAAAGTGAGAAGGCACCCGCCCCAGGGAGGATGGCCACATTGCAATCTCTTCTCCTCTCTCCTCTCTGGATTTTGAGTATGTATGCACATGTGCCTGATGTGTGTCTCATGTCACCATGTCGAACCGCAGAATCAGCCATGTGCAATCCAGCCACCTTAACCTCCACGCTGCTTGCTTGCCTCTACTTGGCGCTCGTGCTCCACCACCCCATCCTGTGCCATGTGTCCTGTTGGGCCCATTACTCCTACCATTAAAATTTCCTGGCCAACTACTGTTTCTTTCACGACTCCAGGACCATATGTGCCATGTCCTCCATTTTTCATTTTATTTTATCAGAGGGTGCACACATTTGCCAGAGAGAGAGAGAGAAGGGGAAGAAAGCACTTCCCAGTGGGGCCTGGTCATGCTGCCACCCTTGCTTCTCCATTTTTCCATCCTGTCAGGATTTTGCACACGCACACATACACACACACACACTGCATGTTTTTCAAGCCACCAGAGCTGGGATTCAAACTGCACATTTGGCCATGGGACTTGGCTCCCTTAACTGTCAGGCCATGAGGCTGGTCCCTTAATCTTTTATTTTTGTAATTGTCAGAGAGTACATGCATTCACCAGAGAGAAAGAGAGAGAGGAAGAGAAAGCACCTTCCAGTAGGGTACAGTCACACCTCAATTCTTTTCCCTCCATTTCTCCATCCCAAAGGGTTTGGGGCGTGCACACATAGGCACCTGACATGTGTTTCAAGCTGCTAGGGCTGGGATTTGAACTGTAGTTGACCATGTAGGATCCAGCCACTTATGCACGGCACTGAACTGTTACGTTATGAGGTCAACACCCCCTCCCCCATATCCTCAATCTTAAACACTACCAACTCATGGCTCTTTAATTATTTTCCAGTCTGGCTAAACCCCCATCTCACCCAATAAGCCTTCATCAGTACCATTTTTACACTTTCAGCTTTTCCACTCAGTATGTACCGCATTCATTGGTGTTTGTTGTTAATAATGATAAAAAGAAGACACAGAGGGAAGGGTTCCTATTTATTGAAGCTCTCCTGTGTGCCAGATCCCGTATACGGCACTTTACAAACACCATCAATGTCACCTTGGTAAGGACCCTTCTCAGAAAGTGGTGTTTATCACTCTTCAGTGACAAACTAAGGCTTTACAGCAGTGCCCTTGGTTATTTTCCGGATGTGACATTCCTCTTGACATAAGAGCCTTGATCTCTCTCTCCCACACCCTCCTGGCTTTGCCGCCACAGTGCCTAGAACTGTGCTTGACTTTATCAGGCCTTAAACCCGCATTTGCTCATTGACACTTTCTCTATAAACCATGGAAGATAAGAGACATATTTCTAGGGCTGACCCTGTGGTGCAGTGTTCAAGTGTTATGCACGGGGAGCCAGGTCCCACATGGCTGGCTGCAGTTCAAATTCCGGCCCCAGTAGCTAGACAGCTATACTGGGCCTGTGTGCAGGTATGCCTGAAATCCTGATAGGACGGAAAAATGTAGAAAAGGATTGTGGTGTGACCATGCCCCATAGAGGGTGCTTTCTCTCTTTCTCTGGTGAATGCACATGCCCTTGGCAAGAAAAGAAAGGGAAGAACCTAGACATGCAGGAGAATCCTCAACCATGCGTGTGTAGCGTCCTCTGTCAGAGGGACCTAAGCACACAGCCTGTACAGATCAAGGAGAAAGTCCAGACCCTTCACTGCCCAAGCTCAGAAATAGGATCGCACTAACCACTCCTTCCAAATGGCACCAAAGAAGCCCAAGGGGGTACAGTGGCTGCAGTGGGGTCAGGCCTGCAGCCTCTCCAGCCTAACTCTGCAGAGCCTGGATGAGGGGTCCATGGACCAGGTAGGGAGGTAGGCGAAGACCCCAGTCTACAAGTAGGTGGGCATGAAGAGCGAGGCTGATGGGAGAAGAGGGCTAAGTTTCTTCTCCAAAATATTTCAGGAAGCAGAAATTCTCTTTAAGCCTTACCAGAGCTGCCAACAGAGATGGCAGACACTTGGGGGGTCTAGTGGGTTTTTACGGGAACCCAAAGCTGACTCCTGCTGATGGCTTCATATGTCCAATGTGGTGGGAGTACCCTTCCATGGAGGGAGAAGCTGCTGACTGGCCGGCCACCTGTTGGCAACAGGCCCAAAGCCTCACCTCTGAGGGGGAGAGGTCCCACAAACACTTCTGGCTAGGGGAGATCCCGCTTAGGACTGTGGGGGGCCCAGGAGGCCGAGTGGGTGCTGTCCAAGAGGTTCTCTTGGGGGCACACGGCACTCCTCCAGTTCGGCCGAGCTCAGAGCGGGCCTGTCCCAGGGAGGCCATGGAGGCGGGGAGGCTTCCCTGCACAGCAGTGGCCTGGCTCTCACACGGCTCGGCCACGATCCCTTCAACTGTGCCCAGCACAGATGCCAGAGCGCGTCTCTAAGCCTCGG
This sequence comes from Tupaia belangeri chinensis, assembly GCF_000334495.1. Lineage (NCBI taxonomy): Eukaryota > Metazoa > Chordata > Mammalia > Scandentia > Tupaiidae > Tupaia > Tupaia belangeri. The sequence goes on along the minus strand of NW_006160082.1, from coordinate 850,383 downwards.
CTGCGGGGAACGGTTCTGTGCAAGGTTCTTGGCTGGAAAAAGAACTTCTAATTAACATGAAATAACAGCTTTCAAACACTTGACTCAGGATATGGAGTTGAAAAGGTGTGGGCTGGATTTCAGAGAACCAGACAGGAAGAACAATAGTAGAACTGCCGAGTACCAATGATGGAAAAGGCCCTTGGAAGGCAGGCAAGAGGAACCGCACGACCGAGAGATGGGCAGAGAGCAGGCGCTGCAGGGCTCGGCCGGGAGAAGAGGCCAACCGCTCGGCCGCTGAGCCAGAGTCTCCGAGACCGCGGGCCGAGACCCCGACCAGCTGCACTCGGAGGTGCCCTCGAAGGCCAAGTGAAAGCAGGAGAGGAAGGCGCTGCCTTCCCCCACTTCCCCAAACCTCCCTGTTTATAAGGCAGAAAACAATACCGAGCACAGAACAGTGGTACTTGTCACCATGTTTGCCGAACCCTGTTCACACATTTCACGGCTGGGTGTGTGTGCTACATTAACAAAGAAATGAGGAGTAAACAGTGATTAGCATTAATTTCCTACAGTTGATGTCCAAAGAAATTATACATTCAATCTGTTGAGAAAACCCTTCGGCAAAAAAACAAGTTACGAAATAACATGGGACAGACTGGCGTTTACTACACGTCAGTGTGCCTGACTGCCAAGGGCAGAGGAGACGAGGGCGGAGGCGGTGGAAGGGAAGACCAGGGGCCAGCCACATCACCCAAGTCCAACCGGGAGTTAGGAAGACATTTCCTAGGGCTGGCAGGTGGCAGGGCAGCTAAGGCACTGGACTCCCATGTGGTCAACTGCACTTTGAGTTCCAGACCTGGCGGCTTGCTTTCTCACTTTCCCTTTCTTTCTCTCTCCCTGATCAAATTAAAAATATTAATAATCAATACAATTAAATAAATAATGCTTTAAAAAAAGAAAAAGGAAGGGACCAGCAGGTGGTATAGTGATTAAGGTGCTAGATTCCCACGTTAGTGGACCATAGTTCAAGTCCTGAACCTGGCAGCTGGAAATTCGTGCCAGGCACGTGTGTGTGCGCCCAAAATCCTGAGAGGAGAATGGAGGAGAAGGGACTGTGGTGTGGCCATCCCTCCCGGGGGTGATTTCTTGCTGTCTGTCTCTGGTAAGCACACAATCCCCATAGCAAAAGAAATAGACAGCATTTCTTTAAGTACAGCAAGAAGTTACGTGCTGGCCAGATGGTCTATTCCCTTCCCCTATACCAGGCTCAAAGTTCATTAACCTAATTTTTAAAAAAGAAATACTTGAGGGGCAGCAGGTAGTATGGTGGCTAAGGCTCTGGATTCTACATGGCTGACTGATTGGTTCGAGTCTTGAACCTGGTGGCTTGAAAAATATGCCTGGCATGTGTGCATGCCTGCTCAAAATCCTGAAAAAGAGAATGGAGGAGAAAGAACTGTGGTACAACCTTTCTCCTGTGGGGTGCTTTCTCACTTTCCCTCTCTGTCTCTCCCCAGCAAGAGAACATGCCCTGTAGTGAAAAACTAAAAAGAAAAAAAAATTTTTTAAATGTATTTTGTTCAGAGACTCATTAAAAACTTACAGAAAGCTTATACCGCAAAGAAGAACCTTGCTAAATGCCAGTCTGACTCGATTACCAGCATCTCGTGCAATACTTTGTGATCTGGCTCCTGCTGCATGCTCAGCCACTGAGGCGTGTGTCCACCATGGATCACATAGGCCCCCCCACTGAAGCCACGGTCGACTTCCCCCATGACTCTCCTCCAGGCCCCTAGGTCTTGACACGTGCTGTTCCCTGCGTTTGGAATGACTTTTCTATCCATTTCTGCCTTTTAAGTACCTACTCATCCTTCAAGATTCAGGTCAAATAGCACCCCTCCCCCCCAACACACACACACACGGAAGCCAGACTTAAATAATAGGAGTTAAACTTCACAAATGAAAATGTGATTACAAAAAAAAAACCACAAGAGCTCACAACCGTGGAATAATAAGCTACAAGCCGGGAGACTTCTGCTTTCAAGACAAGTAAAATAATAACAATAATAACAGCAGTTGCCAGACACTTTAAATATTTAATCACTGATTCTTACGACAACCCTGCAAATTAGGTTGACAGTTAAGTAATTTGCCCGAGTTCACACCACTAATGATGGGTAGGACAGAAATTTAAATCCAGATCCATCCTACTCCAAAGCATTGAACAAGAAACAGAGGAGAATGATTTAAAATCTAACCACACCGTATCATTTTCTAATCCATTACCAAATATCTAAAACCTACAGCATCTAAAGCTCTGTGTTAGATGTTGCGTGGAATACAAAGAGGGACAAAATATGGTCCCTAGCCCTCAAAGAGCTTATGGTTCAGTCAGACAAGACAAGACCTGACCATCATTAGGGAGGTTTTCTAGTTTAGGGCCAGACTATGGCCCTGGCACTACAGTAAGTCTGGGGAAGCAGCAGTCTGAGCTGTGTGTGTGTGGGGGGGGTGTGCTCCTAGGATACAGCATTTAACGTTCTTTAAACAATGATCACACAGGAGCCAGCAGGTAGCATGGAGGTTAAGGTGCTGGGCTTCCACAAGGCCTGCCTCAGTTCGAGTCCCAGACCTGGCGGCTTGCTTTCTCACTCTCCTCATACCTCCCTCGCTCGCTCTCTGTGTCTCTGGTAGGCGCACATGCCTATAGCAAATTTAATAATAATAAACAATGATCACACGCTGGGGCCAGCAGGTGGCGTGGTGGTTAAAACACTGACTTCCGCATGACCGACTGTAGTTTGAGTCCCGGACCTGGCGGCTTGCTTTCTCACTTTCCCTTTCTCTCTGTTTGTCTTTGACAAAATTTAAAAATAATAATAATAAATAAAATAAAATAAATAATTCTTAAAAAAAAAAAGAATGATCACACATGTGCATGTATTTTGTAACTTGCCTTTCACTCCAGAGTCTGGTGCATATAAAATTTTAGTTATTTGAAGGACTCAGTTAATCAACATTTTACTTTTCATTAAAACTAAAAGAAACAATATTTTTCCTTTTTTTTTTTTTCTTTTTCAAATTTGTTATAGAGAATTTGTGCTTACCAGGGAGAGACAGCAAGTGAGAAATCATCCCCCTGGGAAGATGGGCACACTACAATTCCTTCTCTTCCATTTTCCTCTCGAGAGTATGTATGCACACATGCCTGGCATGTTTTTCAACCTACTGGGTCCAGATCTTGAATGGTGCTGTCAGCCATGTGGGATTCAGCTACCACACCACTGGCTGGCCCCTATTTCTGGGATTTTCATAGAATTTCAAGATAACTCTTCCTTTTTTTTTTTTTTTTTTGATTGCTTTTTTATAGGGCGCATGCGCTTGCCAGAAAGCAAGAAATCACCCCCCAGAGGGGATGGCCATGCCGCAATCCCTTCTCCTCCATTCTCCTCTCAGGATCTTGGGCACGCACGCACACACATCCAGCGTGAGTTTAAGCCGCCGGGTCCGTAACTTGAACCGCGGTCGACTACGTGGGAGTCCAGTGACATAGCCATTACGCTAACTGCTGGTCCCTAGAATTTCAAGATAACTCTTGATGCTAGTGCAGAGCTTAGAATGGAGATACAGCCTGCCCTGGCAAAGCTCTGGGACACCAGGCACTGTGACTTTTCACCATTCAGTTTAAGAAATGATCCAAGTGGCTTTTATTAGAGCCAGGTTTAATGTCCCCTGACTATGTTCAGGAAGACTTTCCCGACACCCTGGAAACTGCCCCCAACTACTGGACATTCACCTTTCACAGCTCACCCTCTACCCCAGGCCTACCTCCATGACCCCACACTCCAAACTTGTGCTGGGCTCAAGATAAAGCTCACGGGCTGGCTATTTCTAAATCCTGAAAAGTAATACGCCCCACGAAACTTCTGATGAGGAGCTCTCAATGAAACTTAGGAAGGTTTAGAGAAATACTAATGTAATAATTCCCTCCAATCTACTTGGCAGAATTAAAAGACTGCACTCGTATTAAATGCGTCAAGGAGGAACCGTGCATGTTAATACACAAACCTGCACTGATTAGCTGCTCTGTGAATGCTGCATTCACGCAGCCGATTGGGAACTGAAATCACAGGGACCTTGAACATGTGCTGTTTTGTGATGTGGGTCTGCGAGCTCTTGGGCTCAGCCAGCCAGGGACCCATTCTTTGTCTGAGTGTAGGCAGGGATGCCAGGCAGCTGTGGAGAGGCACGTGGAATCTGCCATGGCCACGAGGGCCCTGAATACCTTCCCATCTCCTGCTGCTGGGGAGCCGGCGTGGGGCGGTTGCCAAATATCCACAAGAAAGTGAACACCTGTCACCAGGTAAAAAGCAATCATCGATGAGGCAGACGTAGGCGTGGGGGAGAGCAGGCAAATGTGATGAAATGAAATTTTAAATCGAGAAGCTGGTTTGGCAGCCGACAGATCAGAATGGAGAGAGAAGTCGAAAGCGGTGTGCTCAAAGCTCGTGGTGACTTGGAGAGAGAGAGAATGCGAAGTCGGGTGAGTCAGCTGGGAACAGTCTGGCAGGGAGGGGGCAGCAGGCCACGTGCTACCCAGCGCTGCTCAGGAGAGGCAAGTTTTTGAGCACATCTAAGTACCTGGGGGAGCGAGGGGTTGCTTCCAGATTCCAGTGTGGCTCGCAGGAAACACGTCTCACTGTGTGTCACTGTTGCTGACATTTCCATGCCACCCCCCAAACCCCACCCCATGCTGGTCTGGGAGCCAGTACTGTCCTGGCTGAGTTTCTGAGCTTTATCTGCAAAACAGCCTCCGGTCGTGGGCTGAGTCACCGTCACTGGAAACCAATCTTGTGGCTGGCCTGCAAGCTGCCTGGCTGTGTGGTCAGCAGGGCCGCATCCCCACCAGGTATACATCCACAACAGGTACACCACCGATGCTGGTTTGATGGCTGTGCAGGTCCTGGGCTGAGATGCAAACCACCCCAGACTTCTCTGACCACAGCAGGAAGGGACGAGGTTTGAACCAGCTCATGTGTTGGTTCCCACTAGTTCTCTCAGGCCTCACTAATTGCAAATCTTCAATAAATGTCAATTGAATGAATGATCTAATTACTCAGCTGTTACACAGGAAAGAACAATTTCTTGGATCATCTGGCTTACCTAATGTTGTACTGACCTTCTATTCACTGGTTTATTAGAGCAAATATAGATTCTCGAATTAAGCAAAGCAGGTGAAATCCTTGATGCCCTGGAATGCTCTGCTCCTCGACACGTGTCTGGGGCAGGCAGCCTCAGAATTCCCTAGGGGCTGGCAAGAAATACTCTCTACTCACCCTGAGCTGGAATTTGCCCACAGTCAGATGTCCAGGTGATCTGTGCCCAAATTTAAGTTCTAGTTCAAAACTCTCCATCTGAACCTGCGAGAGTTTGATCTAAAAAGAAAAGAAAAAACCTCCAGGGAAAAAGAGTTCCCTTAACTCCCATTGTTAGGAAATCCGACCTGTGTTTATTTAATTCCAGTAAGAATTCTAGAAGGATCCGCGACAGAATTTGTTCTAAAATTCACAGAGAATTCTGAGCCACTATTTGCATTGAGCTCATGAAGGAGAGACACCCCCGCCTGTAGTCTTGAAGAGAATGCTTCTCTGCCTTCTGAAGGATCCTGTGGATCACTCTCCGAAGGCAATACTGTAACCTGGTCCATGTGCTTGCCCAAGGGGTGCCATGCACAGAGCCATCCGCACACAGGCCGCTCCTTGAGTTCACAGAGCCCTGAGTAATCATCCCACCACCACCAAAGAGCCTCAGGGGCTGGAAACTCCAACGGCTTCTAGATCAGGCAGGTAAGCAGGGGCTGGGGTCAAGACAGCAGGGAACATTTGGAATCATGCCTGCCTACCCAAAAGGCCATCAAAGTCAAACTTTTTTTTGTTTGTTTTGAGAGAGAATTTTGCTATAGGGTGCATGTATTTGCCAGAGAGCAGAGAGACAGAAAGCAAGAAATCACCCACTAGGGGGGATGGCCACACTGCAATCCCTTCTCCTCTCTGGATGTGGGGCACGCATACACACGTGCCTGGTGTGACTTTAAGGCACCAGGTCCAGGACTTGAATCGCAGTTGACTACACGGGAGTCCAGAATGTAACCATGATGCCATCTGCTGCTGCTCCTGAAGTCAAACTTTTTTTTTTTTTTTTTTGAGAGGTTTTTGCTACAGGGTGCATGCACTCGCCAGAAAGACAGAGAGAGACAGAGAGACAGAAAGCGAGAAATCACCCCCTGGGGGGATGGCCACACCGTAATCCCTTCTCCTCCATTCTCCTCTCGGGATCTTGGGCATGCATGCACACTCGCCCAGTGTGAGTTTAAGCCACCGGGTCCAGGAGTTGAACCGCGGTTGACTACATGGGAGTTCAGCAACATAACCATTATGCTAACCGCTGGTCTCCTGAAGTCAAACATTTTTGAAATGTGCACTGGCCTAACAGACTTCTGCCAGTCGGCTTAGAGGTGCTGTTGGAAATCCTAGTCCATATGCTTTTCAGGGATCAAATCGGAGTACCTGGTTTCCAGTACAAACCCAGTGCGCATGCTGGCACCTGGTTTATCTGCTGACAGAACACCCAAGGAGGGCGTGAGGAGCCTGGCTCTTCCCCTGAGTGGATCTTCTCTAGGAATAAAGCCCTGGTGAGTAACTGACCCATTGGCAAACTTAGGTCTGGGAGGTGTTTAACCAGCAAGGAAGTTCTGGAAATCCAACCACTAATGCCCACAGTGCTGGGGAAGGAGGTGAGGCACGACGTGTTGGCATGCGGGGAGCTCACACGGCATTTCTCCCACTCTGGTCTCACTCATTAGTGTGAGTGAAGGGGCTGCCTCATCCCAACCCCGCCTCCCGGATCTGTCACCCTACGAAAACCGAGACCACACTGACAGTAAAACCAAGTCTCAGGGGGAGGTGCCTGGTTCTCCAGAGCTCACAGCCTCGGGTTGGGAGGCTGCGCCTGAGTGTAGGTGCTAAGGACGGATCCGTGGCTAGCTGGGAGGCTTTGGCTGCGCCCCGGTACCCTGATCCTGCTGCCTCTTTATGACAGGCAGGGACTCCTGTTAGATCCCGTATCAGTTACATTTGCTTCTCATTTCAGTCAAAGTGTCAACAATCTGGAATACTCCCCCATCCTCCTAGTGGTATTTTTAGAACAAACAAACAACCTGACGTGCTTAGCTGGAATAAATCACCTCAAGAAACCTCAGTTGGGTTCATTTTTCGCTCCTGCTTTCGCTAAAGCGACTGATGCCAACTTCGATCAGTGTCCTAGAGCCAGCACCGAAGCTGGAAATGACCTGGCCAGGCTGACTGAAAACCCCTCTGGAATCTCACTGCCAGCCCGTGTTTCAAAGACCTCCTACGACCCCTGAGTGTGACGTTCTAATGTGGGGAGCATCTCATGTAGTGCCACCCACAAGGCCACAGAGCCCGCACAGGCAGGGCCACTCCCCGAGGGCATCACCTGGGAGCACCAGGGACTGAGGGGTGCAAAGGAAGCAGGAGGCAGAGATCCTGCCTCGGGTTGGGTGACCAGTTGGTGAGCAGGTGCCCTTGATCCGGTACATGCCAAGTGGCCATCTGGTGAGTAACCACCTGAGCAGGAAGTCCCTGAAAGCAAGTCTTCCTATCAAACAACTCTGGCTCCCAGCAGAAATAATCTCTTCTCTCTGGACCCTAAGCCAGGTGGTGATTCCTAAAACAGGGGAGCGGGGGAACCAGAGGTAGAGTTCAGGCCTGGTCTTTCCTG
>NW_006160082.1:838151-842212 GCF_000334495.1 Tupaia belangeri chinensis | reverse complement strand
TGCTGACCCCTCTGCTAAGGGCCATCTCTCTGGAGGACTTCCTTCCCCATCTTATCTCTGAATCAGCCCCCACGGCCATGATTTTCCCGCACTCCAAGTTTGAAGAGGGAAGTACCAGTGAAAAAATGGAACATTTGGGCCCGTTTTTAGTGACAATGGCAGATGTCAAAGAATAGGAATACTATCCCAGACCTCGGAGGGGAAGGGCCTGCACCAGGGTGTGACCGGACCTTAGGAAATCCATGAGGTCCGTGATAAAGAAATGCACCCTCTGCTCAGAGTTGGGGAGGGCCCGGGGAGAAGGAAGCAACCTTTGGGGACCAGAGGTGGAAGTCGGACGCTGAGGGGACCCTGAGTCCTCACAGCAGAAACAGTTCCTGTGAACCCAGCCTGTTCACACCCCTGCGTTCTGCCGTTGCCTCTTGCACATTCTCACGGAGGGCTTTGCTTTGTGGGTGTCCAGGGAGACCGAAGGCAGGGCTTTTGTCCACGCCTGCCCCCGGGAGGCCAGGGTGACAGTGGGGATCTTTGATTCTTCTGAGGCGCAGCACACCCCAGTGGAATTCCACCTCCACATTTCACGGTGTGCTGCTTGAAGCAGAGAAAGGTTTTGGCCCTGGTTCTCCTGAGCCTGACACAAGCTTGGCGGAAAGCTGGGGCTCTAGAGACAAGCTGGCCAAGGGGTTCAAATGGCAGGAGGTGTGCTTATCTGCAGGCTGCTTAGTGATCCTCACCCTTGTCTGCAGTTCAGGAGTCCCACAAGAATACTTAGGGATGTGTTCGGAGACTCTAATTTCTCTTCCCTGCTTTCAGCTTCCTTCCCCACTCCTCCTCCTCAACAGCAAACTTTCCTCACTTGAAGATGCAAAAGACCATTACGAATGAACTGGAATTCAATTTGGACTGTTGAATGTTTTTTTCACAGTCGACGAGGTAATGAGCAGGTGTTTCATACGACCGGTTTGCAGTAAGTAGACCGTCAACATTTTACCAGAGAGTGGATCTAGAGTAAAACCCAAATAGAGCCTGTCCCATAGCGTGGTCAAGCACTGTGCAATGGGAGCCGGATCCCACATGGCTGGCTGCAGTTCAAGTCCCGGCCCCAAGGGCTTGAAAAACATTCCAGGCATGTATGTATGTGCCCCAAACCCTGACAAGATGGAGAAATGGAGGAAAAATTTTGTGGTGTGACCACACCCCACTGGGGGGGGAGGGTTTCTCTCTCTGGTAAGTGCATGCACTCTCTCACAATTAAAAACGAAAACCAAACCAACAAACGACAAACAAACAAACAAAAACAAGATAAAAGAGACACATAGACAGTAGAAGAAACAGGCACACAGATGCCCGGCTGTGAATGAAGTCCCTGGGCTACGCCGCAGGGCCCCAGCCCCAACCACCGGTTGCAAAAACACATTGTACTCTTTGGGCCAAGCACTGGGCTGAAGTTTCCAGGAACTATCCTGATACTCTGCACTTTGGATTGCTGAATGAGATATCTAGGAGAACTTGGAAATCTCGGGTGGGGGGAACCACCCAAATAAATACAGACCCTTTGAGTGCCGGGGCTGGGGGGGGCCTTGGTGTGGGCCTTGCAGTGGTTCCTTCCCACCCAGCCCGGCCTCTCTCAGCAGCTCGGCCTTCTGAGCCCAGGGCGGCCTCCAGAGCTCCCTCCTCTGGCTGACAGGGAGATGGCGTGCCCAGAAAGCACTGTCTCCAGTCTGCTGAGGAAAACTAGAAAGTGGTAAACCTCTCTGGAAAGAGAGCAGGATACTCCACGAGGCTTTTAAACACAGGGATGACAAGCAACATGCATTCCTGGAGAAGTGCCTCGGCCTGTACCATTCCTACTCTCAGGACACAGCTGCTTCCAGCCCCGAAGAAAGGCGGATCCTCTCTCATAAACAAATCTGGCTTCAAATGTATTTCTTGGGGCTAGCTGGATGGTGTGGTGGTTAAGGCTCTGGATCCCACATGACCGATTTTGCTGTTGGAATCTTGGACCTGACGGCCTGAAAAACACACCGGGCACGTGTGCATGTGTGCCTGAAATCCTGAGGGGAGAATGGAGGAGAAGGGATTGTGGTGTGCCCATCCCCTATGGAGAGAGCTGTCTCACGTTCCCTTTCTATCTCCAGCAAATGCACGTGTCCTCTGGCAAGATCGGAAACAAACAAAACCCAAACGCACCTCTCCCTCATTTCCCTTCTAGTTCGTCTATCGTCTATCCTTGCCTCATCAACCCCATGTTTTATTTCCAAGCCATTTTTCATTGAATTTTGGGGATCTCTCTCTCTAGACAAGCGTCCTCCTTTACTGCAGGCAACACCACACACCCCAAACCTCCCAGAAGCTAGATTAGATAAACAAGTCAGATACATGGGGAGACCGCCTGCTTGCTCACCCCGTCCATTCCAGAAGAACGCTGGCATAACAGCCCAGAGCCCGAGAATCTCAAGGACAGAGTTATCGGTTAACAGTTATCTAAACCTCACCCTCCAAGATTGCTGGAACTCTCCTACAACCCTATATGTCAATAAGGAGATCAGAAAGCTGTTGTTACTTTAAATAGTAAAACACACATAACACAAAATTTACCATGTTAGCTACTTTATTTATTTTTAGAGAGAGATTTTTGCAATAGGGTATTCGTGCTTGCTGAAGAGACAGAGAGAGAGAGAGAAAGAAACCACCCCACGGGGATGGCCATGCCACAGTCCCTTCTCCTCCATTCTGCTCTCAGGATTTTGGGCATGCACGCACACACACTCGGCATGTGTTTTTAAGCTGCTGAGTCCAGGATTCGAACTGCGGTCGACTAGGCAGGAGTCCAGCAACATAACCATTATGCCATCTGCGGGTCCCCATGTTAGCCACTTCTAAGTGTACAGTTCAGTGGCACTCAATACATTAACCCTGTTGTGCAACTGTCCCCACTGTCCACCTCCAGAGTCTCTTTATCCTCCCAAACCGAAACCAGACACATGAAATACCCACTCCCTGTCTCCCTGCCCCAGCCCCTACAAGCACCCTCGGCTTTCTGTCTCCATGACTATAACCATTCTAGGTGCCTCCCATGAGTGGAGTCATACCTGTCTTTCTGTGACTGGCTTATTCCATTCGCCATAATGTCTTCAAGCTTTATCACAGTGTAGCCTGTGTCAGAACTGCCTTCTTTTTTAGGGCTGAATAATATTCCAGTGTGTGGATATGTAGTACACGTTGTTTAACCACTCATTCGTAGATAGAAACACAGTCGCTTCCACCGTTTGGTTACTGTGAGTAACGCTGTGGTGAACATGGGTGTCCAGTATCTGTTCAGGGCCCTGCTTTCAATTCTTTTGGGTAGATACCAGCAAAAGATCACTGGATCATATGGTAGTTGTACTTTTAATCTTTTCAGGACCCACCGTACTGTTTTCCACACAGCCTACACTATTTTGTATTCCCACCAGCAGCACATAAAAGTTTCAGTGTCTCTACATCCTTGCCAACATTTATGACTTTCTGGTTTTTTGACAACAGCTATCCAAGTGGATATCAAATTGTATCTCCTTGTAATTTTGATTTGCATTTTCCTAGTGACTGGCGATGTGAAGAATTTTTTAATGTCGTTATCGGCTTTCTGTCTAGCTTCTTCAGAGAAACATCTATTCAACTCCTCTGCCCGTTTTTCAATCTGTTATTGTTGCTGTTGTGGAAGCTGATTTTAAATAAACGACTCCACTGTTGAATCCCACTCTATCCCGACTGGTGCTGTCTTCCAGGCTGCCACGCACTCTCCTCTCCCCAACGACCCCTCCCCAACTTGTACATGAAGGACCGGCCTCCCTGGGGTGGTTATCGTACCAACGTCCCTCCCAGCCATCATTCAGGTATCACAGGTCACTCCTCTAGTTTAGTAAGATGAACAATCTCTTGCCTTGTGTTTCAGCCTTTTATCAAATGTAAATTGAATGGGCACGTTCATTACTTCGTCACTTGGCTCAGGCATTAAGAAAGCCTACAACACCTGGCCTTTCAGTAAGCGCTAAATCAGAACCTTACTCAGCATGCTATTT
>NW_006160082.1:834268-837770 GCF_000334495.1 Tupaia belangeri chinensis | reverse complement strand
CAGCGTAAACTTGTGTCCCTACAAGTATGCATGTGAGTGAGCTGAGAGAAACGATCGCCAAGTAACGATTTTGAGAAAATCTGATTCGTAGTCCACTCAAGGAAAGCACAATCCTAACCATGCTTTCTAGTTTATTGACTGGATTAACAAGGGAGATAGTGCGAGTATCCTGCTCATTGGATAGTAAAGTAAGCTCTGGAAGCATAGATGTCGTCTCATTTCAGGTCGCAGTGGCATCCTCAATGCCTAGCGTGGTGCCTGACGTGTGGTAGGAACTCAGTGCTTCACAGGTTAATGGAGGGCAAAAGCACAGATGTCAAGGCCAGATTGCCTGGAATCAAATCACGGCTCTGCCACTTTATTTATTTATTTTTTTAGATTTTTTTGCTATAGTGTGAGTGTGCTCGCCAGAGACAGAGAAGGCAAGTGAGAAATCACCTCAAGAGGGAATGGCCACACTGCAATCCCTTCTCCGCCATTCTCCTCAAGGGATTTTAGGCTTGCATACACATGTGTCCTGCATGTTTTTCAGGCTACCATGTCCAGGACTCAAACCACAGAGTCGACCTTGTGGTATCCAGAACCTTATCTGCCACTCCACCTCCTGGCCTGGCTCTGCCATTTTAGGTACTTAATCCTAGACAAACTAACCGCTCTGTGCCTCCATTTCTTTATCCTTAAAATGGGATAATACTACTACCTACTCTGGATGGTTCTCATGATGATTAAATGAGTTTAAAAAGTGCTAATAAGAGGGACCAGCAGTTAGCAAAATGGCTATGTCGCTGGACTCCCATGTAGTCAATCGCGGTTTGTGTTCTGGACCCGGTGGCTTAAAACTCATGCCGGGCGTGTGTGCGTGCGTGCCCAAGATCCCAAGAGGAGAATGGAGGAAAAGGAATTGTGGCATGGCTATCCCCCCTGCGGGGTGATTTCTCGCTTTCTGTCTCTCTGTCTCTGTCTGGCGAGCGCACACGCCCTATAGCAAAACCCTCTCCAAAAAAAAAGTGCTAATAAGAGTGCCTGCCACAAAGCAGTGTGAAAACATGATTGGTCATTATTGCTGAATTAATGACTGGCTGACTGAATAAATGTTACGTACATTCACTTCTTTCTATACAGTTAATTTCCAGTTATAAAAAGAAATATGATTGTCTGACCCAGCCTGCTTTCGCACTTCCAAGAGTAGACATCACATACAGAAGAGTAGTGTGAGAGGAGAGCTGGTTTCCTCCCCAGGTAACTAAGCCTTTGTTTCAGTGTCTCCTGGTAGAACTTAGCTGTGCATCCGTAAACACACTGAAAGAGTTTTCCAGGGCCAGCCCCATACATAGCCCAGTGGTTAAGTGCTGTGCACAGAAACCCAGATATGAATGACTGACTGCTGTTCAAATCCCAGGCTTGAAAAACACACTGGCCTGGGTGTGTACATGCCCCAAATCCCCACAGGATGGAGAGGTGGAGGAAAAGGGATTGCGGTGTGATCACAACCCACCAGAGGGCGCTTTCTTTCTCCCTCTGGTGAGTGCACACCCGCTTTGGCAATTAAAAAAAAAAAGAAATAAAGATTGTCCACACACTATGAGGATCCAAAATGGCATTTGGGGGACCAGAGGATGACATAATGGTTATGTTGCTGGATTTTCACGTAGTTAACAGCAGTTCAAGTCCCAGAACTGGTGACTTAAAACTCACGCCAGGCACGTGTGCGTGCATGCCTGAGATTGCAAGAGGAGAATGAAGGAAAAAGAATTGCAGCATGGCCATCTCCCTGGGGGTGATTTTTTGCTTTCTGTCTCTCTGTCTCTGTCTCTCTGGCAAGCACATGTGCCCTATAACAAAAATCTGTTTAAGAAACAAAAACAAAATAGTGTTTTTATCCTTAAGAGGTTTCAAAAGTCACTTCCTGTGCTTTGTGGTAACATTTAATGGTTTCTTTAGTGTGCCGTGCTGTCGAACTGATGTGTTCTATTGATATGAATAAAGACAAATATGTATACTATTTAACTAGTAAAAAATAAATATTTAAATCAACTAAAAATCTATTGGACACTGCATAATCACAATTTGTCACAGGGTAACTTAGACCCTAGCAGGACCCTCCCTTAGCAGCCATGGTTTGGCTTGCTGAATCAAAACACAATATTTTAATAAGACTGAAGTTCTCAAATGGCACCATAAGTATGACACTGACATATTATAGTTTCCAAAGACAAGAAATAATAAGGCATCACTTCTCATCCCAATGGATCACCTAAAATGGAATTTTAGTGGCAGAAACACAAAGTCCACGGGATTGATCAAAGTCCTGGTCTGCTGGACTTCCTCTCCGTCTTTAGGAAAAACAATGATTCCAGACATCACCTGGCACTCACTTCTACCTTTCTGAGTCAATGGGGAAAAATCACTCAGTACAATGTGTTAATCAAGAGAAACTTCCGAAAAGCTGTATTTCAAAACAAGAAAGATCAGATACCAAATATAGTACGGGGTGAGTCCATCAGAATTCATGAACATTGTTCCGTATAAAATTCTGCATGTTTTAAATTTTATTTTGGTAACAACAAAATGTTAGAGCCAGTATATAGTCAGCTATTACTAATTTTTTTAACTTTGTTTGGATAGTTAATAAGGATTTTTAAAAATTTTTCAACAGAAAAAGAAGGCAGTTTTGGAACAACAAGAAGACAAGATAGAGAAACGGCAGATGTAAACCCAACCAAACCATTGATTACATCAAACATGAGTGCACCAAACACTTGAGAAGAAGAAAAAAGGAAGACCCAACTACGTGCTACTTAAAAAGAGGAGTAATAATATTTGAAGAAATAATGAATAAAGGGCTAAAACATTAGGAAGACATAGCAATTCTAAATCTATATGCACCACACAGTGCAGTTTTAAGATATATAAAGCAGGGGCCAGCAAGTGGTGGGGTGGTTAAGGTGCTGAACTCCCGCATGGCAAATGCAGTTCAAGTGTTGGATCCAGTGGCTTGAAACTCATGCTGGCATGTGTGCATGCATGCCCCAAACCCAAGAGCAGAATGGAAAAGAAGGGACTGCGGCACGGCCATCCCACCCTGAAGGTGATTTCTCACTTTCCCTCTCAGTGTCTCTCTCTCTCTGTCTCTCTGGAGAGCGTATTCACCCTATGCACAAGCCTTATATAAACAAAAGATAGAAACCAGCAGATGGCATAATGGTTACATTGCTGGACTCCCATGAAGTTGGCCATGGTTTGAGTCCCAGATCCAGCAGCTTAAAACTCACACCGGGTGCTTGTGTGTGCACGGCTAAAATCCTGAGTAGAGAATGGAGGAGAAGGGGTAACTTCTCGCTTCTCACTTTCTATCTCTCTCTGCCTCTCTGGCAAGAGCACATGTGGAGGAGTCCGACCCGGTGAGGCCCCAGGATCTGTCTGAGCCCCCTGACCTTTGAGCTCCGCTTCCGGTTGGATCAACATGTTGGCAAGGCTACTGTTGTGCACCCCCCACCCCCCA
>NW_006160082.1:829033-833715 GCF_000334495.1 Tupaia belangeri chinensis | reverse complement strand
CCTTTAATCCACCCCTAAATAGAATCTATGTTCTTTATTGTTAAAAGACTTTATGAGCTAATAATTGAAACACGTAGCCCCTCTCCCATTTACTTGTATGTAACACATTTTCAATAAAAACGCACAATAATTCCTAGCAGTTGTCACTCCTCAGAGAGCGATCTTTTTTTTTTTTTGGAGAGATTTTCACTGTAGGGCGCGTGCGCTCGCCAGATAGACAGAGAGATACATAGAGACAGAAAGTGAGAAATCACCCCCCAGGGGGGATGGTCACGCTGCAATCCCTTCTCCTCCATTCTCCTCTCGGGATCTTGGGCATGCACACACACGCGCCCGGCATGAGTTTTAAGCCACCGGGTCCGGGACACGAACTGCGGTCGACTACGTGGGAGTCCAGCGACATAGCCATTACGCTAACTGCTGGTTCCCAGAGAGCAATCTTTGAGGGGTGTCCGGCATAGGACGTGCATAAAAAAGCATGGAGGCCTCTGTCTTCTGTTCACTTTCGCCGCCTTTGTCGAGACAACCCACCCACGCCGAGGCTGGACCCCGGCACACATGCCCTATAGCAAAAATGTCTCTCTAAAAAAAAAAGCAAACATTTCTCTACATGTGTGGCAAAATAGGCCAATCTGACATCTTAGTGGTAGATTTCAACATATTTCTCTTCAATAATTGATAAATTAAATAGACAAAAAACCCCAGTAAGAATGTAAAAGATCTGAATAGCATAGTTTATTAGCTTAGCCTAACAAAATATATAAAAATTTATTGAACAAATGCAGTAAACATCCTTTTCAAGCATATATGAACTATATACAAGTGATCATATACTAGGCCATAAAAGAAGTCCCAGTCATTTAAAATTCATATGGATTATAGTATCTAAACATGGTTCAATGAAGTCAATAAAAAGTGCTAACAAAAGATAAGTGGAAAAAACTCATATATTTGACAATTGTAAAACACAATTCTAAAATGACTAATGGGTCAAAAAGAGCAAAACAAATTTTTAAATATTTATAACTGAACAATAATAAAAATGTCACAGATTGATGCTTGAGGTTTACAGCTGAAGCGGTATTTAGAGAGAAATTTTTACTCTTAACTATTTATGTCAGAAAATAAGAAAGGCCAAAAATGAATGAACTAAGCATCTAATTAAATTAAAATAAACTAAAACAAGACAAACTCAATGAAAACAGAGACAGGAAATAGTGAAAATAAAAGTAGAAATTCATGGAGAAAATAAACACAATCAAGATGATAAAAAAGCTTAGTTCAGGGTCAGCAGGTGGCATAGTGCTTAAGGCACTGGACCCCCACATGGCCAGCCGAGATTCAAGTCTCAGACCTGGAGGCTTGCTTTCTCCATTTCCCACTCTCTCTCTTTAGTGAGTACCTGTGCCCTATAGCAAATTAAATAACAATAATAATAAATAAAATTAAAAACATAATTCTTTTAAAAGGCTACTAGTTGTTTGGCTTGAACAATGCTAACAGATATATTTAATATATTAACTACTGTTAGGATTAAAAGGGAAGACTTAATCATGGAGGCTACGTGACAATATATAAATAAGTAACAGTATAAACAATTTTATCCCAGTAACATTTAAAATTTAGATGAAATAGACAAATTCTTAAAGATATCCATTAAAGATTACAACATACACATTATATTGTACAGGTACATAGCTTTTGAAATACTAACTATTGGAACCAGCAGTTAGCTTAATGGCTATTTCGCTGGACTCCCACGTAGTCGACTGCGGTTCGTGTCCCGGACCCGGTGGCTTGAAACTCACGTCGGGCGTGTGTGCGTGCGTGCCCAAGATCCCGAGAGGAGAATGGAGAAGGGATTGCGCATGGCCATCCCCCCTGGGGGGTGATTTCTCGCTTTCTGTCTCTCTGTCTCTCTCTCTCTCTGTCTGGCGAGCGCACGCGAAAACCTATAGCGAAAACCTCTCCAAAAAAAAAAAAAAGAAAGAAAGAAGGAAATACCAACTATTGGGTTTTCAGAAAAGTCATGATGCATTTTTGCATAGAAAAATATGTCATGACTTTTCTGACAAACTAATAGAAAAACCTTACTATCTATAATCCTTTTTTAGGATAAAAAATATTTCTATGTAAAAAAGACAAAACATGGTTTTACAGGCAAATTCTACCAAAACTTAATATTCTAGGTACCAGTAAACCTGATCTTAGACAGATAACTCCAAAACCTGATCTTATAAGAACGACTACAACTCCCTTTTTGCAGTTAGCCTAAATTTGATGCTAAAACCTGACAAGGATAAAAGAACCAAGGAAAATAATCTGTTTTCACATGAACATAAATGTGAAGTTCTTTAAAAAATAAGCAAACTGAATTCATGAAACAGCTAATTTAGCTTATCAAGTTGGTCTTATTCCAAGAATACAAGGTTAGTTTAACATTTAAAAATGTCAATTAATATAACAAAAACAGATCAAAGGAATAAAATCACATTATCACCTCAGTAATTATACAAAAAAGCATTTGATAAAATTCAGTATCAATTCATAATTTAAAAACAAACTCTTAGCAAATTAGAAAGGAGGAAATTTCCTTAATCTATTAAATACTACCTCCAAATAAATATGTCACAAACATAATTCTTAATGGTACAACACTGAAAGAACTTTATTCAACTGTATTGATATTCCTAGCTAGTACAATAAGGAAGTTAAAAAAAGTTGAAGAATTAGAAAATTAGGAAAAGAAAATAGAATTAGAAAAAGAAACCAGTGCATTATTTCAGATAAAAGTCATTGTCCAGGCACCAACACATAGCGTAATGGCTACGTCACTGGACTCCCATGTAGTCAGCCATGATTCAGGTCCCGGACCTGGGAGCTTAAAACTCAAGCTGAAGGAACCAGCAGGTGACATGGTGGTTAAGGTGCTGGACACTCCCACATGACTCACCATGGTTCAAGTCCTAGACCTGACAGCTTGCTTTCTCACTTTCTCTCTCTCCCTCTCTCTTTCTCTGTGTGTGTGTGTATGTGTCTCCGGTCAAATTAAAATAAAATTAATAAATAAATAAAATTAAATACATAATTATTAAAAAACAAAACAAAACTCAAGCTGAGTGCCTGTGCCTAAGATTCTGAGAGCAGAAAGGAGGAGAAGGTATGGTGTGGCCATTCCCCCTGGGGGGTGATTTCTTGCTTTCTGTCTCTCTGTTGTTCCAGCAATCTCACAGGCCCAATAGCAAAAATCTCTCTTAAAAAAAATCATTGTCCCTGTAGAAATACCAAACTAACTGATATGAAATTATCGAAATTAATAAAAATTTTGGGGGGACAAGAAGGAAATACAGAAAACAGTTACCTTTCCATACTCTAGTACAAAAGTATTAGAAACATTCTGCATACAAATGCTATATATATATATATACACAAAAATATAGTCTTTTTCCAGGTCACTAAGAATACATGTAGTAAAAAAATGAACAAAATCTTTATGAAGAAAATTGAAAAACTTCATACAAATATTTGAAAGGCCTAAATGACTGCAGTAGTACAGTGGCTATGGTGTGGAAAACCCACTGTCACAAGTACACAATTCTCCCCTACAGAGCTATTAAATTAAATGTAATTCCAACCAAGGACTCAAGAGACTTTTCTTATGGAACTTGACAAGCTGATGTGGAAATTTATATGAAAGCTCAAAGGCTTGAGAATAGCCTCAAGCTCTCCCCAAGATCAAGAGGCAGGGAGGAATCCACCACCCCTATAATTAAGTTGTCAGAATGACAAAAAAGTGACAATCACACAGGGATGGGCACATTGACCAATGAAACTACACAGAAAGCTTAGACACATTTGAGAGAAAAGAATCCTTTCAAAATAGATGCTGGGAAAACCGGGTACTTGGGATTCCTCACACCAAACACACACAATCAATTCCAGGAAGACCCCTAGATAACACAAGTTTATCAGAAGATAACTTCAGAGACTACTTCATGATCTGGGAGAAGGGAAAGTTTTCTTAAACTAAACAAGAAAGCACTAGCCAGAAAGAAACTGACTGATTAATTCAACTACTTTAAAATTTGGAACTTCTGTTAACCAAAAGACATTGTTAAGAGAAAGTAAAACAATCTCACAGATTGAGAGAAGATTCTTGTAACCATAATTTATAAAGAAATCTTAGAGTCCAGCAGGAGTTACAGTGTTTAGAGTGCTAGACTCCCACATGGTTGACCATAGTTTAAGTCCCAAACCTGGTGGCTTTGCTTTCTCACTTTTTTCCCTCTCTTTCTGTCTCTTTCTGGTGAATTAAAAAATAATAATAAATAAATATGACTAAATTAATTATTTTAAAAATTCTTTTTTTTTTCTTTTTCTGGAGAGGTTTTTGCTATAGGGTGCATGCGCTCACCAGAAAGACAGAGACAGAGAGACAGAAAGCAAGAAATCACCCCTCCCCCCGGGGGGGATGGCCACACCGCAATCCCTTCTCCATTCTCCTCTCGGGATCTTGGGCACGCATGCACACGTGTCCAGTGTGAGTTTAAGCCACTGGGTCCGGGACTTGAACTGCAGTCGACTACATGGAAGTCCAACGACATAGCCATTACGCTAACTGCTGGTACCTAAAAAATTCTTTTAAAAAGAAATCTTATAAATTACTAAGAAAAAGCCGGGGC